>NW_026961587.1:0-306985 GCF_963924245.1 Chroicocephalus ridibundus
TGTAGGAGATACCGCAAGACGTTTCTGTATATTGGGCACAGCGCTCTGCAGGGTGTTAGCAGAGAGTTTCCCGGGACAGTGAAACCCTATGTCAGAGACACTGAGAAGAAGCCCCAATGTTCCCTCCAGGCACTTTCAGTGTGGGTGCCTTCTCCACGTGGTTCCTGGTTTCACTGCAGCTCTGAAGAGAATGTTAGCAAAGAGGTAATCGGGACAGTGCAAACAGTACTCAAAGACAGGGAGAGCAAGTTCTCTCGGCACTTTGGATGTGGGACATACAGCGAGATGTTTGCTGCTTTTACATTTGGCTGTTGGGAGATTTACAGCACAAAGATATCTAGTTGATTTGAAGCAGTTCCGAGAAAGTCTAAGCATAATCCTCACTTTTCCCTCCTGGCACTTTCCCTGTACAGGATACCGCAAGACGTTTCTGTACATTGGGCACAGCGCTCTGCAGGGTGTTAGCAGAGAGTTTCCCGGGAAGTGAAACCCTATATCGGAGACACTGAGAAGAAGCCCCAATGTTCCCTCCAGGCATTTTCAGTGTGGGTGCCTTCTCCACGTGGTTCCTGGTTTCACTGCAGCTCTGAAGAGAATGTTAGCAAAGAGGTAATCGGGACAGTGCAAACAGTACTCAAAGACAGGGAGAGCAAGCTCTCTCTTGGCACTTTGGATGTGGGACATACAGCGAGATGTTTGCTGCTTTTACATTTGGCTGTTGGGAGATTTACAGCACAAAGATATCTAGTTGATTTGAAGCAGTTCCGAGAAAGTCTAAGCATAATCCTCACTTTTCCCTCCTGGCACTTTCCCTGTAGGGGATACCGCAAGACGTTTCTGTATATTGGGCACAGCGCTCTGCAGGGTGTTAGCAGAGAGTTTCCCGGGACAGTGAAACCCTATGTCAGAGACACTGAGAAGAAGCCCCAATGTTCCCTCCAGGCACTTTCAGTGTGGGTGCCTTCTCCACGTGGTTCCTGGTTTCACTGCAGCTCTGAAGAGAATGTTAGCAAAGAGGTAATCGGGACAGTGCAAACAGTACTCAAAGACAGGGAGAGCAAGCTCTACATTACTCTCTTGGCACTTTGGATGTGGGACATAGAGCGAGATGTTTGCTGCTTTTACATGTGGCTGTTGGGAGATTTACAGCACAAAGATATCTAGTTGATTTGAAGCAGTTCCGAGAAAGTCTAAGCATAATCCTCACTTTTCCCTCCTGGCACTTTCCCTGTAGGAGATACCGCAAGACGTTTCTGTATATTGGGCACAGCGCTCTGCGGGGTGTTAGCAGAGAGTTTCCTGGGACAGTGAAACCCTATGTCAAAGACACTGAGAAGAAGCCCCAATGTTCCCTCCAGGCACTTTCAGTGTGGGTGCCTTCTCCACGTGGTTCCTGGTTTCACTGCAGCTCTGAAGAGAATGTTAGCAAAGAGGTAATCGGGACAGTGCAAACAGTACTCAAAGACAGGGAGAGCAAGCTCTACATTACTCTCTTGGCACTTTGGATGTGGGACATAGAGCGAGATGTTTGCTGCTTTTACATTTGGCTGTTGGGAGATTTACAGCACAAAGATATCTAGTTGATTTGAAGCAGTTCCGAGAAAGTCTAAGCATAATCCTCACTTTTCCCTCCTGGCACTTTCCCTGTAGGAGATACCGCAAGACGTTTCTGTATATTGGGCACAGCGCTCTGCAGGGTGTTAGCAGAGAGTTTCCCGGGACAGTGAAACCCTATGTCAGAGACACTGAGAAGAAGCCCCAATGTTCCCTCCAGGCACTTTCAGTGTGGGTGCCTTCTCCACGTGGTTCCTGGTTTCACTGCAGCTCTGAAGAGAATGTTAGCAAAGAGGTAATCGGGACAGTGCAAACAGTACTCAAAGACAGGGAGAGCAAGCTCTACATTACTCTCTTGGCACTTTGGATGTGGGACATAGAGCGAGATGTTTGCTGCTTTTACATTTGGCTGTTGGGAGATTTACAGCACAAAGATATCTAGTTGATTTGAAGCAGTTCCGAGAAAGTCTAAGCATAATCCTCACTTTTCCCTCCTGGCACTTTCCCTGTAGGAGATACCGCAAGACGTTTCTGTATATTGGGCACAGCGCTCTGCAGGGTGTTAGCAGAGAGTTTCCCGGGACAGTGAAACCCTATGTCAGAGACACTGAGAAGAAGCCCCAATGTTCCCTCCAGGCACTTTCAGTGTGGGTGCCTTCTCCACGTGGTTCCTGGTTTCACTGCAGCTCTGAAGAGAATGTTAGCAAAGAGGTAATCGGGACAGTGCAAACAGTACTCAAAGACAGGGAGAGCAAGTTCTCTCGGCACTTTGGATGTGGGACATACAGCGAGATGTTTGCTGCTTTTACATTTGGCTGTTGGGAGATTTACAGCACAAAGATATCTAGTTGATTTGAAGCAGTTCCGAGAAAGTCTAAGCATAATCCTCACTTTTCCCTCCTGGCACTTTCCCTGTACAGGATACCGCAAGACGTTTCTGTACATTGGGCACAGCGCTCTGCAGGGTGTTAGCAGAGAGTTTCCCGGGAAGTGAAACCCTATATCGGAGACACTGAGAAGAAGCCCCAATGTTCCCTCCAGGCATTTTCAGTGTGGGTGCCTTCTCCACGTGGTTCCTGGTTTCACTGCAGCTCTGAAGAGAATGTTAGCAAAGAGGTAATCGGGACAGTGCAAACAGTACTCAAAGACAGGGAGAGCAAGCTCTCTCTTGGCACTTTGGATGTGGGACATACAGCGAGATGTTTGCTGCTTTTACATTTGGCTGTTGGGAGATTTACAGCACAAAGATATCTAGTTGATTTGAAGCAGTTCCGAGAAAGTCTAAGCATAATCCTCACTTTTCCCTCCTGGCACTTTCCCTGTAGGGGATACCGCAAGACGTTTCTGTATATTGGGCACAGCGCTCTGCAGGGTGTTAGCAGAGAGTTTCCCGGGACAGTGAAACCCTATGTCAGAGACACTGAGAAGAAGCCCCAATGTTCCCTCCAGGCACTTTCAGTGTGGGTGCCTTCTCCACGTGGTTCCTGGTTTCACTGCAGCTCTGAAGAGAATGTTAGCAAAGAGGTAATCGGGACAGTGCAAACAGTACTCAAAGACAGGGAGAGCAAGCTCTACATTACTCTCTTGGCACTTTGGATGTGGGACATAGAGCGAGATGTTTGCTGCTTTTACGTTTGGCTGTTGGGAGATTTACAGCACAAAGATATCTAGTTGATTTGAAGCAGTTCCGAGAAAGTCTAAGCATAATCCTCACTTTTCCCTCCTGGCACTTTCCCTGTAGGAGATACCGCAAGATGTTTCTGTATATTGGGCACAGCGCTCTGCAGGGTGTTAGCAGAGAGTTTCCCGGGACAGTGAAACCCTATGTCAGAGACACTGAGAAGAAGCCCCAATGTTCCCTCCAGGCACTTTCAGTGTGGGTGCCTTCTCCACGTGGTTCCTGGTTTCACTGCAGCTCTGAAGAGAATGTTAGCAAAGAGGTAATCGGGACAGTGCAAACAGTACTCAAAGACAGGGTGAGCAAGCTCTACATTACTCTCTTGGCACTTTGGATGTGGGACATAGAGCGAGATGTTTGCTGCTTTTACGTTTGGCTGTTGGGAGATTTACAGCACAAAGATATCTAGTTGATTTGAAGCAGTTCCGAGAAAGTCTAAGCATAATCCTCACTTTTCCCTCCTGGCACTTTCCCTGTAGGAGATACCGCAAGACGTTTCTGTATATTGGGCACAGCGCTCTGCAGGGTGTTAGCAGAGAGTTTCCCGGGACAGTGAAACCCTATGTCAGAGACACTGAGAAGAAGCCCCAATGTTCCCTCCAGGCACTTTCAGTGTGGGTGCCTTCTCCACGTGGTTCCTGGTTTCACTGCAGCTCTGAAGAGAATGTTAGCAAAGAGGTAATCGGGACAGTGCAAACAGTACTCAAAGACAGGGAGAGCAAGTTCTCTCGGCACTTTGGATGTGGGACATACAGCGAGATGTTTGCTGCTTTTACATTTGGCTGTTGGGAGATTTACAGCACAAAGATATCTAGTTGATTTGAAGCAGTTCCGAGAAAGTCTAAGCATAATCCTCACTTTTCCCTCCTGGCACTTTCCCTGTACGGGATACCGCAAGACGTTTCTGTACATTGGGCACAGCGCTCTGCAGGGTGTTAGCAGAGAGTTTCCCGGGAAGTGAAACCCTATATCGGAGACACTGAGAAGAAGCCCCAATGTTCCTTCCAGGCATTTTCAGTGTGGGTGCCTTCTCCACGTGGTTCCTGGTTTCACTGCAGCTCTGAAGAGAATGTTAGCAAAGAGGTAATCGGGACAGTGCAAACAGTACTCAAAGACAGGGAGAGCAAGCTCTCTCTTGGCACTTTGGATGTGGGACATACAGCGAGATGTTTGCTGCTTTTACGTTTGGCTGTTGGGAGATTTACAGCACAAAGATATCTAGTTGATTTGAAGCAGTTCCGAGAAAGTCTAAGCATAATCCTCACTTTTCCCTCCTGGCACTTTCCCTGTAGGGGATACCGCAAGACGTTTCTGTATATTGGGCACAGCGCTCTGCAGGGTGTTAGCAGAGAGTTTCCCGGGACAGTGAAACCCTATGTCAGAGACACTGAGAAGAAGCCCCAATGTTCCCTCCAGGCACTTTCAGTGTGGGTGCCTTCTCCACGTGGTTCCTGGTTTCACTGCAGCTCTGAAGAGAATGTTAGCAAAGAGGTAATCGGGACAGTGCAAACAGTACTCAAAGACAGGGAGAGCAAGTTCTCTCGGCACTTTGGATGTGGGACATACAGCGAGATGTTTGCTGCTTTTACATTTGGCTGTTGGGAGATTTACAGCACAAAGATATCTAGTTGATTTGAAGCAGTTCCGAGAAAGTCTAAGCATAATCCTCACTTTTCCCTCCTGGCACTTTCCCTGTACGGGATACCGCAAGACGTTTCTGTACATTGGGCACAGCGCTCTGCAGGGTGTTAGCAGAGAGTTTCCCGGGAAGTGAAACCCTATATCGGAGACACTGAGAAGAAGCCCCAATGTTCCTTCCAGGCATTTTCAGTGTGGGTGCCTTCTCCACGTGGTTCCTGGTTTCACTGCAGCTCTGAAGAGAATGTTAGCAAAGAGGTAATCGGGACAGTGCAAACAGTACTCAAAGACAGGGAGAGCAAGCTCTACATTACTCTCTTGGCACTTTGGATGTGGGACATACAGCGAGATGTTTGCTGCTTTTACGTTTGGCTGTTGGGAGATTTACAGCACAAAGATATCTAGTTGATTTGAAGCAGTTCCGAGAAAGTCTAAGCATAATCCTCACTTTTCCCTCCTGGCACTTTCCCTGTAGGAGATACCGCAAGACGTTTCTGTATATTGGGCACAGTGCTCTGCAGGGTGTTAGCAGAGAGTTTCCCGGGACAGTGAAACCCTATGTCAGAGACAGTGAGAAGAAGCCCCAATGTTCCTTCCAGGCACTTTCAGTGTGGGTGCCTTCTCCACGTGGTTCCTGGTTTCACTGCAGCTCTGAAGAGAATGTTAGCAAAGAGGTAATCGGGACAGTGCAAACAGTACTCAAAGACAGGGAGAGCAAGCTCTACATTACTCTCTTGGCACTTTGGATGTGGGACATAGAGCGAGATGTTTGCTGCTTTTACGTTTGGCTGTTGGGAGATTTACAGCACAAAGATATCTAGTTGATTTGAAGCAGTTCCGAGAAAGTCTAAGCATAATCCTCACTTTTCCCTCCTGGCACTTTCCCTGTAGGGGATACCGCAAGACGTTTCTGTATATTGGGCACAGCGCTCTGCAGGGTGTTAGCAGAGAGTTTCCCGGGACAGTGAAACCCTATGTCAGAGACACTGAGAAGAAGCCCCAATGTTCCCTCCAGGCACTTTCAGTGTGGGTGCCTTCTCCACGTGGTTCCTGGTTTCACTGCAGCTCTGAAGAGAATGTTAGCAAAGAGGTAATCGGGACAGTGCAAACAGTACTCAAAGACAGGGAGAGCAAGCTCTCTCTTGGCACTTTGGATATGGGACATACAGCGAGATGTTTGCTGCTTTTACATTTGGCTGTTGGGAGATTTACAGCACAAAGATATCTAGTTGATTTGAAGCAGTTCCGAGAAAGTCTAAGCATAATCCTCACTTTTCCCTCCTGGCACTTTCCCTGTAGGGGATACCGCAAGACGTTTCTGTATATTGGGCACAGCGCTCTGCAGGGTGTTAGCAGAGAGTTTCCCGGGACAGTGAAACCCTATGTCAGAGACACTGAGAAGAAGCCCCAATGTTCCCTCCAGGCACTTTCAGTGTGGGTGCCTTCTCCACGTGGTTCCTGGTTTCACTGCAGCTCTGAAGAGAATGTTAGCAAAGAGGTAATCGGGACAGTGCAAACAGTACTCAAAGACAGGGAGAGCAAGTTCTCTCGGCACTTTGGATGTGGGACATACAGCGAGATGTTTGCTGCTTTTACATTTGGCTGTTGGGAGATTTACAGCACAAAGATATCTAGTTGATTTGAAGCAGTTCCGAGAAAGTCTAAGCATAATCCTCACTTTTCCCTCCTGGCACTTTCCCTGTACGGGATACCGCAAGACGTTTCTGTACATTGGGCACAGCGCTCTGCAGGGTGTTAGCAGAGAGTTTCCCGGGAAGTGAAACCCTATATCGGAGACACTGAGAAGAAGCCCCAATGTTCCTTCCAGGCATTTTCAGTGTGGGTGCCTTCTCCACGTGGTTCCTGGTTTCACTGCAGCTCTGAAGAGAATGTTAGCAAAGAGGTAATCGGGACAGTGCAAACAGTACTCAAAGACAGGGAGAGCAAGCTCTCTCTTGGCACTTTGGATGTGGGACATACAGCGAGATGTTTGCTGCTTTTACGTTTGGCTGTTGGGAGATTTACAGCACAAAGATATCTAGTTGATTTGAAGCAGTTCCGAGAAAGTCTAAGCATAATCCTCACTTTTCCCTCCTGGCACTTTCCCTGTAGGGGATACCGCAAGACGTTTCTGTATATTGGGCACAGCGCTCTGCAGGGTGTTAGCAGAGAGTTTCCCGGGACAGTGAAACCCTATGTCAGAGACACTGAGAAGAAGCCCCAATGTTCCCTCCAGGCACTTTCAGTGTGGGTGCCTTCTCCACGTGGTTCCTGGTTTCACTGCAGCTCTGAAGAGAATGTTAGCAAAGAGGTAATCGGGACAGTGCAAACAGTACTCAAAGACAGGGAGAGCAAGTTCTCTCGGCACTTTGGATGTGGGACATACAGCGAGATGTTTGCTGCTTTTACATTTGGCTGTTGGGAGATTTACAGCACAAAGATATCTAGTTGATTTGAAGCAGTTCCGAGAAAGTCTAAGCATAATCCTCACTTTTCCCTCCTGGCACTTTCCCTGTACGGGATACCGCAAGACGTTTCTGTACATTGGGCACAGCGCTCTGCAGGGTGTTAGCAGAGAGTTTCCCGGGAAGTGAAACCCTATATCGGAGACACTGAGAAGAAGCCCCAATGTTCCTTCCAGGCATTTTCAGTGTGGGTGCCTTCTCCACGTGGTTCCTGGTTTCACTGCAGCTCTGAAGAGAATGTTAGCAAAGAGGTAATCGGGACAGTGCAAACAGTACTCAAAGACAGGGAGAGCAAGCTCTACATTACTCTCTTGGCACTTTGGATGTGGGACATACAGCGAGATGTTTGCTGCTTTTACGTTTGGCTGTTGGGAGATTTACAGCACAAAGATATCTAGTTGATTTGAAGCAGTTCCGAGAAAGTCTAAGCATAATCCTCACTTTTCCCTCCTGGCACTTTCCCTGTAGGAGATACCGCAAGACGTTTCTGTATATTGGGCACAGTGCTCTGCAGGGTGTTAGCAGAGAGTTTCCCGGGACAGTGAAACCCTATGTCAGAGACAGTGAGAAGAAGCCCCAATGTTCCTTCCAGGCACTTTCAGTGTGGGTGCCTTCTCCACGTGGTTCCTGGTTTCACTGCAGCTCTGAAGAGAATGTTAGCAAAGAGGTAATCGGGACAGTGCAAACAGTACTCAAAGACAGGGAGAGCAAGCTCTACATTACTCTCTTGGCACTTTGGATGTGGGACATACAGCGAGATGTTTGCTGCTTTTACGTTTGGCTGTTGGGAGATTTACAGCACAAAGATATCTAGTTGATTTGAAGCAGTTCCGAGAAAGTCTAAGCATAATCCTCACTTTTCCCTCCTGGCACTTTCCCTGTAGGGGATACCGCAAGACGTTTCTGTATATTGGGCACAGCGCTCTGCAGGGTGTTAGCAGAGAGTTTCCCGGGACAGTGAAACCCTATGTCAGAGACACTGAGAAGAAGCCCCAATGTTCCCTCCAGGCACTTTCAGTGTGGGTGCCTTCTCCACGTGGTTCCTGGTTTCACTGCAGCTCTGAAGAGAATGTTAGCAAAGAGGTAATCGGGACAGTGCAAACAGTACTCAAAGACAGGGAGAGCAAGCTCTCTCTTGGCACTTTGGATATGGGACATACAGCGAGATGTTTGCTGCTTTTACATTTGGCTGTTGGGAGATTTACAGCACAAAGATATCTAGTTGATTTGAAGCAGTTCCGAGAAAGTCTAAGCATAATCCTCACTTTTCCCTCCTGGCACTTTCCCTGTAGGGGATACCGCAAGACGTTTCTGTATATTGGGCACAGCGCTCTGCAGGGTGTTAGCAGAGAGTTTCCCGGGACAGTGAAACCCTATGTCAGAGACACTGAGAAGAAGCCCCAATGTTCCCTCCAGGCACTTTCAGTGTGGGTGCCTTCTCCACGTGGTTCCTGGTTTCACTGCAGCTCTGAAGAGAATGTTAGCAAAGAGGTAATCGGGACAGTGCAAACAGTACTCAAAGACAGGGAGAGCAAGCTCTACATTACTCTCTTGGCACTTTGGATGTGGGACATACAGCGAGATGTTTGCTGCTTTTACGTTTGGCTGTTGGGAGATTTACAGCACAAAGATATCTAGTTGATTTGAAGCAGTTCCGAGAAAGTCTAAACATAATCCTCACTTTTCCCTCCTGGCACTTTCCCTGTAGGGGATACCGCAAGACGTTTCTGTATATTGGGCACAGCGCTCTGCAGGGTGTTAGCAGAGAGTTTCCCGGGACAGTGAAACCCTATGTCAGAGACACTGAGAAGAAGCCCCAATGTTCCCTCCAGGCACTTTCAGTGTGGGTGCCTTCTCCACGTGGTTCCTGGTTTCACTGCAGCTCTGAAGAGAATGTTAGCAAAGAGGTAATCGGGACAGTGCAAACAGTACTCAAAGACAGGGAGAGCAAGCTCTACATTACTCTCTTGGCACTTTGGATGTGGGACATAGAGCGAGATGTTTGCTGCTTTTACGTTTGGCTGTTGGGAGATTTACAGCACAAAGATATCTAGTTGATTTGAAGCAGTTCCGAGAAAGTCTAAGCATAATCCTCACTTTTCCCTCCTGGCACTTTCCCTGTAGGAGATACCGCAAGACGTTTCTGTATATTGGGCACAGCGCTCTGCAGGGTGTTAGCAGAGAGTTTCCCGGGACAGTGAAACCCTATGTCAGAGACACTGAGAAGAAGCCCCAATGTTCCTTCCAGGCACTTTCAGTGTGGGTGCCTTCTCCACGTGGTTCCTGGTTTCACTGCAGCTCTGAAGAGAATGTTAGCAAAGAGGTAATCGGGACAGTGCAAACAGTACTCAAAGACAGGGAGAGCAAGCTCTACATTACTCTCTTGGCACTTTGGATGTGGGACATAGAGCGAGATGTTTGCTGCTTTTACTTTTGGCTGTTGGGAGATTTACAGCACAAAGATATCTAGTTGATTTGAAGCAGTTCCGAGAAAGTCTAAGCATAATCCTCACTTTTCCCTCCTGGCACTTTCCCTGTAGGGGATACCGCAAGACGTTTCTGTATATTGGGCACAGCGCTCTGCAGGGTGTTAGCAGAGAGTTTCCCGGGACAGTGAAACCCTATGTCAGAGACACTGAGAAGAAGCCCCAATGTTCCCTCCAGGCACTTTCAGTGTGGGTGCCTTCTCCACGTGGTTCCTGGTTTCACTGCAGCTCTGAAGAGAATGTTAGCAAAGAGGTAATCGGGACAGTGCAAACAGTACTCAAAGACAGGGAGAGCAAGCTCTCTCTTGGCACTTTGGATATGGGACATACAGCGAGATGTTTGCTGCTTTTACATTTGGCTGTTGGGAGATTTACAGCACAAAGATATCTAGTTGATTTGAAGCAGTTCCGAGAAAGTCTAAGCATAATCCTCACTTTTCCCTCCTGGCACTTTCCCTGTAGGGGATACCGCAAGACGTTTCTGTATATTGGGCACAGCGCTCTGCAGGGTGTTAGCAGAGAGTTTCCCGGGACAGTGAAACCCTATGTCAGAGACACTGAGAAGAAGCCCCAATGTTCCCTCCAGGCACTTTCAGTGTGGGTGCCTTCTCCACGTGGTTCCTGGTTTCACTGCAGCTCTGAAGAGAATGTTAGCAAAGAGGTAATCGGGACAGTGCAAACAGTACTCAAAGACAGGGAGAGCAAGCTCTACATTACTCTCTTGGCACTTTGGATGTGGGACATACAGCGAGATGTTTGCTGCTTTTACGTTTGGCTGTTGGGAGATTTACAGCACAAAGATATCTAGTTGATTTGAAGCAGTTCCGAGAAAGTCTAAGCATAATCCTCACTTTTCCCTCCTGGCACTTTCCCTGTAGGAGATACCGCAAGACGTTTCTGTATATTGGGCACAGCGCTCTGCAGGGTGTTAGCAGAGAGTTTCCCGGGACAGTGAAACCCTATGTCAGAGACACTGAGAAGAAGCCCCAATGTTCCCTCCAGGCACTTTCAGTGTGGGTGCCTTCTCCACGTGGTTCCTGGTTTCACTGCAGCTCTGAAGAGAATGTTAGCAAAGAGGTAATCGGGACAGTGCAAACAGTACTCAAAGACAGGGAGAGCAAGCTCTACATTACTCTCTTGGCACTTTGGATGTGGGACATACAGCGAGATGTTTGCTGCTTTTACATTTGGCTGTTGGGAGATTTACAGCACAAAGATATCTAGTTGATTTGAAGCAGTTCCGAGAAAGTCTAAGCATAATCCTCACTTTTCCCTCCTGGCACTTTCCCTGTAGGAGATACCGCAAGACGTTTCTGTATATTGGGCACAGCGCTCTGCAGGGTGTTAGCAGAGAGTTTCCCGGGACAGTGAAACCCTATGTCAGAGACACTGAGAAGAAGCCCCAATGTTCCCTCCAGGCACTTTCAGTGTGGGTGCCTTCTCCACGTGGTTCCTGGTTTCACTGCAGCTCTGAAGAGAATGTTAGCAAAGAGGTAATCGGGACAGTGCAAACAGTACTCAAAGACAGGGAGAGCAAGTTCTCTCGGCACTTTGGATGTGGGACATACAGCGAGATGTTTGCTGCTTTTACATGTGGCTGTTGGGAGATTTACAGCACAAAGATATCTAGTTGATTTGAAGCAGTTCCGAGAAAGTCTAAGCATAATCCTCACTTTTCCCTCCTGGCACTTTCCCTGTAGGAGATACCGCAAGACGTTTCTGTATATTGGGCACAGCGCTCTGCAGGGTGTTAGCAGAGAGTTTCCTGGGACAGTGAAACCCTATGTCAAAGACACTGAGAAGAAGCCCCAATGTTCCCTCCAGGCACTTTCAGTGTGGGTGCCTTCTCCACGTGGTTCCTGGTTTCACTGCAGCTCTGAAGAGAATGTTAGCAAAGAGGTAATCGGGACAGTGCAAACAGTACTCAAAGACAGGGAGAGCAAGCTCTACATTACTCTCTTGGCACTTTGGATGTGGGACATAGAGCGAGATGTTTGCTGCTTTTACATTTGGCTGTTGGGAGATTTACAGCACAAAGATATCTAGTTGATTTGAAGCAGTTCCGAGAAAGTCTAAGCATAATCCTCACTTTTCCCTCCTGGCACTTTCCCTGTAGGAGATACCGCAAGACGTTTCTGTATATTGGGCACAGCGCTCTGCAGGGTGTTAGCAGAGAGTTTCCCGGGACAGTGAAACCCTATGTCAGAGACACTGAGAAGAAGCCCCAATGTTCCCTCCAGGCACTTTCAGTGTGGGTGCCTTCTCCACGTGGTTCCTGGTTTCACTGCAGCTCTGAAGAGAATGTTAGCAAAGAGGTAATCGGGACAGTGCAAACAGTACTCAAAGACAGGGAGAGCAAGCTCTACATTACTCTCTTGGCACTTTGGATGTGGGACATAGAGCGAGATGTTTGCTGCTTTTACATTTGGCTGTTGGGAGATTTACAGCACAAAGATATCTAGTTGATTTGAAGCAGTTCCGAGAAAGTCTAAGCATAATCCTCACTTTTCCCTCCTGGCACTTTCCCTGTAGGAGATACCGCAAGACGTTTCTGTATATTGGGCACAGCGCTCTGCAGGGTGTTAGCAGAGAGTTTCCCGGGACAGTGAAACCCTATGTCAGAGACACTGAGAAGAAGCCCCAATGTTCCCTCCAGGCACTTTCAGTGTGGGTGCCTTCTCCACGTGGTTCCTGGTTTCACTGCAGCTCTGAAGAGAATGTTAGCAAAGAGGTAATCGGGACAGTGCAAACAGTACTCAAAGACAGGGAGAGCAAGTTCTCTCGGCACTTTGGATGTGGGACATACAGCGAGATGTTTGCTGCTTTTACATTTGGCTGTTGGGAGATTTACAGCACAAAGATATCTAGTTGATTTGAAGCAGTTCCGAGAAAGTCTAAGCATAATCCTCACTTTTCCCTCCTGGCACTTTCCCTGTACAGGATACCGCAAGACGTTTCTGTACATTGGGCACAGCGCTCTGCAGGGTGTTAGCAGAGAGTTTCCCGGGAAGTGAAACCCTATATCGGAGACACTGAGAAGAAGCCCCAATGTTCCCTCCAGGCATTTTCAGTGTGGGTGCCTTCTCCACGTGGTTCCTGGTTTCACTGCAGCTCTGAAGAGAATGTTAGCAAAGAGGTAATCGGGACAGTGCAAACAGTACTCAAAGACAGGGAGAGCAAGCTCTCTCTTGGCACTTTGGATGTGGGACATACAGCGAGATGTTTGCTGCTTTTACATTTGGCTGTTGGGAGATTTACAGCACAAAGATATCTAGTTGATTTGAAGCAGTTCCGAGAAAGTCTAAGCATAATCCTCACTTTTCCCTCCTGGCACTTTCCCTGTAGGGGATACCGCAAGACGTTTCTGTATATTGGGCACAGCGCTCTGCAGGGTGTTAGCAGAGAGTTTCCCGGGACAGTGAAACCCTATGTCAGAGACACTGAGAAGAAGCCCCAATGTTCCCTCCAGGCACTTTCAGTGTGGGTGCCTTCTCCACGTGGTTCCTGGTTTCACTGCAGCTCTGAAGAGAATGTTAGCAAAGAGGTAATCGGGACAGTGCAAACAGTACTCAAAGACAGGGAGAGCAAGCTCTACATTACTCTCTTGGCACTTTGGATGTGGGACATAGAGCGAGATGTTTGCTGCTTTTACATGTGGCTGTTGGGAGATTTACAGCACAAAGATATCTAGTTGATTTGAAGCAGTTCCGAGAAAGTCTAAGCATAATCCTCACTTTTCCCTCCTGGCACTTTCCCTGTAGGAGATACCGCAAGACGTTTCTGTATATTGGGCACAGCGCTCTGCAGGGTGTTAGCAGAGAGTTTCCTGGGACAGTGAAACCCTATGTCAAAGACACTGAGAAGAAGCCCCAATGTTCCCTCCAGGCACTTTCAGTGTGGGTGCCTTCTCCACGTGGTTCCTGGTTTCACTGCAGCTCTGAAGAGAATGTTAGCAAAGAGGTAATCGGGACAGTGCAAACAGTACTCAAAGACAGGGAGAGCAAGCTCTACATTACTCTCTTGGCACTTTGGATGTGGGACATAGAGCGAGATGTTTGCTGCTTTTACATTTGGCTGTTGGGAGATTTACAGCACAAAGATATCTAGTTGATTTGAAGCAGTTCCGAGAAAGTCTAAGCATAATCCTCACTTTTCCCTCCTGGCACTTTCCCTGTAGGAGATACCGCAAGACGTTTCTGTATATTGGGCACAGCGCTCTGCAGGGTGTTAGCAGAGAGTTTCCCGGGACAGTGAAACCCTATGTCAGAGACACTGAGAAGAAGCCCCAATGTTCCCTCCAGGCACTTTCAGTGTGGGTGCCTTCTCCACGTGGTTCCTGGTTTCACTGCAGCTCTGAAGAGAATGTTAGCAAAGAGGTAATCGGGACAGTGCAAACAGTACTCAAAGACAGGGAGAGCAAGCTCTACATTACTCTCTTGGCACTTTGGATGTGGGACATAGAGCGAGATGTTTGCTGCTTTTACATTTGGCTGTTGGGAGATTTACAGCACAAAGATATCTAGTTGATTTGAAGCAGTTCCGAGAAAGTCTAAGCATAATCCTCACTTTTCCCTCCTGGCACTTTCCCTGTAGGAGATACCGCAAGACGTTTCTGTATATTGGGCACAGCGCTCTGCAGGGTGTTAGCAGAGAGTTTCCCGGGACAGTGAAACCCTATGTCAGAGACACTGAGAAGAAGCCCCAATGTTCCCTCCAGGCACTTTCAGTGTGGGTGCCTTCTCCACGTGGTTCCTGGTTTCACTGCAGCTCTGAAGAGAATGTTAGCAAAGAGGTAATCGGGACAGTGCAAACAGTACTCAAAGACAGGGAGAGCAAGTTCTCTCGGCACTTTGGATGTGGGACATACAGCGAGATGTTTGCTGCTTTTACATTTGGCTGTTGGGAGATTTACAGCACAAAGATATCTAGTTGATTTGAAGCAGTTCCGAGAAAGTCTAAGCATAATCCTCACTTTTCCCTCCTGGCACTTTCCCTGTACAGGATACCGCAAGACGTTTCTGTACATTGGGCACAGCGCTCTGCAGGGTGTTAGCAGAGAGTTTCCCGGGAAGTGAAACCCTATATCGGAGACACTGAGAAGAAGCCCCAATGTTCCCTCCAGGCATTTTCAGTGTGGGTGCCTTCTCCACGTGGTTCCTGGTTTCACTGCAGCTCTGAAGAGAATGTTAGCAAAGAGGTAATCGGGACAGTGCAAACAGTACTCAAAGACAGGGAGAGCAAGCTCTCTCTTGGCACTTTGGATGTGGGACATACAGCGAGATGTTTGCTGCTTTTACATTTGGCTGTTGGGAGATTTACAGCACAAAGATATCTAGTTGATTTGAAGCAGTTCCGAGAAAGTCTAAGCATAATCCTCACTTTTCCCTCCTGGCACTTTCCCTGTAGGGGATACCGCAAGACGTTTCTGTATATTGGGCACAGCGCTCTGCAGGGTGTTAGCAGAGAGTTTCCCGGGACAGTGAAACCCTATGTCAGAGACACTGAGAAGAAGCCCCAATGTTCCCTCCAGGCACTTTCAGTGTGGGTGCCTTCTCCACGTGGTTCCTGGTTTCACTGCAGCTCTGAAGAGAATGTTAGCAAAGAGGTAATCGGGACAGTGCAAACAGTACTCAAAGACAGGGAGAGCAAGCTCTACATTACTCTCTTGGCACTTTGGATGTGGGACATAGAGCGAGATGTTTGCTGCTTTTACGTTTGGCTGTTGGGAGATTTACAGCACAAAGATATCTAGTTGATTTGAAGCAGTTCCGAGAAAGTCTAAGCATAATCCTCACTTTTCCCTCCTGGCACTTTCCCTGTAGGAGATACCGCAAGACGTTTCTGTATATTGGGCACAGCGCTCTGCAGGGTGTTAGCAGAGAGTTTCCCGGGACAGTGAAACCCTATGTCAGAGACACTGAGAAGAAGCCCCAATGTTCCCTCCAGGCACTTTCAGTGTGGGTGCCTTCTCCACGTGGTTCCTGGTTTCACTGCAGCTCTGAAGAGAATGTTAGCAAAGAGGTAATCGGGACAGTGCAAACAGTACTCAAAGACAGGGTGAGCAAGCTCTACATTACTCTCTTGGCACTTTGGATGTGGGACATAGAGCGAGATGTTTGCTGCTTTTACGTTTGGCTGTTGGGAGATTTACAGCACAAAGATATCTAGTTGATTTGAAGCAGTTCCGAGAAAGTCTAAGCATAATCCTCACTTTTCCCTCCTGGCACTTTCCCTGTAGGAGATACCGCAAGACGTTTCTGTATATTGGGCACAGCGCTCTGCAGGGTGTTAGCAGAGAGTTTCCCGGGACAGTGAAACCCTATGTCAGAGACACTGAGAAGAAGCCCCAATGTTCCCTCCAGGCACTTTCAGTGTGGGTGCCTTCTCCACGTGGTTCCTGGTTTCACTGCAGCTCTGAAGAGAATGTTAGCAAAGAGGTAATCGGGACAGTGCAAACAGTACTCAAAGACAGGGAGAGCAAGTTCTCTCGGCACTTTGGATGTGGGACATACAGCGAGATGTTTGCTGCTTTTACATTTGGCTGTTGGGAGATTTACAGCACAAAGATATCTAGTTGATTTGAAGCAGTTCCGAGAAAGTCTAAGCATAATCCTCACTTTTCCCTCCTGGCACTTTCCCTGTACGGGATACCGCAAGACGTTTCTGTACATTGGGCACAGCGCTCTGCAGGGTGTTAGCAGAGAGTTTCCCGGGAAGTGAAACCCTATATCGGAGACACTGAGAAGAAGCCCCAATGTTCCTTCCAGGCATTTTCAGTGTGGGTGCCTTCTCCACGTGGTTCCTGGTTTCACTGCAGCTCTGAAGAGAATGTTAGCAAAGAGGTAATCGGGACAGTGCAAACAGTACTCAAAGACAGGGAGAGCAAGCTCTCTCTTGGCACTTTGGATGTGGGACATACAGCGAGATGTTTGCTGCTTTTACGTTTGGCTGTTGGGAGATTTACAGCACAAAGATATCTAGTTGATTTGAAGCAGTTCCGAGAAAGTCTAAGCATAATCCTCACTTTTCCCTCCTGGCACTTTCCCTGTAGGGGATACCGCAAGACGTTTCTGTATATTGGGCACAGCGCTCTGCAGGGTGTTAGCAGAGAGTTTCCCGGGACAGTGAAACCCTATGTCAGAGACACTGAGAAGAAGCCCCAATGTTCCCTCCAGGCACTTTCAGTGTGGGTGCCTTCTCCACGTGGTTCCTGGTTTCACTGCAGCTCTGAAGAGAATGTTAGCAAAGAGGTAATCGGGACAGTGCAAACAGTACTCAAAGACAGGGAGAGCAAGTTCTCTCGGCACTTTGGATGTGGGACATACAGCGAGATGTTTGCTGCTTTTACATTTGGCTGTTGGGAGATTTACAGCACAAAGATATCTAGTTGATTTGAAGCAGTTCCGAGAAAGTCTAAGCATAATCCTCACTTTTCCCTCCTGGCACTTTCCCTGTACGGGATACCGCAAGACGTTTCTGTACATTGGGCACAGCGCTCTGCAGGGTGTTAGCAGAGAGTTTCCCGGGAAGTGAAACCCTATATCGGAGACACTGAGAAGAAGCCCCAATGTTCCTTCCAGGCATTTTCAGTGTGGGTGCCTTCTCCACGTGGTTCCTGGTTTCACTGCAGCTCTGAAGAGAATGTTAGCAAAGAGGTAATCGGGACAGTGCAAACAGTACTCAAAGACAGGGAGAGCAAGCTCTACATTACTCTCTTGGCACTTTGGATGTGGGACATACAGCGAGATGTTTGCTGCTTTTACGTTTGGCTGTTGGGAGATTTACAGCACAAAGATATCTAGTTGATTTGAAGCAGTTCCGAGAAAGTCTAAGCATAATCCTCACTTTTCCCTCCTGGCACTTTCCCTGTAGGAGATACCGCAAGACGTTTCTGTATATTGGGCACAGTGCTCTGCAGGGTGTTAGCAGAGAGTTTCCCGGGACAGTGAAACCCTATGTCAGAGACAGTGAGAAGAAGCCCCAATGTTCCTTCCAGGCACTTTCAGTGTGGGTGCCTTCTCCACGTGGTTCCTGGTTTCACTGCAGCTCTGAAGAGAATGTTAGCAAAGAGGTAATCGGGACAGTGCAAACAGTACTCAAAGACAGGGAGAGCAAGCTCTACATTACTCTCTTGGCACTTTGGATGTGGGACATAGAGCGAGATGTTTGCTGCTTTTACGTTTGGCTGTTGGGAGATTTACAGCACAAAGATATCTAGTTGATTTGAAGCAGTTCCGAGAAAGTCTAAGCATAATCCTCACTTTTCCCTCCTGGCACTTTCCCTGTAGGGGATACCGCAAGACGTTTCTGTATATTGGGCACAGCGCTCTGCAGGGTGTTAGCAGAGAGTTTCCCGGGACAGTGAAACCCTATGTCAGAGACACTGAGAAGAAGCCCCAATGTTCCCTCCAGGCACTTTCAGTGTGGGTGCCTTCTCCACGTGGTTCCTGGTTTCACTGCAGCTCTGAAGAGAATGTTAGCAAAGAGGTAATCGGGACAGTGCAAACAGTACTCAAAGACAGGGAGAGCAAGCTCTCTCTTGGCACTTTGGATATGGGACATACAGCGAGATGTTTGCTGCTTTTACATTTGGCTGTTGGGAGATTTACAGCACAAAGATATCTAGTTGATTTGAAGCAGTTCCGAGAAAGTCTAAGCATAATCCTCACTTTTCCCTCCTGGCACTTTCCCTGTAGGGGATACCGCAAGACGTTTCTGTATATTGGGCACAGCGCTCTGCAGGGTGTTAGCAGAGAGTTTCCCGGGACAGTGAAACCCTATGTCAGAGACACTGAGAAGAAGCCCCAATGTTCCCTCCAGGCACTTTCAGTGTGGGTGCCTTCTCCACGTGGTTCCTGGTTTCACTGCAGCTCTGAAGAGAATGTTAGCAAAGAGGTAATCGGGACAGTGCAAACAGTACTCAAAGACAGGGAGAGCAAGCTCTACATTACTCTCTTGGCACTTTGGATGTGGGACATAGAGCGAGATGTTTGCTGCTTTTACGTTTGGCTGTTGGGAGATTTACAGCACAAAGATATCTAGTTGATTTGAAGCAGTTCCGAGAAAGTCTAAGCATAATCCTCACTTTTCCCTCCTGGCACTTTCCCTGTAGGAGATACCGCAAGACGTTTCTGTATATTGGGCACAGCGCTCTGCAGGGTGTTAGCAGAGAGTTTCCCGGGACAGTGAAACCCTATGTCAGAGACAGTGAGAAGAAGCCCCAATGTTCCTTCCAGGCACTTTCAGTGTGGGTGCCTTCTCCACGTGGTTCCTGGTTTCACTGCAGCTCTGAAGAGAATGTTAGCAAAGAGGTAATCGGGACAGTGCAAACAGTACTCAAAGACAGGGAGAGCAAGCTCTACATTACTCTCTTGGCACTTTGGATGTGGGACATAGAGCGAGATGTTTGCTGCTTTTACGTTTGGCTGTTGGGAGATTTACAGCACAAAGATATCTAGTTGATTTGAAGCAGTTCCGAGAAAGTCTAAACATAATCCTCACTTTTCCCTCCTGGCACTTTCCCTGTAGGGGATACCGCAAGACGTTTCTGTATATTGGGCACAGCGCTCTGCAGGGTGTTAGCAGAGAGTTTCCCGGGACAGTGAAACCCTATGTCAGAGACACTGAGAAGAAGCCCCAATGTTCCCTCCAGGCACTTTCAGTGTGGGTGCCTTCTCCACGTGGTTCCTGGTTTCACTGCAGCTCTGAAGAGAATGTTAGCAAAGAGGTAATCGGGACAGTGCAAACAGTACTCAAAGACAGGGAGAGCAAGCTCTACATTACTCTCTTGGCACTTTGGATGTGGGACATAGAGCGAGATGTTTGCTGCTTTTACGTTTGGCTGTTGGGAGATTTACAGCACAAAGATATCTAGTTGATTTGAAGCAGTTCCGAGAAAGTCTAAGCATAATCCTCACTTTTCCCTCCTGGCACTTTCCCTGTAGGAGATACCGCAAGACGTTTCTGTATATTGGGCACAGCGCTCTGCAGGGTGTTAGCAGAGAGTTTCCCGGGACAGTGAAACCCTATGTCAGAGACACTGAGAAGAAGCCCCAATGTTCCTTCCAGGCACTTTCAGTGTGGGTGCCTTCTCCACGTGGTTCCTGGTTTCACTGCAGCTCTGAAGAGAATGTTAGCAAAGAGGTAATCGGGACAGTGCAAACAGTACTCAAAGACAGGGAGAGCAAGCTCTACATTACTCTCTTGGCACTTTGGATGTGGGACATAGAGCGAGATGTTTGCTGCTTTTACTTTTGGCTGTTGGGAGATTTACAGCACAAAGATATCTAGTTGATTTGAAGCAGTTCCGAGAAAGTCTAAGCATAATCCTCACTTTTCCCTCCTGGCACTTTCCCTGTAGGGGATACCGCAAGACGTTTCTGTATATTGGGCACAGCGCTCTGCAGGGTGTTAGCAGAGAGTTTCCCGGGACAGTGAAACCCTATGTCAGAGACACTGAGAAGAAGCCCCAATGTTCCCTCCAGGCACTTTCAGTGTGGGTGCCTTCTCCACGTGGTTCCTGGTTTCACTGCAGCTCTGAAGAGAATGTTAGCAAAGAGGTAATCGGGACAGTGCAAACAGTACTCAAAGACAGGGAGAGCAAGCTCTCTCTTGGCACTTTGGATATGGGACATACAGCGAGATGTTTGCTGCTTTTACATTTGGCTGTTGGGAGATTTACAGCACAAAGATATCTAGTTGATTTGAAGCAGTTCCGAGAAAGTCTAAGCATAATCCTCACTTTTCCCTCCTGGCACTTTCCCTGTAGGGGATACCGCAAGACGTTTCTGTATATTGGGCACAGCGCTCTGCAGGGTGTTAGCAGAGAGTTTCCCGGGACAGTGAAACCCTATGTCAGAGACACTGAGAAGAAGCCCCAATGTTCCCTCCAGGCACTTTCAGTGTGGGTGCCTTCTCCACGTGGTTCCTGGTTTCACTGCAGCTCTGAAGAGAATGTTAGCAAAGAGGTAATCGGGACAGTGCAAACAGTACTCAAAGACAGGGAGAGCAAGCTCTACATTACTCTCTTGGCACTTTGGATGTGGGACATACAGCGAGATGTTTGCTGCTTTTACGTTTGGCTGTTGGGAGATTTACAGCACAAAGATATCTAGTTGATTTGAAGCAGTTCCGAGAAAGTCTAAGCATAATCCTCACTTTTCCCTCCTGGCACTTTCCCTGTACGGGATACCGCAAGACGTTTCTGTACATTGGGCACAGCGCTCTGCAGGGTGTTAGCAGAGAGTTTCCCGGGACAGTGAAACCCTATGTCAGAGACAGTGAGAAGAAGCCCCAATGTTCCTTCCAGGCACTTTCAGTGTGGGTGCCTTCTCCACGTGGTTCCTGGTTTCACTGCAGCTCTGAAGAGAATGTTAGCAAAGAGGTAATCGGGACAGTGCAAACAGTACTCAAAGACAGGGAGAGCAAGCTCTACATTACTCTCTTGGCACTTTGGATGTGGGACATAGAGCGAGATGTTTGCTGCTTTTACGTTTGGCTGTTGGGAGATTTACAGCACAAAGATATCTAGTTGATTTGAAGCAGTTCCGAGAAAGTCTAAGCATAATCCTCACTTTTCCCTCCTGGCACTTTCCCTGTAGGGGATACCGCAAGACGTTTCTGTATATTGGGCACAGCGCTCTGCAGGGTGTTAGCAGAGAGTTTCCCGGGACAGTGAAACCCTATGTCAGAGACACTGAGAAGAAGCCCCAATGTTCCCTCCAGGCACTTTCAGTGTGGGTGCCTTCTCCACGTGGTTCCTGGTTTCACTGCAGCTCTGAAGAGAATGTTAGCAAAGAGGTAATCGGGACAGTGCAAACAGTACTCAAAGACAGGGAGAGCAAGCTCTCTCTTGGCACTTTGGATGTGGGACATACAGCGAGATGTTTGCTGCTTTTACATTTGGCTGTTGGGAGATTTACAGCACAAAGATATCTAGTTGATTTGAAGCAGTTCCGAGAAAGTCTAAGCATAATCCTCACTTTTCCCTCCTGGCACTTTCCCTGTAGGGGATACCGCAAGACGTTTCTGTATATTGGGCACAGCGCTCTGCAGGGTGTTAGCAGAGAGTTTCCCGGGACAGTGAAACCCTATGTCAGAGACACTGAGAAGAAGCCCCAATGTTCCCTCCAGGCACTTTCAGTGTGGGTGCCTTCTCCACGTGGTTCCTGGTTTCACTGCAGCTCTGAAGAGAATGTTAGCAAAGAGGTAATCGGGACAGTGCAAACAGTACTCAAAGACAGGGAGAGCAAGTTCTCTCGGCACTTTGGATGTGGGACATACAGCGAGATGTTTGCTGCTTTTACATTTGGCTGTTGGGAGATTTACAGCACAAAGATATCTAGTTGATTTGAAGCAGTTCCGAGAAAGTCTAAGCATAATCCTCACTTTTCCCTCCTGGCACTTTCCCTGTACGGGATACCGCAAGACGTTTCTGTACATTGGGCACAGCGCTCTGCAGGGTGTTAGCAGAGAGTTTCCCGGGAAGTGAAACCCTATATCGGAGACACTGAGAAGAAGCCCCAATGTTCCTTCCAGGCATTTTCAGTGTGGGTGCCTTCTCCACGTGGTTCCTGGTTTCACTGCAGCTCTGAAGAGAATGTTAGCAAAGAGGTAATCGGGACAGTGCAAACAGTACTCAAAGACAGGGAGAGCAAGCTCTACATTACTCTCTTGGCACTTTGGATGTGGGACATACAGCGAGATGTTTGCTGCTTTTACGTTTGGCTGTTGGGAGATTTACAGCACAAAGATATCTAGTTGATTTGAAGCAGTTCCGAGAAAGTCTAAGCATAATCCTCACTTTTCCCTCCTGGCACTTTCCCTGTAGGAGATACCGCAAGACGTTTCTGTATATTGGGCACAGTGCTCTGCAGGGTGTTAGCAGAGAGTTTCCCGGGACAGTGAAACCCTATGTCAGAGACAGTGAGAAGAAGCCCCAATGTTCCTTCCAGGCACTTTCAGTGTGGGTGCCTTCTCCACGTGGTTCCTGGTTTCACTGCAGCTCTGAAGAGAATGTTAGCAAAGAGGTAATCGGGACAGTGCAAACAGTACTCAAAGACAGGGAGAGCAAGCTCTACATTACTCTCTTGGCACTTTGGATGTGGGACATAGAGCGAGATGTTTGCTGCTTTTACGTTTGGCTGTTGGGAGATTTACAGCACAAAGATATCTAGTTGATTTGAAGCAGTTCCGAGAAAGTCTAAGCATAATCCTCACTTTTCCCTCCTGGCACTTTCCCTGTAGGGGATACCGCAAGACGTTTCTGTATATTGGGCACAGCGCTCTGCAGGGTGTTAGCAGAGAGTTTCCCGGGACAGTGAAACCCTATGTCAGAGACACTGAGAAGAAGCCCCAATGTTCCCTCCAGGCACTTTCAGTGTGGGTGCCTTCTCCACGTGGTTCCTGGTTTCACTGCAGCTCTGAAGAGAATGTTAGCAAAGAGGTAATCGGGACAGTGCAAACAGTACTCAAAGACAGGGAGAGCAAGCTCTCTCTTGGCACTTTGGATATGGGACATACAGCGAGATGTTTGCTGCTTTTACATTTGGCTGTTGGGAGATTTACAGCACAAAGATATCTAGTTGATTTGAAGCAGTTCCGAGAAAGTCTAAGCATAATCCTCACTTTTCCCTCCTGGCACTTTCCCTGTAGGGGATACCGCAAGACGTTTCTGTATATTGGGCACAGCGCTCTGCAGGGTGTTAGCAGAGAGTTTCCCGGGACAGTGAAACCCTATGTCAGAGACACTGAGAAGAAGCCCCAATGTTCCCTCCAGGCACTTTCAGTGTGGGTGCCTTCTCCACGTGGTTCCTGGTTTCACTGCAGCTCTGAAGAGAATGTTAGCAAAGAGGTAATCGGGACAGTGCAAACAGTACTCAAAGACAGGGAGAGCAAGCTCTACATTACTCTCTTGGCACTTTGGATGTGGGACATACAGCGAGATGTTTGCTGCTTTTACGTTTGGCTGTTGGGAGATTTACAGCACAAAGATATCTAGTTGATTTGAAGCAGTTCCGAGAAAGTCTAAGCATAATCCTCACTTTTCCCTCCTGGCACTTTCCCTGTAGGAGATACCGCAAGACGTTTCTGTATATTGGGCACAGCGCTCTGCAGGGTGTTAGCAGAGAGTTTCCCGGGACAGTGAAACCCTATGTCAGAGACAGTGAGAAGAAGCCCCAATGTTCCTTCCAGGCACTTTCAGTGTGGGTGCCTTCTCCACGTGGTTCCTGGTTTCACTGCAGCTCTGAAGAGAATGTTAGCAAAGAGGTAATCGGGACAGTGCAAACAGTACTCAAAGACAGGGAGAGCAAGCTCTACATTACTCTCTTGGCACTTTGGATGTGGGACATAGAGCGAGATGTTTGCTGCTTTTACGTTTGGCTGTTGGGAGATTTACAGCACAAAGATATCTAGTTGATTTGAAGCAGTTCCGAGAAAGTCTAAACATAATCCTCACTTTTCCCTCCTGGCACTTTCCCTGTAGGGGATACCGCAAGACGTTTCTGTATATTGGGCACAGCGCTCTGCAGGGTGTTAGCAGAGAGTTTCCCGGGACAGTGAAACCCTATGTCAGAGACACTGAGAAGAAGCCCCAATGTTCCCTCCAGGCACTTTCAGTGTGGGTGCCTTCTCCACGTGGTTCCTGGTTTCACTGCAGCTCTGAAGAGAATGTTAGCAAAGAGGTAATCGGGACAGTGCAAACAGTACTCAAAGACAGGGAGAGCAAGCTCTACATTACTCTCTTGGCACTTTGGATGTGGGACATAGAGCGAGATGTTTGCTGCTTTTACGTTTGGCTGTTGGGAGATTTACAGCACAAAGATATCTAGTTGATTTGAAGCAGTTCCGAGAAAGTCTAAGCATAATCCTCACTTTTCCCTCCTGGCACTTTCCCTGTAGGAGATACCGCAAGACGTTTCTGTATATTGGGCACAGCGCTCTGCAGGGTGTTAGCAGAGAGTTTCCCGGGACAGTGAAACCCTATGTCAGAGACACTGAGAAGAAGCCCCAATGTTCCTTCCAGGCACTTTCAGTGTGGGTGCCTTCTCCACGTGGTTCCTGGTTTCACTGCAGCTCTGAAGAGAATGTTAGCAAAGAGGTAATCGGGACAGTGCAAACAGTACTCAAAGACAGGGAGAGCAAGCTCTACATTACTCTCTTGGCACTTTGGATGTGGGACATAGAGCGAGATGTTTGCTGCTTTTACTTTTGGCTGTTGGGAGATTTACAGCACAAAGATATCTAGTTGATTTGAAGCAGTTCCGAGAAAGTCTAAGCATAATCCTCACTTTTCCCTCCTGGCACTTTCCCTGTAGGGGATACCGCAAGACGTTTCTGTATATTGGGCACAGCGCTCTGCAGGGTGTTAGCAGAGAGTTTCCCGGGACAGTGAAACCCTATGTCAGAGACACTGAGAAGAAGCCCCAATGTTCCCTCCAGGCACTTTCAGTGTGGGTGCCTTCTCCACGTGGTTCCTGGTTTCACTGCAGCTCTGAAGAGAATGTTAGCAAAGAGGTAATCGGGACAGTGCAAACAGTACTCAAAGACAGGGAGAGCAAGCTCTCTCTTGGCACTTTGGATATGGGACATACAGCGAGATGTTTGCTGCTTTTACATTTGGCTGTTGGGAGATTTACAGCACAAAGATATCTAGTTGATTTGAAGCAGTTCCGAGAAAGTCTAAGCATAATCCTCACTTTTCCCTCCTGGCACTTTCCCTGTAGGGGATACCGCAAGACGTTTCTGTATATTGGGCACAGCGCTCTGCAGGGTGTTAGCAGAGAGTTTCCCGGGACAGTGAAACCCTATGTCAGAGACACTGAGAAGAAGCCCCAATGTTCCCTCCAGGCACTTTCAGTGTGGGTGCCTTCTCCACGTGGTTCCTGGTTTCACTGCAGCTCTGAAGAGAATGTTAGCAAAGAGGTAATCGGGACAGTGCAAACAGTACTCAAAGACAGGGAGAGCAAGCTCTACATTACTCTCTTGGCACTTTGGATGTGGGACATACAGCGAGATGTTTGCTGCTTTTACGTTTGGCTGTTGGGAGATTTACAGCACAAAGATATCTAGTTGATTTGAAGCAGTTCCGAGAAAGTCTAAGCATAATCCTCACTTTTCCCTCCTGGCACTTTCCCTGTACGGGATACCGCAAGACGTTTCTGTACATTGGGCACAGCGCTCTGCAGGGTGTTAGCAGAGAGTTTCCCGGGACAGTGAAACCCTATGTCAGAGACAGTGAGAAGAAGCCCCAATGTTCCTTCCAGGCACTTTCAGTGTGGGTGCCTTCTCCACGTGGTTCCTGGTTTCACTGCAGCTCTGAAGAGAATGTTAGCAAAGAGGTAATCGGGACAGTGCAAACAGTACTCAAAGACAGGGAGAGCAAGCTCTACATTACTCTCTTGGCACTTTGGATGTGGGACATAGAGCGAGATGTTTGCTGCTTTTACGTTTGGCTGTTGGGAGATTTACAGCACAAAGATATCTAGTTGATTTGAAGCAGTTCCGAGAAAGTCTAAGCATAATCCTCACTTTTCCCTCCTGGCACTTTCCCTGTAGGGGATACCGCAAGACGTTTCTGTATATTGGGCACAGCGCTCTGCAGGGTGTTAGCAGAGAGTTTCCCGGGACAGTGAAACCCTATGTCAGAGACACTGAGAAGAAGCCCCAATGTTCCCTCCAGGCACTTTCAGTGTGGGTGCCTTCTCCACGTGGTTCCTGGTTTCACTGCAGCTCTGAAGAGAATGTTAGCAAAGAGGTAATCGGGACAGTGCAAACAGTACTCAAAGACAGGGAGAGCAAGCTCTCTCTTGGCACTTTGGATGTGGGACATACAGCGAGATGTTTGCTGCTTTTACATTTGGCTGTTGGGAGATTTACAGCACAAAGATATCTAGTTGATTTGAAGCAGTTCCGAGAAAGTCTAAGCATAATCCTCACTTTTCCCTCCTGGCACTTTCCCTGTAGGGGATACCGCAAGACGTTTCTGTATATTGGGCACAGCGCTCTGCAGGGTGTTAGCAGAGAGTTTCCCGGGACAGTGAAACCCTATGTCAGAGACACTGAGAAGAAGCCCCAATGTTCCCTCCAGGCACTTTCAGTGTGGGTGCCTTCTCCACGTGGTTCCTGGTTTCACTGCAGCTCTGAAGAGAATGTTAGCAAAGAGGTAATCGGGACAGTGCAAACAGTACTCAAAGACAGGGAGAGCAAGCTCTACATTACTCTCTTGGCACTTTGGATGTGGGACATACAGCGAGATGTTTGCTGCTTTTACGTTTGGCTGTTGGGAGATTTACAGCACAAAGATATCTAGTTGATTTGAAGCAGTTCCGAGAAAGTCTAAGCATAATCCTCACTTTTCCCTCCTGGCACTTTCCCTGTAGGAGATACCGCAAGACGTTTCTGTATATTGGGCACAGCGCTCTGCAGGGTGTTAGCAGAGAGTTTCCCGGGACAGTGAAACCCTATGTCAGAGACAGTGAGAAGAAGCCCCAATGTTCCTTCCAGGCACTTTCAGTGTGGGTGCCTTCTCCACGTGGTTCCTGGTTTCACTGCAGCTCTGAAGAGAATGTTAGCAAAGAGGTAATCGGGACAGTGCAAACAGTACTCAAAGACAGGGAGAGCAAGCTCTACATTACTCTCTTGGCACTTTGGATGTGGGACATAGAGCGAGATGTTTGCTGCTTTTACGTTTGGCTGTTGGGAGATTTACAGCACAAAGATATCTAGTTGATTTGAAGCAGTTCCGAGAAAGTCTAAGCATAATCCTCACTTTTCCCTCCTGGCACTTTCCCTGTAGGAGATACCGCAAGACGTTTCTGTATATTGGGCACAGCGCTCTGCAGGGTGTTAGCAGAGAGTTTCCCGGGACAGTGAAACCCTATGTCAGAGACACTGAGAAGAAGCCCCAATGTTCCCTCCAGGCACTTTCAGTGTGGGTGCCTTCTCCACGTGGTTCCTGCTTTCACTGCAGCTCTGAAGAGAATGTTAGCAAAGAGGTAATCGGGACAGTGCAAACAGTACTCAAAGACAGGGAGAGCAAGCTCTACATTACTCTCTTGGCACTTTGGATGTGGGACATACAGCGAGATGTTTGCTGCTTTTACATTTGGCTGTTGGGAGATTTACAGCACAAAGATATCTAGTTGATTTGAAGCAGTTCCGAGAAAGTCTAAACATAATCCTCACTTTTCCCTCCTGGCACTTTCCCTGTAGGAGATACCGCAAGACGTTTCTGTATATTGGGCACAGCGCTCTGCAGGGTGTTAGCAGAGAGTTTCCCGGGACAGTGAAACCCTATGTCAGAGACACTGAGAAGAAGCCCCAATGTTCCCTCCAGGCACTTTCAGTGTGGGTGCCTTCTCCACGTGGTTCCTGGTTTCACTGCAGCTCTGAAGAGAATGTTAGCAAAGAGGTAATCGGGACAGTGCAAACAGTACTCAAAGACAGGGAGAGCAAGTTCTCTCGGCACTTTGGATGTGGGACATACAGCGAGATGTTTGCTGCTTTTACATTTGGCTGTTGGGAGATTTACAGCACAAAGATATCTAGTTGATTTGAAGCAGTTCCGAGAAAGTCTAAGCATAATCCTCACTTTTCCCTCCTGGCACTTTCCCTGTACGGGATACCGCAAGACGTTTCTGTACATTGGGCACAGCGCTCTGCAGGGTGTTAGCAGAGAGTTTCCTGGGACAGTGAAACCCTATATCGGAGACACTGAGAAGAAGCCCCAGTGTTCCCTCCAGGCACTTTCAGTGTGGGTGCCTTCTCCACGTGGTTCCTGGTTTCACTGCAGCTCTGAAGAGAATGTTAGCAAAGAGGTAATCGGGACAGTGCAAACAGTACTCAAAGACAGGGAGAGCAAGCTCTACATTACTCTCTTGGCACTTTGGATGTGGGACATAGAGCGAGATGTTTGCTGCTTTTACGTTTGGCTGTTGGGAGATTTACAGCACAAAGATATCTAGTTGATTTGAAGCAGTTCCGAGAAAGTCTAAGCATAATCCTCACTTTTCCCTCCAGGCACTTTCCCTGTAGGGGATACCGCAAGACGTTTCTGTATATTGGGCACAGCGCTCTGCAGGGTGTTAGCAGAGACTTTCCCGGGACAGTGAAACCCTATGTCAGAGACACTGAGAAGAAGCCCCAATGTTCCCTCCAGGCACTTTCAGTGTGGGTGCCTTCTCCACGTGGTTCCTGGTTTCACTGCAGCTCTGAAGAGAATGTTAGCAAAGAGGTAATCGGGACAGTGCAAACAGTACTCAAAGACAGGGAGAGCAAGCTCTACATTACTCTCTTGGCACTTTGGATGTGGGACATACAGCGAGATGTTTGCTGCTTTTACGTTTGGCTGTTGGGAGATTTACAGCACAAAGATATCTAGTTGATTTGAAGCAGTTCCGAGAAAGTCTAAACATAATCCTCACTTTTCCCTCCTGGCACTTTCCCTGTAGGAGATACCGCAAGACGTTTCTGTATATTGGGCACAGCGCTCTGCAGGGTGTTAGCAGAGAGTTTCCCGGGACAGTGAAACCCTATGTCAGAGACACTGAGAAGAAGCCCCAATGTTCCCTCCAGGCACTTTCAGTGTGGGTGCCTTCTCCACGTGGTTCCTGGTTTCACTGCAGCTCTGAAGAGAATGTTAGCAAAGAGGTAATCGGGACAGTGCAAACAGTACTCAAAGACAGGGAGAGCAAGCTCTACATTACTCTCTTGGCACTTTGGATGTGGGACATACAGCGAGATGTTTGCTGCTTTTACATTTGGCTGTTGGGAGATTTACAGCACAAAGATATCTAGTTGATTTGAAGCAGTTCCGAGAAAGTCTAAACATAATCCTCACTTTTCCCTCCTGGCACTTTCCCTGTAGGAGATACCGCAAGACGTTTCTGTATATTGGGCACAGCGCTCTGCAGGGTGTTAGCAGAGAGTTTCCCGGGACAGTGAAACCCTATGTCAGAGACAGTGAGAAGAAGCCCCAATGTTCCCTCCAGGCACTTTCAGTGTGGGTGCCTTCTCCACGTGGTTCCTGGTTTCACTGCAGCTCTGAAGAGAATGTTAGCAAAGAGGTAATCGGGACAGTGCAAACAGTACTCAAAGACAGGGAGAGCAAGTTCTCTCGGCACTTTGGATGTGGGACATACAGCGAGATGTTTGCTGCTTTTACATTTGGCTGTTGGGAGATTTACAGCACAAAGATATCTAGTTGATTTGAAGCAGTTCCGAGAAAGTCTAAGCATAATCCTCACTTTTCCCTCCTGGCACTTTCCCTGTAGGAGATACCGCAAGACGTTTCTGTATATTGGGCACAGCGCTCTGCAGGGTGTTAGCAGAGAGTTTCCCGGTACAGTGAAACCCTATGTCAGAGACAGTGAGAAGAAGCCCCAATGTTCCCTCCAGGCACTTTCAGTGTGGGTGCCTTCTCCACGTGGTTCCTGGTTTCACTGCAGCTCTGAAGAGAATGTTAGCAAAGAGGTAATCGGGACAGTGCAAACAGTACTCAAAGACAGGGAGAGCAAGTTCTCTCGGCACTTTGGATGTGGGACATAGAGCGAGATGTTTGCTGCTTTTACGTTTGGCTGTTGGGAGATTTACAGCACAAAGATATCTAGTTGATTTGAAGCAGTTCCGAGAAAGTCTAAGCATAATCCTCACTTTTCCCTCCTGGCACTTTCCCTGTAGGGGATACCGCAAGACGTTACTGTACATTGGGCACAGCGCTCTGCAGGGTGTTAGCAGAGAGTTTCCCGGGACAGTGAAACCCTATATCGGAGACACTGAGAAGAAGCCCCAATGTTCCCTCCAGGCACTTTCAGTGTGGGTGCCTTCTCCACGTGGTTCCTGGTTTCACTGCAGCTCTGAAGAGAATGTTAGCAAAGAGGTAATCGGGACAGTGCAAACAGTACTCAAAGACAGGGAGAGCAAGCTCTACATTACTCTCTTGGCACTTTGGATGTGGGACATACAGCGAGATGTTTGCTGCTTTTACGTTTGGCTGTTGGGAGATTTACAGCACAAAGATATCTAGTTGATTTGAAGCAGTTCCGAGAAAGTCTAAACATAATCCTCACTTTTCCCTCCTGGCACTTTCCCTGTAGGAGATACCGCAAGACGTTTCTGTATATTGGGCACAGCGCTCTGCAGGGTGTTAGCAGAGAGTTTCCCGGGACAGTGAAACCCTATGTCAGAGACAGTGAGAAGAAGCCCCAATGTTCCCTCCAGGCACTTTCAGTGTGGGTGCCTTCTCCACGTGGTTCCTGGTTTCACTGCAGCTCTGAAGAGAATGTTAGCAAAGAGGTAATCGGGACAGTGCAAACAGTACTCAAAGACAGGGAGAGCAAGTTCTCTCGGCACTTTGGATGTGGGACATACAGCGAGATGTTTGCTGCTTTTACATTTGGCTGTTGGGAGATTTACAGCACAAAGATATCTAGTTGATTTGAAGCAGTTCCGAGAAAGTCTAAGCATAATCCTCACTTTTCCCTCCTGGCACTTTCCCTGTACGGGATACCGCAAGACGTTTCTGTACATTGGGCACAGCGCTCTGCAGGGTGTTAGCAGAGAGTTTCCCGGGACAGTGAAACCCTATATCGGAGACACTGAGAAGAAGCCCCAATGTTCCCTCCAGGCACTTTCAGTGTGGGTGCCTTCTCCACGTGGTTCCTGGTTTCACTGCAGCTCTGAAGAGAATGTTAGCAAAGAGGTAATCGGGACAGTGCAAACAGTACTCAAAGACAGGGAGAGCAAGCTCTACATTACTCTCTTGGCACTTTGGATGTGGGACATAGAGCGAGATGTTTGCTGCTTTTACATTTGGCTGTTGGGAGATTTACAGCACAAAGATATCTAGTTGATTTGAAGCAGTTCCAAGAAAGTCTAAGCATAATCCTCACTTTTCCCTCCTGGCACTTTCCCTGTAGGAGATACCGCAAGACGTTTTTGTATATTGGGCACAGCGCTCTGCAGGGTGTTAGCAGAGAGTTTCCCGGGACAGTGAAACCCTATGTCAGAGACACTGAGAAGAAGCCCCAATGTTCCCTCCAGGCACTTTCAGTGTGGGTGCCTTCTCCACGTGGTTCCTGGTTTCACTGCAGCTCTGAAGAGAATGTTAGCAAAGAGGTAATCGGGACAGTGCAAACAGTACTCAAAGACAGGGAGAGCAAGCTCTACATTACCCTCTTGGCACTTTGGATGTGGGACATAGAGCGAGATGTTTGCTGCTTTTACGTTTGGCTGTTGGGAGATTTACAGCACAAAGATATCTAGTTGATTTGAAGCAGTTCCGAGAAAGTCTAAGCATAATCCTCACTTTTCCCTCCTGGCACTTTCCCTGTAGGAGATACCGCAAGACGTTTCTGTATATTGGGCACAGCGTTCTGCAGGGTGTTAGCAGAGAGTTTCCCGGGACAGTGAAACCCTATATCGGAGACAATGAGAAGAAGCCCCAATGTTCCCTCCAGGCACTTTCAGTGTGGGTGCCTTCTCCACGTGGTTCCTGGTTTCACTGCAGCTCTGAAGAGAATGTTAGCAAAGAGGTAATCGGGACAGTGCAAACAGTACTCAAAGACAGGGAGAGCAAGTTCTCTTGGCACTTTGGATGTGGGACATACAGCGAGATGTTTGCTGCTTTTACATTTGGCTGTTGGGAGATTTACAGCACAAAGATATCTAGTTGATTTGAAGCAGTTCCGAGAAAGTCTAAGCATAATCCTCACTTTTCCCTCCTGGCACTTTCCCTGTAGGAGATACCGCAAGACGTTTCTGTATATTGGGCACAGCGCTCTGCAGGGTGTTAGCAGAGAGTTTCCCGGGACAGTGAAACCCTATGTCAGAGACAGTGAGAAGAAGCCCCAATGTTCCCTCCAGGCACTTTCAGTGTGGGTGCCTTCTCCACGTGGTTCCTGGTTTCACTGCAGCTCTGAAGAGAATGTTAGCAAAGAGGTAATCGGGACAGTGCAAACAGTACTCAAAGACAGGGAGAGCAAGCTCTACATTACTCTCTTGGCACTTTGGATGTGGGACATACAGCGAGATGTTTGCTGCTTTTACGTTTGGCTGTTGGGAGATTTACAGCACAAAGATATCTAGTTGATTTGAAGCAGTTCCGAGAAAGTCTAAGCATAATCCTCACTTTTCCCTCCTGGCACTTTCCATGTGGGAGATATAGCAGGATGTATATTGGTTTTGAGGACAACTCAATGGACAGTGTAGGGAGAAAAGTTCCTGGCTCCTTGAATGCCGTTTCTGGAGACACTGCGATCAATGTGGGAGATATGTCAAGATGTGTGTTGGTTTTGAGGACAGCTTTCTGGAGTGTCTTAGCAAAGAGGTCACACGGATAATCAGAGCAATTCTCAGCGACACTGAGACCAAGCTCCACAATTCCTCCTGGCACTTTCCCTGTAGGAGATACCGCAAGACGTTTCTGTATATTCGGCACAGCGCTCTGCAGGGTGTTAGCAGAGAGTTTCCCGGGACAGTGAAACCCTATATCAGAGACACTGAGAAGAAGCCCCAACGTTCCTTCCAGGCACTTTCAGTGTGGGTGCCTTCTCCACGTGGTTCCTGGTTTCACTGCAGCTCTGAAGAGAATGTTAGCAAAGAGGTAATCGGGACAGTGCAAACAGTACTCAAAGACAGGGAGAGCAAGCTCTCTCTTGGCACTTTGGATGTGGGACATAGAGCGAGATGTTTGCTGCTTTTACGTTTGGCTGCTGGGAGATTTACAGCACAAAGATATCTAGTTGATTTGAAGCAGTTCCGAGAAAGTCTAAGCATAATCCTCACTTTTCCCTCCTGGCACTTTCCCTGTACGGGATACCGCAAGACGTTTCTGTATATTGGGCACAGCGCTCTGCAGGGTGTTAGCAGAGAGTTTCCCGGGACAGTGAAACCCTATGTCAGAGACAGTGAGAAGAAGCCCCAATGTTCCCTCCAGGCACTTTCAGTGTGGGTGCCTTCTCCACGTGGTTCCTGGTTTCACTGCAGCTCTGAAGAGAATGTTAGCAAAGAGGTAATCGGGACAGTGCAAACAGTACTCAAAGACAGGGAGAGCAAGCTCTACATTACTCTCTTGGCACTTTGGATGTGGGACATACAGCGAGATGTTTGCTGCTTTTACATTTGGCTGTTGGGAGATTTACAGCACAAAGATATCTAGTTGATTTGAAGCAGTTCCGAGAAAGTCTAAGCATAATCCTCACTTTTCCCTCCTGGCACTTTCCCTGTACGGGATACCGCAAGACGTTTCTGTACATTGGGCACAGCGCTCTGCAGGGTGTTAGCAGAGAGTTTCCCGGGACAGTGAAACCCTATATCGGAGACACTGAGAAGAAGCCCCAATGTTCCCTCCAGGCACTTTCAGTGTGGGTGCCTTCTCCACGTGGTTCCTGGTTTCACTGCAGCTCTGAAGAGAATGTTAGCAAAGAGGTAATCGGGACAGTGCAAACAGTACTCAAAGACAGGGAGAGCAAGCTCTACATTACTCTCTTGGCACTTTGGATGTGGGACATAGAGCGAGATGTTTGCTGCTTTTACATTTGGCTGTTGGGAGATTTACAGCACAAAGATATCTAGTTGATTTGAAGCAGTTCCGAGAAAGTCTAAGCATAATCCTCACTTTTCCCTCCTGGCACTTTCCCTGTAGGAGATACCGCAAGACTTTTCTGTATATTGGGCACAGCGCTCTGCAGGGTGTTAGCAGAGAGTTTCCCGGGACAGTGAAACCCTATGTCAGAGACAGTGAGAAGAAGCCCCAATGTTCCCTCCAGGCACTTTCAGTGTGGGTGCCTTCTCCACGTGGTTCCTGGTTTCACTGCAGCTCTGAAGAGAATGTTAGCAAAGAGGTAATCGGGACAGTGCAAACAGTACTCAAAGACAGGGAGAGCAAGCTCTACATTACTCTCTTGGCACTTTGGATGTGGGACATACAGCGAGATGTTTGCTGCTTTTACGTTTGGCTGTTGGGAGATTTACAGCACAAAGATATCTAGTTGATTTGAAGCAGTTCCGAGAAAGTCTAAGCATAATCCTCACTTTTCCCTCCTGGCACTTTCCATGTGGGAGATATAGCAGGATGTATATTGGTTTTGAGGACAACTCAATGGACAGTGTAGGGAGAAAAGTTCCTGGCTCCTTGAATGCCGTTTCTGGAGACACTGCGATCAATGTGGGAGATATGTCAAGATGTGTGTTGGTTTTGAGGACAGCTTTCTGGAGTGTCTTAGCAAAGAGGTCACACGGATAATCAGAGCAATTCTCAGCGACACTGAGACCAAGCTCCACAATTCCTCCTGGCACTTTCCCTGTAGGAGATACCGCAAGACGTTTCTGTATATTGGGCACAGCGCTCTGCAGGGTGTTAGCAGAGAGTTTCCCGGGACAGTGAAACCCTATATCAGAGACACTGAGAAGAAGCCCCAACGTTCCTTCCAGGCACTTTCAGTGTGGGTGCCTTCTCCACGTGGTTCCTGGTTTCACTGCAGCTCTGAAGAGAATGTTAGCAAAGAGGTAATCGGGACAGTGCAAACAGTACTCAAAGACAGGGAGAGCAAGCTCTCTCTTGGCACTTTGGATGTGGGACATAGAGCGAGATGTTTGCTGCTTTTACATTTGGCTGTTGGGAGATTTACAGCACAAAGATATCTAGTTGATTTGAAGCAGTTCCGAGAAAGTCTAAACATAATCCTCACTTTTCCCTCCTGGCACTTTCCCTGTAGGAGATACCGCAAGACGTTTCTGTACATTGGGCACAGCGCTCTGCAGGGTGTTAGCAGAGAGTTTCCCGGGACAGTGAAACCCTATGTCAGAGACAGTGAGAAGAAGCCCCAATGTTCCCTCCAGGCACTTTCAGTGTGGGTGCCTTCTCCACGTGGTTCCTGGTTTCACTGCAGCTCTGAAGAGAATGTTAGCAAAGAGGTAATCGGGACAGTGCAAACAGTACTCAAAGACAGGGAGAGCAAGCTCTACATTACTCTCTTGGCACTTTGGATGTGGGACATAGAGCGAGATGTTTGCTGCTTTTACGTTTGGCTGTTGGGAGATTTACAGCACAAAGATATCTAGTTGATTTGAAGCAGTTCCGAGAAAGTCTAAGCATAATCCTCACTTTTCCCTCCTGGCACTTTCCCTGTAGGAGATACCGCAAGACGTTTCTGTATATTGGGCACAGCGCTCTGCAGGGTGTTAGCAGAGAGTTTCCCGGGACAGTGAAACCCTATGTCAGAGACAGTGAGAAGAAGCCCCAATGTTCCCTCCAGGCACTTTCAGTGTGGGTGCCTTCTCCACGTGGTTCCTGGTTTCACTGCAGCTCTGAAGAGAATGTTAGCAAAGAGGTAATCGGGACAGTGCAAACAGTACTCAAAGACAGGGAGAGCAAGCTCTCTCTTGGCACTTTGGATGTGGGACATAGAGCGAGATGTTTGCTGCTTTTACGTTTGGCTGTTGGGAGATTTACAGCACAAAGATATCTAGTTGATTTGAAGCAGTTCCGAGAAAGTCTAAGCATAATCCTCACTTTTCCCTCCTGGCACTTTCCCTGTAGGGGATACCGCAAGACGTTTCTGTATATTGGGCACAGCGCTCTGCAGGGTGTTAGCAGAGACTTTCCCGGGACAGTGAAACCCTATGTCAGAGACAGTGAGAAGAAGCCCCAATGTTCCCTCCAGGCACTTTCAGTGTGGGTGCCTTCTCCACGTGGTTCCTGGTTTCACTGCAGCTCTGAAGAGAATGTTAGCAAAGAGGTAATCGGGACAGTGCAAACAGTACTCAAAGACAGGGAGAGCAAGCTCTACATTACTCTCTTGGCACTTTGGATGTGGGACATACAGCGAGATGTTTGCTGCTTTTACGTTTGGCTGTTGGGAGATTTACAGCACAAAGATATCTAGTTGATTTGAAGCAGTTCCGAGAAAGTCTAAGCATAATCCTCACTTTTCCCTCCTGGCACTTTCCATGTGGGAGATATAGCAGGATGTATATTGGTTTTGAGGACAACTCAATGGACAGTGTAGGGAGAAAAGTTCCTGGCTCCTTGAATGCCGTTTCTGGAGACACTGCGATCAATGTGGGAGATATGTCAAGATGTGTGTTGGTTTTGAGGACAGCTTTCTGGAGTGTCTTAGCAAAGAGGTCACACGGATAGTCAGAGCAATTCTCAGAGACACTGAGACCAAGCTCCACAATTCCTCCTGGCACTTTCCCTGTAGGAGATACCGCAAGACGTTTCTGTATATTGGGCACAGCGCTCTGCAGGGTGTTAGCAGAGAGTTTCCCGGGACAGTGAAACCCTATATCAGAGACACTGAGAAGAAGCCCCAACGTTCCTTCCAGGCACTTTCAGTGTGGGTGCCTTCTCCACGTGGTTCCTGGTTTCACTGCAGCTCTGAAGAGAATGTTAGCAAAGAGGTAATCGGGACAGTGCAAACAGTACTCAAAGACAGGGAGAGCAAGCTCTCTCTTGGCACTTTGGATGTGGGACATAGAGCGAGATGTTTGCTGCTTTTACGTTTGGCTGTTGGGAGATTTACAGCACAAAGATATCTAGTTGATTTGAAGCAGTTCCGAGAAAGTCTAAACATAATCCTCACTTTTCCCTCCTGGCACTTTCCCTGTAGGAGATACCGCAAGACGTTTCTGTACATTGGGCACAGCGCTCTGCAGGGTGTTAGCAGAGAGTTTCCCGGGACAGTGAAACCCTATGTCAGAGACAGTGAGAAGAAGCCCCAATGTTCCCTCCAGGCACTTTCAGTGTGGGTGCCTTCTCCACGTGGTTCCTGGTTTCACTGCAGCTCTGAAGAGAATGTTAGCAAAGAGGTAATCGGGACAGTGCAAACAGTACTCAAAGACAGGGAGAGCAAGCTCTACATTACTCTCTTGGCACTTTGGATGTGGGACATAGAGCGAGATGTTTGCTGCTTTTACGTTTGGCTGTTGGGAGATTTACAGCACAAAGATATCTAGTTGATTTGAAGCAGTTCCGAGAAAGTCTAAGCATAATCCTCACTTTTCCCTCCTGGCACTTTCCCTGTAGGAGATACCGCAAGACGTTTCTGTATATTGGGCACAGCGCTCTGCAGGGTGTTAGCAGAGAGTTTCCCGGGACAGTGAAACCCTATGTCAGAGACAGTGAGAAGAAGCCCCAATGTTCCCTCCAGGCACTTTCAGTGTGGGTGCCTTCTCCACGTGGTTCCTGGTTTCACTGCAGCTCTGAAGAGAATGTTAGCAAAGAGGTAATCGGGACAGTGCAAACAGTACTCAAAGACAGGGAGAGCAAGCTCTCTCTTGGCACTTTGGATGTGGGACATACAGCGAGATGTTTGCTGCTTTTACGTTTGGCTGTTGGGAGATTTACAGCACAAAGATATCTAGTTGATTTGAAGCAGTTCCGAGAAAGTCTAAGCATAATCCTCACTTTTCCCTCCAGGCACTTTCCCTGTAGGGGATACCGCAAGACGTTTCTGTATATTGGGCACAGCGCTCTGCAGGGTGTTAGCAGAGACTTTCCCGGGACAGTGAAACCCTATGTCAGAGACAGTGAGAAGAAGCCCCAATGTTCCCTCCAGGCACTTTCAGTGTGGGTGCCTTCTCCACGTGGTTCCTGGTTTCACTGCAGCTCTGAAGAGAATGTTAGCAAAGAGGTAATCGGGACAGTGCAAACAGTACTCAAAGACAGGGAGAGCAAGCTCTACATTACTCTCTTGGCACTTTGGATGTGGGACATACAGCGAGATGTTTGCTGCTTTTACGTTTGGCTGTTGGGAGATTTACAGCACAAAGATATCTAGTTGATTTGAAGCAGTTCCGAGAAAGTCTAAGCATAATCCTCACTTTTCCCTCCTGGCACTTTCCATGTGGGAGATATAGCAGGATGTATATTGGTTTTGAGGACAACTCAATGGACAGTGTAGGGAGAAAAGTTCCTGGCTCCTTGAATGCCGTTTCTGGAGACACTGCGATCAATGTGGGAGATATGTCAAGATGTGTGTTGGTTTTGAGGACAGCTTTCTGGAGTGTCTTAGCAAAGAGGTCACACGGATAGTCAGAGCAATTCTCAGAGACACTGAGACCAAGCTCCACAATTCCTCCTGGCACTTTCCCTGTAGGAGATACCGCAAGACGTTTCTGTACATTGGGCACAGCGCTCTGCAGGGTGTTAGCAGAGAGTTTCCCGGGACAGTGAAACCCTATGTCAGAGACAGTGAGAAGAAGCCCCAATGTTCCCTCCAGGCACTTTCAGTGTGGGTGCCTTCTCCACGTGGTTCCTGGTTTCACTGCAGCTCTGAAGAGAATGTTAGCAAAGAGGTAATCGGGACAGTGCAAACAGTACTCAAAGACAGGGAGAGCAAGCTCTACATTACTCTCTTGGCACTTTGGATGTGGGACATAGAGCGAGATGTTTGCTGCTTTTACGTTTGGCTGTTGGGAGATTTACAGCACAAAGATATCTAGTTGATTTGAAGCAGTTCCGAGAAAGTCTAAGCATAATCCTCACTTTTCCCTCCTGGCACTTTCCCTGTAGGAGATACCGCAAGACGTTTCTGTATATTGGGCACAGCGCTCTGCAGGGTGTTAGCAGAGAGTTTCCCGGGACAGTGAAACCCTATGTCAGAGACAGTGAGAAGAAGCCCCAATGTTCCCTCCAGGCACTTTCAGTGTGGGTGCCTTCTCCACGTGGTTCCTGGTTTCACTGCAGCTCTGAAGAGAATGTTAGCAAAGAGGTAATCGGGACAGTGCAAACAGTACTCAAAGACAGGGAGAGCAAGTTCTCTTGGCACTTTGGATGTGGGACATACAGCGAGATGTTTGCTGCTTTTACATTTGGCTGTTGGGAGATTTACAGCACAAAGATATCTAGTTGATTTGAAGCAGTTCCGAGAAAGTCTAAGCATAATCCTCACTTTTCCCTCCTGGCACTTTCCCTGTACGGGATACCGCAAGACGTTTCTGTACAATGGGCACAGCGCTCTGCAGGGTGTTAGCAGAGAGTTTCCCGGGACAGTGAAACCCTATATCGGAGACACTGAGAAGAAGCCCCAATGTTCCCTCCAGGCACTTTCAGTGTGGGTGCCTTCTCCACGTGGTTCCTGGTTTCACTGCAGCTCTGAAGAGAATGTTAGCAAAGAGGTAATCGGGACAGTGCAAACAGTACTCAAAGACAGGGAGAGCAAGCTCTACATTACTCTCTTGGCACTTTGGATGTGGGACATACAGCGAGATGTTTGCTGCTTTTACGTTTGGCTGTTGGGAGATTTACAGCACAAAGATATCTAGTTGATTTGAAGCAGTTCCGAGAAAGTCTAAGCATAATCCTCACTTTTCCCTCCTGGCACTTTCCATGTGGGAGATATAGCAGGATGTATATTGGTTTTGAGGACAACTCAATGGACAGTGTAGGGAGAAAAGTTCCTGGCTCCTTGAATGCCGTTTCTGGAGACACTGCGATCAATGTGGGAGATATGTCAAGATGTGTGTTGGTTTTGAGGACAGCTTTCTGGAGTGTCTTAGCAAAGAGGTCACACGGATAGTCAGAGCAATTCTCAGAGACACTGAGACCAAGCTCCACAATTCCTCCTGGCACTTTCCCTGTAGGAGATACCGCAAGACGTTTCTGTACATTGGGCACAGCGCTCTGCAGGGTGTTAGCAGAGAGTTTCCCGGGACAGTGAAACCCTATGTCAGAGACAGTGAGAAGAAGCCCCAATGTTCCCTCCAGGCACTTTCAGTGTGGGTGCCTTCTCCACGTGGTTCCTGGTTTCACTGCAGCTCTGAAGAGAATGTTAGCAAAGAGGTAATCGGGACAGTGCAAACAGTACTCAAAGACAGGGAGAGCAAGCTCTACATTACTCTCTTGGCACTTTGGATGTGGGACATAGAGCGAGATGTTTGCTGCTTTTACGTTTGGCTGTTGGGAGATTTACAGCACAAAGATATCTAGTTGATTTGAAGCAGTTCCGAGAAAGTCTAAGCATAATCCTCACTTTTCCCTCCTGGCACTTTCCCTGTAGGAGATACCGCAAGACGTTTCTGTATATTGGGCACAGCGCTCTGCAGGGTGTTAGCAGAGAGTTTCCCGGGACAGTGAAACCCTATGTCAGAGACAGTGAGAAGAAGCCCCAATGTTCCCTCCAGGCACTTTCAGTGTGGGTGCCTTCTCCACGTGGTTCCTGGTTTCACTGCAGCTCTGAAGAGAATGTTAGCAAAGAGGTAATCGGGACAGTGCAAACAGTACTCAAAGACAGGGAGAGCAAGTTCTCTTGGCACTTTGGATGTGGGACATACAGCGAGATGTTTGCTGCTTTTACATTTGGCTGTTGGGAGATTTACAGCACAAAGATATCTAGTTGATTTGAAGCAGTTCCGAGAAAGTCTAAGCATAATCCTCACTTTTCCCTCCTGGCACTTTCCCTGTACGGGATACCGCAAGACGTTTCTGTACAATGGGCACAGCGCTCTGCAGGGTGTTAGCAGAGAGTTTCCCGGGACAGTGAAACCCTATATCGGAGACACTGAGAAGAAGCCCCAATGTTCCCTCCAGGCACTTTCAGTGTGGGTGCCTTCTCCACGTGGTTCCTGGTTTCACTGCAGCTCTGAAGAGAATGTTAGCAAAGAGGTAATCGGGACAGTGCAAACAGTACTCAAAGACAGGGAGAGCAAGCTCTACATTACTCTCTTGGCACTTTGGATGTGGGACATACAGCGAGATGTTTGCTGCTTTTACATTTGGCTGTTGGGAGATTTACAGCACAAAGATATCTAGTTGATTTGAAGCAGTTCCGAGAAAGTCTAAGCATAATCCTCACTTTTCCCTCCTGGCACTTTCCATGTGGGAGATATAGCAGGATGTATATTGGTTTTGAGGACAACTCAATGGACAGTGTAGGGAGAAAAGTTCCTGGCTCCTTGAATGCCGTTTCTGGAGACACTGCGATCAATGTGGGAGATATGTCAAGATGTGTGTTGGTTTTGAGGACAGCTTTCTGGAGTGTCTTAGCAAAGAGGTCACACGGATAGTCAGAGCAATTCTCAGAGACACTGAGACCAAGCTCCACAATTCCTCCTGGCACTTTCCCTGTAGGAGATACCGCAAGACGTTTCTGTATATTGGGCACAGCGCTCTGCAGGGTGTTAGCAGAGAGTTTCCCGGGACAGTGAAACCCTATATCAGAGACACTGAGAAGAAGCCCCAACGTTCCTTCCAGGCACTTTCAGTGTGGGTGCCTTCTCCACGTGGTTCCTGGTTTCACTGCAGCTCTGAAGAGAATGTTAGCAAAGAGGTAATCGGGACAGTGCAAATAGTACTCAAAGACAGGGAGAGCAAGCTCTCTCTTGGCACTTTGGATGTGGGACATAGAGCGAGATGTTTGCTGCTTTTACGTTTGGCTGTTGGGAGATTTACAGCACAAAGATATCTAGTTGATTTGAAGCAGTTCCGAGAAAGTCTAAGCATAATCCTCACTTTTCCCTCCTGGCACTTTCCCTGTAGGAGATACCGCAAGACGTTTCTGTATATTGGGCACAGCGCTCTGCAGGGTGTTAGCAGAGAGTTTCCCGGGACAGTGAAACCCTATGTCAGAGACAGTGAGAAGAAGCCCCAATGTTCCCTCCAGGCACTTTCAGTGTGGGTGCCTTCTCCACGTGGTTCCTGGTTTCACTGCAGCTCTGAAGAGAATGTTAGCAAAGAGGTAATCGGGACAGTGCAAACAGTACTCAAAGACAGGGAGAGCAAGTTCTCTTGGCACTTTGGATGTGGGACATACAGCGAGATGTTTGCTGCTTTTACATTTGGCTGTTGGGAGATTTACAGCACAAAGATATCTAGTTGATTTGAAGCAGTTCCGAGAAAGTCTAAGCATAATCCTCACTTTTCCCTCCTGGCACTTTCCCTGTACGGGATACCGCAAGACGTTTCTGTACAATGGGCACAGCGCTCTGCAGGGTGTTAGCAGAGAGTTTCCCGGGACAGTGAAACCCTATATCGGAGACACTGAGAAGAAGCCCCAATGTTCCCTCCAGGCACTTTCAGTGTGGGTGCCTTCTCCACGTGGTTCCTGGTTTCACTGCAGCTCTGAAGAGAATGTTAGCAAAGAGGTAATCGGGACAGTGCAAACAGTACTCAAAGACAGGGAGAGCAAGCTCTACATTACTCTCTTGGCACTTTGGATGTGGGACATACAGCGAGATGTTTGCTGCTTTTACGTTTGGCTGTTGGGAGATTTACAGCACAAAGATATCTAGTTGATTTGAAGCAGTTCCGAGAAAGTCTAAGCATAATCCTCACTTTTCCCTCCTGGCACTTTCCATGTGGGAGATATAGCAGGATGTATATTGGTTTTGAGGACAACTCAATGGACAGTGTAGGGAGAAAAGTTCCTGGCTCCTTGAATGCCGTTTCTGGAGACACTGCGATCAATGTGGGAGATATGTCAAGATGTGTGTTGGTTTTGAGGACAGCTTTCTGGAGTGTCTTAGCAAAGAGGTCACACGGATAGTCAGAGCAATTCTCAGAGACACTGAGACCAAGCTCCACAATTCCTCCTGGCACTTTCCCTGTAGGAGATACCGCAAGACGTTTCTGTACATTGGGCACAGCGCTCTGCAGGGTGTTAGCAGAGAGTTTCCCGGGACAGTGAAACCCTATGTCAGAGACAGTGAGAAGAAGCCCCAATGTTCCCTCCAGGCACTTTCAGTGTGGGTGCCTTCTCCACGTGGTTCCTGGTTTCACTGCAGCTCTGAAGAGAATGTTAGCAAAGAGGTAATCGGGACAGTGCAAACAGTACTCAAAGACAGGGAGAGCAAGCTCTACATTACTCTCTTGGCACTTTGGATGTGGGACATAGAGCGAGATGTTTGCTGCTTTTACGTTTGGCTGTTGGGAGATTTACAGCACAAAGATATCTAGTTGATTTGAAGCAGTTCCGAGAAAGTCTAAGCATAATCCTCACTTTTCCCTCCTGGCACTTTCCCTGTAGGAGATACCGCAAGACGTTTCTGTATATTGGGCACAGCGCTCTGCAGGGTGTTAGCAGAGAGTTTCCCGGGACAGTGAAACCCTATGTCAGAGACAGTGAGAAGAAGCCCCAATGTTCCCTCCAGGCACTTTCAGTGTGGGTGCCTTCTCCACGTGGTTCCTGGTTTCACTGCAGCTCTGAAGAGAATGTTAGCAAAGAGGTAATCGGGACAGTGCAAACAGTACTCAAAGACAGGGAGAGCAAGTTCTCTTGGCACTTTGGATGTGGGACATACAGCGAGATGTTTGCTGCTTTTACATTTGGCTGTTGGGAGATTTACAGCACAAAGATATCTAGTTGATTTGAAGCAGTTCCGAGAAAGTCTAAGCATAATCCTCACTTTTCCCTCCTGGCACTTTCCCTGTACGGGATACCGCAAGACGTTTCTGTACAATGGGCACAGCGCTCTGCAGGGTGTTAGCAGAGAGTTTCCCGGGACAGTGAAACCCTATATCGGAGACACTGAGAAGAAGCCCCAATGTTCCCTCCAGGCACTTTCAGTGTGGGTGCCTTCTCCACGTGGTTCCTGGTTTCACTGCAGCTCTGAAGAGAATGTTAGCAAAGAGGTAATCGGGACAGTGCAAACAGTACTCAAAGACAGGGAGAGCAAGCTCTACATTACTCTCTTGGCACTTTGGATGTGGGACATACAGCGAGATGTTTGCTGCTTTTACATTTGGCTGTTGGGAGATTTACAGCACAAAGATATCTAGTTGATTTGAAGCAGTTCCGAGAAAGTCTAAGCATAATCCTCACTTTTCCCTCCTGGCACTTTCCATGTGGGAGATATAGCAGGATGTATATTGGTTTTGAGGACAACTCAATGGACAGTGTAGGGAGAAAAGTTCCTGGCTCCTTGAATGCCGTTTCTGGAGACACTGCGATCAATGTGGGAGATATGTCAAGATGTGTGTTGGTTTTGAGGACAGCTTTCTGGAGTGTCTTAGCAAAGAGGTCACACGGATAGTCAGAGCAATTCTCAGAGACACTGAGACCAAGCTCCACAATTCCTCCTGGCACTTTCCCTGTAGGAGATACCGCAAGACGTTTCTGTATATTGGGCACAGCGCTCTGCAGGGTGTTAGCAGAGAGTTTCCCGGGACAGTGAAACCCTATATCAGAGACACTGAGAAGAAGCCCCAACGTTCCTTCCAGGCACTTTCAGTGTGGGTGCCTTCTCCACGTGGTTCCTGGTTTCACTGCAGCTCTGAAGAGAATGTTAGCAAAGAGGTAATCGGGACAGTGCAAATAGTACTCAAAGACAGGGAGAGCAAGCTCTCTCTTGGCACTTTGGATGTGGGACATAGAGCGAGATGTTTGCTGCTTTTACGTTTGGCTGTTGGGAGATTTACAGCACAAAGATATCTAGTTGATTTGAAGCAGTTCCGAGAAAGTCTAAACATAATCCTCACTTTTCCCTCCTGGCACTTTCCCTGTAGGAGATACCGCAAGACGTTTCTGTATATTGGGCACAGCGCTCTGCAGGGTGTTAGCAGAGAGTTTCCCGGGACAGTGAAACCCTATGTCAGAGACACTGAGAAGAAGCCCCAATGTTCCCTCCAGGCACTTTCAGTGTGGGTGCCTTCTCCACGTGGTTCCTGGTTTCACTGCAGCTCTGAAGAGAATGTTAGCAAAGAGGTAATCGGGACAGTGCAAACAGTACTCAAAGACAGGGAGAGCAAGCTCTACATTACTCTCTTGGCACTTTGGATGTGGGACATAGAGCGAGATGTTTGCTGCTTTTACATTTGGCTGTTGGGAGATTTACAGCACAAAGATATCTAGTTGATTTGAAGCAGTTCCGAGAAAGTCTAAGCATAATCCTCACTTTTCCCTCCTGGCACTTTCCCTGTAGGAGATACCGCAAGACGTTTCTGTATATTGGGCACAGCGCTCTGCAGGGTGTTAGCAGAGAGTTTCCCGGGACAGTGAAACCCTATGTCAAAGACACTGAGAAGAAGCCCCAATGTTCCCTCCAGGCACTTTCAGTGTGGGTGCCTTCTCCACGTGGTTCCTGGTTTCACTGCAGCTCTGAAGAGAATGTTAGCAAAGAGGTAATCGGGACAGTGCAAACAGTACTCAAAGACAGGGAGAGCAAGCTCTACATTACTCTCTTGGCACTTTGGATGTGGGACATACAGCGAGATGTTTGCTGCTTTTACATTTGGCTGTTGGGAGATTTACAGCACAAAGATATCTAGTTGATTTGAAGCAGTTCCGAGAAAGTCTAAGCATAATCCTCACTTTTCCCTCCTGGCACTTTCCCTGTAGGGGATACCGCAAGACGTTTCTGTATATTGGGCACAGCGCTCTGCAGGGTGTTAGCAGAGAGTTTCCCGGGACAGTGAAACCCTATGTCAGAGACAGTGAGAAGAAGCCCCAATGTTCCCTCCAGGCACTTTCAGTGTGGGTGCCTTCTCCACGTGGTTCCTGGTTTCACTGCAGCTCTGAAGAGAATGTTAGCAAAGAGGTAATCGGGACAGTGCAAACAGTACTCAAAGACAGGGAGAGCAAGCTCTACATTACTCTCTTGGCACTTTGGATGTGGGACATAGAGCGAGATGTTTGCTGCTTTTACGTTTGGCTGTTGGGAGATTTACAGCACAAAGATATCTAGTTGATTTGAAGCAGTTCCGAGAAAGTCTAAGCATAATCCTCACTTTTCCCTCCTGGCACTTTCCCTGTAGGAGATACCGCAAGACGTTTCTGTATATTGGGCACAGCGCTCTGCAGGGTGTTAGCAGAGAGTTTCCCGGGACAGTGAAACCCTATGTCAGAGACACTGAGAAGAAGCCCCAATGTTCCCTCCAGGCACTTTCAGTGTGGGTGCCTTCTCCACGTGGTTCCTGGTTTCACTGCAGCTCTGAAGAGAATGTTAGCAAAGAGGTAATCGGGACAGTGCAAACAGTACTCAAAGACAGGGAGAGCAAGTTCTCTCGGCACTTTGGATGTGGGACATACAGCGAGATGTTTGCTGCTTTTACATTTGGCTGTTGGGAGATTTACAGCACAAAGATATCTAGTTGATTTGAAGCAGTTCCGAGAAAGTCTAAGCATAATCCTCACTTTTCCCTCCTGGCACTTTCCCTGTACGGGATACCGCAAGACGTTTCTGTACATTGGGCACAGCGCTCTGCAGGGTGTTAGCAGAGAGTTTCCCGGGACAGTGAAACCCTATATCGGAGACACTGAGAAGAAGCCCCAATGTTCCCTCCAGGCACTTTCAGTGTGGGTGCCTTCTCCACGTGGTTCCTGGTTTCACTGCAGCTCTGAAGAGAATGTTAGCAAAGAGGTAATCGGGACAGTGCAAACAGTACTCAAAGACAGGGAGAGCAAGCTCTACATTACTCTCTTAGCACTTTGGATGTGGGACATACAGCGAGATGTTTGCTGCTTTTACGTTTGGCTGTTGGGAGATTTACAGCACAAAGATATCTAGTTGATTTGAAGCAGTTCCGAGAAAGTCTAAGCATAATCCTCACTTTTCCCTCCTGGCACTTTCCCTGTAGGAGATACCGCAAGACGTTTCTGTATATTGGGCACAGCGCTCTGCAGGGTGTTAGCAGAGAGTTTCCCGGGACAGTGAAACCCTATGTCAGAGACACTGAGAAGAAGCCCCAATGTTCCCTCCAGGCACTTTCAGTGTGGGTGCCTTCTCCACGTGGTTCCTGGTTTCACTGCAGCTCTGAAGAGAATGTTAGCAAAGAGGTAATCGGGACAGTGCAAACAGTACTCAAAGACAGGGAGAGCAAGCTCTACATTACTCACTTGGCACTTTGGATGTGGGACATAGAGCGAGATGTTTGCTGCTTTTACGTTTGGCTGTTGGGAGATTTACAGCACAAAGATATCTAGTTGATTTGAAGCAGTTCCGAGAAAGTCTAAGCATAATCCTCACTTTTCCCTCCAGGCACTTTCCCTGTAGGAGATACCGCAAGACGTTTCTGTATATTGGGCACAGCGCTCTGCAGGGTGTTAGCAGAGAGTTTCCCGGGACAGTGAAACCCTATATCGGAGACACTGAGAAGAAGCCCCAGTGTTCCCTCCAGGCACTTTCAGTGTGGGTGCCTTCTCCACGTGGTTCCTGGTTTCACTGCAGCTCTGAAGAGAATGTTAGCAAAGAGGTAATCGGGACAGTGCAAACAGTACTCAAAGACAGGGAGAGCAAGCTCTACATTACTCTCTTGGCACTTTGAATGTGGGACATAGAGCGAGATGTTTGCTGCTTTTACATTTGGCTGTTGGGAGATTTACAGCACAAAGATATCTAGTTGATTTGAAGCAGTTCCGAGAAAGTCTAAGCATAATCCTCACTTTTCCCTCCTGGCACTTTCCATGTGGGAGATATAGCAGGATGTATATTGGTTTTGAGGACAACTCAATGGACAGTGTAGGGAGAAAAGTTCCTGCCTCCTTGAATGCCGTTTCTGGAGACACTGCGATCAATGTGGGAGATATGTCAAGATGTGTGTTGGTTTTGAGGACGGCTTTCTGGAGTGTCTTAGCAAAGAGGTCACACGGATAATCAGAGCAATTCTCAGAGACACTGAGACCAAGCTCCACAATCCCTCCTGGCACTTTCCCTGTAGGAGATACCGCAAGACGTTTCTGTATATTGGGCACAGCGCTCTGCAGGGTGTTAGCAGAGAGTTTCCCGGGACAGTGAAACCCTATATCAGAGACACTGAGAAGAAGCCCCAACGTTCCTTCCAGGCACTTTAGGTGTGGGTGCCTTCTCCACGTGGTTCCTGGTTTCACTGCAGCTCTGAAGAGAATGTTAGCAAAGAGGTAATCGGGACAGTGCAAACAGTACTCAAAGACAGGGAGAGCAAGCTCTCTCTTGGCACTTAGGATGTGGGACATACAGCGAGATGTTTGCTGCTTTTACATTTGGCTGTTGGGAGATTTACAGCACAAAGATATCTAGTTGATTTGAAGCAGTTCCGAGAAAGTCTAAGCATAATCCTCACTTTTCCCTCCTGGCACTTTCCCTGTAGGAGATACCGCAAGACGTTTCTGTATATTGGGCACAGCGCTCTGCAGGGTGTTAGCAGAGAGTTTCCCGGGACAGTGAAACCCTATGTCAGAGACACTGAGAAGAAGCCCCAATGTTCCCTCCAGGCACTTTCAGTGTGGGTGCCTTCTCCACGTGGTTCCTGGTTTCACTGCAGCTCTGAAGAGAATGTTAGCAAAGAGGTAATCGGGACAGTGCAAACAGTACTCAAAGACAGGGAGAGCAAGCTCTACATTACTCACTTGGCACTTTGGATGTGGGACATAGAGCGAGATGTTTGCTGCTTTTACGTTTGGCTGTTGGGAGATTTACAGCACAAAGATATCTAGTTGATTTGAAGCAGTTCCGAGAAAGTCTAAGCATAATCCTCACTTTTCCCTCCAGGCACTTTCCCTGTAGGAGATACCGCAAGACGTTTCTGTATATTGGGCACAGCGCTCTGCAGGGTGTTAGCAGAGAGTTTCCCGGGACAGTGAAACCCTATATCGGAGACACTGAGAAGAAGCCCCAGTGTTCCCTCCAGGCACTTTCAGTGTGGGTGCCTTCTCCACGTGGTTCCTGGTTTCACTGCAGCTCTGAAGAGAATGTTAGCAAAGAGGTAATCGGGACAGTGCAAACAGTACTCAAAGACAGGGAGAGCAAGCTCTACATTACTCTCTTGGCACTTTGAATGTGGGACATAGAGCGAGATGTTTGCTGCTTTTACATTTGGCTGTTGGGAGATTTACAGCACAAAGATATCTAGTTGATTTGAAGCAGTTCCGAGAAAGTCTAAGCATAATCCTCACTTTTCCCTCCTGGCACTTTCCATGTGGGAGATATAGCAGGATGTATATTGGTTTTGAGGACAACTCAATGGACAGTGTAGGGAGAAAAGTTCCTGCCTCCTTGAATGCCGTTTCTGGAGACACTGCGATCAATGTGGGAGATATGTCAAGATGTGTGTTGGTTTTGAGGACGGCTTTCTGGAGTGTCTTAGCAAAGAGGTCACACGGATAATCAGAGCAATTCTCAGAGACACTGAGACCAAGCTCCACAATTCCTCCTGGCACTTTCCCTGTAGGAGATACCGCAAGACGTTTCTGTATATTGGGCACAGCGCTCTGCAGGGTGTTAGCAGAGAGTTTCCCGGGACAGTGAAACCCTATGTCAGAGACACTGAGAAGAAGCCCCAATGTTCCCTCCAGGCACTTTCAGTGTGGGTGCCTTCTCCACGTGGTTCCTGGTTTCACTGCAGCTCTGAAGAGAATGTTAGCAAAGAGGTAATCGGGACAGTGCAAACAGTACTCAAAGACAGGGAGAGCAAGTTCTCTCGGCACTTTGGATGTGGGACATACAGCGAGATGTTTGCTGCTTTTACATTTGGCTGTTGGGAGATTTACAGCACAAAGATATCTAGTTGATTTGAAGCAGTTCCGAGAAAGTCTAAGCATAATCCTCACTTTTCCCTCCTGGCACTTTCCCTGTACGGGATACCGCAAGACGTTTCTGTACATTGGGCACAGCGCTCTGCAGGGTGTTAGCAGAGAGTTTCCCGGGACAGTGAAACCCTATATCGGAGACACTGAGAAGAAGCCCCAATGTTCCCTCCAGGCACTTTCAGTGTGGGTGCCTTCTCCACGTGGTTCCTGGTTTCACTGCAGCTCTGAAGAGAATGTTAGCAAAGAGGTAATCGGGACAGTGCAAACAGTACTCAAAGACAGGGAGAGCAAGCTCTACATTACTCTCTTAGCACTTTGGATGTGGGACATAGAGCGAGATGTTTGCTGCTTTTACGTTTGGCTGTTGGGAGATTTACAGCACAAAGATATCTAGTTGATTTGAAGCAGTTCCGAGAAAGTCTAAGCATAATCCTCACTTTTCCCTCCTGGCACTTTCCCTGTAGGAGATACCGCAAGACGTTTCTGTATATTGGGCACAGCGCTCTGCAGGGTGTTAGCAGAGAGTTTCCCGGGACAGTGAAACCCTATGTCAGAGACACTGAGAAGAAGCCCCAATGTTCCCTCCAGGCACTTTCAGTGTGGGTGCCTTCTCCACGTGGTTCCTGGTTTCACTGCAGCTCTGAAGAGAATGTTAGCAAAGAGGTAATCGGGACAGTGCAAACAGTACTCAAAGACAGGGAGAGCAAGCTCTACATTACTCACTTGGCACTTTGGATGTGGGACATAGAGCGAGATGTTTGCTGCTTTTACGTTTGGCTGTTGGGAGATTTACAGCACAAAGATATCTAGTTGATTTGAAGCAGTTCCGAGAAAGTCTAAGCATAATCCTCACTTTTCCCTCCAGGCACTTTCCCTGTAGGAGATACCGCAAGACGTTTCTGTATATTGGGCACAGCGCTCTGCAGGGTGTTAGCAGAGAGTTTCCCGGGACAGTGAAACCCTATATCGGAGACACTGAGAAGAAGCCCCAGTGTTCCCTCCAGGCACTTTCAGTGTGGGTGCCTTCTCCACGTGGTTCCTGGTTTCACTGCAGCTCTGAAGAGAATGTTAGCAAAGAGGTAATCGGGACAGTGCAAACAGTACTCAAAGACAGGGAGAGCAAGCTCTACATTACTCTCTTGGCACTTTGAATGTGGGACATAGAGCGAGATGTTTGCTGCTTTTACATTTGGCTGTTGGGAGATTTACAGCACAAAGATATCTAGTTGATTTGAAGCAGTTCCGAGAAAGTCTAAGCATAATCCTCACTTTTCCCTCCTGGCACTTTCCATGTGGGAGATATAGCAGGATGTATATTGGTTTTGAGGACAACTCAATGGACAGTGTAGGGAGAAAAGTTCCTGCCTCCTTGAATGCCGTTTCTGGAGACACTGCGATCAATGTGGGAGATATGTCAAGATGTGTGTTGGTTTTGAGGACGGCTTTCTGGAGTGTCTTAGCAAAGAGGTCACACGGATAATCAGAGCAATTCTCAGAGACACTGAGACCAAGCTCCACAATCCCTCCTGGCACTTTCCCTGTAGGAGATACCGCAAGACGTTTCTGTATATTGGGCACAGCGCTCTGCAGGGTGTTAGCAGAGAGTTTCCCGGGACAGTGAAACCCTATATCAGAGACACTGAGAAGAAGCCCCAACGTTCCTTCCAGGCACTTTAGGTGTGGGTGCCTTCTCCACGTGGTTCCTGGTTTCACTGCAGCTCTGAAGAGAATGTTAGCAAAGAGGTAATCGGGACAGTGCAAACAGTACTCAAAGACAGGGAGAGCAAGCTCTCTCTTGGCACTTAGGATGTGGGACATACAGCGAGATGTTTGCTGCTTTTACATTTGGCTGTTGGGAGATTTACAGCACAAAGATATCTAGTTGATTTGAAGCAGTTCCGAGAAAGTCTAAACATAATCCTCACTTTTCCCTCCTGGCACTTTCCCTGTAGGAGATACCGCAAGACGTTTCTGTATATTGGGCACAGCGCTCTGCAGGGTGTTAGCAGAGAGTTTCCCGGGACAGTGAAACCCTATGTCAGAGACACTGAGAAGAAGCCCCAATGTTCCCTCCAGGCACTTTCAGTGTGGGTGCCTTCTCCACGTGGTTCCTGGTTTCACTGCAGCTCTGAAGAGAATGTTAGCAAAGAGGTAATCGGGACAGTGCAAACAGTACTCAAAGACAGGGAGAGCAAGCTCTACATTACTCTCTTGGCACTTTGGATGTGGGACATACAGCGAGATGTTTGCTGCTTTTACGTTTGGCTGTTGGGAGATTTACAGCACAAAGATATCTAGTTGATTTGAAGCAGTTCCGAGAAAGTCTAAACATAATCCTCACTTTTCCCTCCTGGCACTTTCCCTGTAGGAGATACCGCAAGACGTTTCTGTATATTGGGCACAGCGCTCTGCAGGGTGTTAGCAGAGAGTTTCCCGGGACAGTGAAACCCTATGTCAGAGACACTGAGAAGAAGCCCCAATGTTCCCTCCAGGCACTTTCAGTGTGGGTGCCTTCTCCACGTGGTTCCTGGTTTCACTGCAGCTCTGAAGAGAATGTTAGCAAAGAGGTAATCGGGACAGTGCAAACAGTACTCAAAGACAGGGAGAGCAAGTTCTCTCGGCACTTTGGATGTGGGACATAGAGCGAGATGTTTGCTGCTTTTACATTTGGCTGTTGGGAGATTTACAGCACAAAGATATCTAGTTGATTTGAAGCAGTTCCGAGAAAGTCTAAGCATAATCCTCACTTTTCCCTCCTGGCACTTTCCCTGTACGGGATACCGCAAGACGTTTCTGTACATTGGGCACAGCGCTCTGCAGGGTGTTAGCAGAGAGTTTCCCGGGACAGTGAAACCCTATGTCAAAGACACTGAGAAGAAGCCCCAATGTTCCCTCCAGGCACTTTCAGTGTGGGTGCCTTCTCCACGTGGTTCCTGGTTTCACTGCAGCTCTGAAGAGAATGTTAGCAAAGAGGTAATCGGGACAGTGCAAACAGTACTCAAAGACAGGGAGAGCAAGCTCTACATTACTCTCTTGGCACTTTGGATGTGGGACATAGAGCGAGATGTTTTCTGCTTTTACGTTTGGCTGTTGGGAGATTTACAGCACAAAGATATCTAGTTGATTTGAAGCAGTTCCGAGAAAGTCTAAGCATAATCCTCACTTTTCCCTCCTGGCACTTTCCATGTGGGAGATATAGCAGGATGTATATTGGTTTTGAGGACAACTCAATGGACAGTGTAGGGAGAAAAGTTCCTGCCTCCTTGAATGCCGTTTCTGGAGACACTGCGATCAATGTGGGAGATATGTCAAGATGTGTGTTGGTTTTGAGGACAGCTTTCTGGAGTGTCTTAGAAAGAGGTCACACGGATAATCAGAGCAATTCTCAGAGACACTGAGACCAAGCTCCACAATTCCTCCTGGCACTTTCCCTGTAGGAGATACCGCAAGACGTTTCTGTATATTGGGCACAGCGCTCTGCAGGGTGTTAGCAGAGAGTTTCCCGGGACAGTGAAACCCTATATCAGAGACACTGAGAAGAAGCCCCAACGTTCCTTCCAGGCACTTTCAGTGTGGGTGCCTTCTCCACGTGGTTCCTGGTTTCACTGCAGCTCTGAAGAGAATGTTAGCAAAGAGGTAATCGGGACAGTGCAAACAGTACTCAAAGACAGGGAGAGCAAGCTCTCTCTTGGCACTTTGGATGTGGGACATACAGCGAGATGTTTGCTGCTTTTACATTTGGCTGTTGGGAGATTTACAGCACAAAGATATCTAGTTGATTTGAAGCAGTTCCGAGAAAGTCTAAACATAATCCTCACTTTTCCCTCCTGGCACTTTCCCTGTAGGAGATACCGCAAGACGTTTCTGTATATTGGGCACAGCGCTCTGCAGGGTGTTAGCAGAGAGTTTCCCGGGACAGTGAAACCCTATGTCAAAGACACTGAGAAGAAGCCCCAATGTTCCCTCCAGGCACTTTCAGTGTGGGTGCCTTCTCCACGTGGTTCCTGGTTTCACTGCAGCTCTGAAGAGAATGTTAGCAAAGAGGTAATCGGGACAGTGCAAACAGTACTCAAAGACAGGGAGAGCAAGCTCTACATTACTCTCTTGGCACTTTGGATGTGGGACATACAGCGAGATGTTTGCTGCTTTTACATTTGGCTGTTGGGAGATTTACAGCACAAAGATATCTAGTTGATTTGAAGCAGTTCCGAGAAAGTCTAAACATAATCCTCACTTTTCCCTCCTGGCACTTTCCCTGTAGGAGATACCGCAAGACGTTTCTGTATATTGGGCACAGCGCTCTGCAGGGTGTTAGCAGAGAGTTTCCCGGGACAGTGAAACCCTATGTCAGAGACACTGAGAAGAAGCCCCAATGTTCCCTCCAGGCACTTTCAGTGTGGGTGCCTTCTCCACGTGGTTCCTGGTTTCACTGCAGCTCTGAAGAGAATGTTAGCAAAGAGGTAATCGGGACAGTGCAAACAGTACTCAAAGACAGGGAGAGCAAGTTCTCTCGGCACTTTGGATGTGGGACATACAGCGAGATGTTTGCTGCTTTTACATTTGGCTGTTGGGAGATTTACAGCACAAAGATATCTAGTTGATTTGAAGCAGTTCCGAGAAAGTCTAAGCATAATCCTCACTTTTCCCTCCTGGCACTTTCCCTGTAGGGGATACTGCAAGACGTTTCTGTATATTGGGCACAGCGCTCTGCAGGGTGTTAGCAGAGAGTTTCCCGGGACAGTGAAACCCTATATCGGAGACACTGAGAAGAAGCCCCAATGATCCCTCCAGGCACTTTCAGTGTGGGTGCCTTCTCCACGTGGTTCCTGGTTTCACTGCAGCTCTGAAGAGAATGTTAGCAAAGAGGTAATCGGGACAGTGCAAACAGTACTCAAAGACAGGGAGAGCAAGCTCTACGTTACTCTCTTGGCACTTTGGATGTGGGACATACAGCGAGATGTTTGCTGCTTTTACGTTTGGCTGTTGGGAGATTTACAGCACAAAGATATCTAGTTGATTTGAAGCAGTTCCGAGAAAGTCTAAGCATAATCCTCACTTTTCCCTCCTGGCACTTTCCCTGTAGGAGATACCGCAAGACGTTTCTGTACATTGGGCACAGCGCTCTGCAGGGTGTTAGCAGAGAGTTTCCCGGGACAGTGAAACCCTATGTCAAAGACACTGAGAAGAAGCCCCAATGTTCCCTCCAGGCACTTTCAGTGTGGGTGCCTTCTCCACGTGGTTCCTGGTTTCACTGCAGCTCTGAAGAGAATGTTAGCAAAGAGGTAATCGGGACAGTGCAAACAGTACTCAAAGACAGGGAGAGCAAGCTCTACATTACTCTCTTGGCACTTTGGATGTGGGACATAGAGCGAGATGTTTGCTGCTTTTACGTTTGGCTGTTGGGAGATTTACAGCACAAAGATATCTAGTTGATTTGAAGCAGTTCCGAGAAAGTCTAAGCATAATCCTCACTTTTCCCTCCTGGCACTTTCCCTGTACGGGATACCGCAAGACGTTTCTGTACATTGGGCACAGCGCTCTGCAGGGTGTTAGCAGAGAGTTTCCCGGGACAGTGAAACCCTATGTCAAAGACACTGAGAAGAAGCCCCAATGTTCACTCCAGGCACTTTCAGTGTGGGTGCCTTCTCCACGTGGTTCCTGGTTTCACTGCAGCTCTGAAGAGAATGTTAGCAAAGAGGTAATCGGGACAGTGCAAACAGTACTCAAAGACAGGGAGAGCAAGCTCTACATTACTCTCTTGGCACTTTGGATGTGGGACATAGAGCGAGATGTTTTCTGCTTTTACGTTTGGCTGTTGGGAGATTTACAGCACAAAGATATCTAGTTGATTTGAAGCAGTTCCGAGAAAGTCTAAGCATAATCCTCACTTTTCCCTCCTGGCACTTTCCATGTGGGAGATATAGCAGGATGTATATTGGTTTTGAGGACAACTCAATGGACAGTGTAGGGAGAAAAGTTCCTGGCTCCTTGAATGCCGTTTCTGGAGACACTGCGATCAATGTGGGAGATATGTCAAGATGTGTGTTGGTTTTGAGGACAGCTTTCTGGAGCGTCTTAGAAAGAGGTCACACGGATAATCAGAGCAATTCTCAGAGACACTGAGACCAAGCTCCACAATTCCTCCTGGCACTTTCCCTGTAGGAGATACCGCAAGACGTTTCTGTATATTGGGCACAGCGCTCTGCAGGGTGTTAGCAGAGAGTTTCCCGGGACAGTGAAACCCTATATCAGAGACACTGAGAAGAAGCCCCAACGTTCCTTCCAGGCACTTTCAGTGTGGGTGCCTTCTCCACGTGGTTCCTGGTTTCACTGCAGCTCTGAAGAGAATGTTAGCAAAGAGGTAATCGGGACAGTGCAAACAGTACTCAAAGACAGGGAGAGCAAGCTCTCTCTTGGCACTTTGGATGTGGGACATACAGCGAGATGTTTGCTGCTTTTACATTTGGCTGTTGGGAGATTTACAGCACAAAGATATCTAGTTGATTTGAAGCAGTTCCGAGAAAGTCTAAACATAATCCTCACTTTTCCCTCCTGGCACTTTCCCTGTAGGAGATACCGCAAGACGTTTCTGTATATTGGGCACAGCGCTCTGCAGGGTGTTAGCAGAGAGTTTCCCGGGACAGTGAAACCCTATGTCAGAGACAGTGAGAAGAAGCCCCAATGTTCCCTCCAGGCACTTTCAGTGTGGGTGCCTTCTCCACGTGGTTCCTGGTTTCACTGCAGCTCTGAAGAGAATGTTAGCAAAGAGGTAATCGGGACAGTGCAAACAGTACTCAAAGACAGGGAGAGCAAGCTCTACATTACTCTCTTGGCACTTTGGATGTGGGACATACAGCGAGATGTTTGCTGCTTTTACGTTTGGCTGTTGGGAGATTTACAGCACAAAGATATCTAGTTGATTTGAAGCAGTTCCGAGAAAGTCTAAGCATAATCCTCACTTTTCCCTCCTGGCACTTTCCCTGTAGGAGATACCGCAAGACGTTTCTGTATATTGGGCACAGCGCTCTGCAGGGTGTTAGCAGAGAGTTTCCCGGGACAGTGAAACCCTATGTCAGAGACAGTGAGAAGAAGCCCCAATGTTCCCTCCAGGCACTTTCAGTGTGGGTGCCTTCTCCACGTGGTTCCTGGTTTCACTGCAGCTCTGAAGAGAATGTTAGCAAAGAGGTAATCGGGACAGTGCAAACAGTACTCAAAGACAGGGAGAGCAAGCTCTACATTACTCTCTTGGCACTTTGGATGTGGGACATACAGCGAGATGTTTGCTGCTTTTACATTTGGCTGTTGGGAGATTTACAGCACAAAGATATCTAGTTGATTTGAAGCAGTTCCGAGAAAGTCTAAACATAATCCTCACTTTTCCCTCCTGGCACTTTCCCTGTAGGAGATACCGCAAGACGTTTCTGTATATTGGGCACAGCGCTCTGCAGGGTGTTAGCAGAGAGTTTCCCGGGACAGTGAAACCCTATGTCAGAGACACTGAGAAGAAGCCCCAATGTTCCCTCCAGGCACTTTCAGTGTGGGTGCCTTCTCCACGTGGTTCCTGGTTTCACTGCAGCTCTGAAGAGAATGTTAGCAAAGAGGTAATCGGGACAGTGCAAACAGTACTCAAAGACAGGGAGAGCAAGTTCTCTCGGCACTTTGGATGTGGGACATAGAGCGAGATGTTTGCTGCTTTTACATTTGGCTGTTGGGAGATTTACAGCACAAAGATATCTAGTTGATTTGAAGCAGTTCCGAGAAAGTCTAAGCATAATCCTCACTTTTCCCTCCTGGCACTTTCCCTGTAGGGGATACCGCAAGACGTTTCTGTATATTGGGCACAGCGCTCTGCAGGGTGTTAGCAGAGAGTTTCCCGGGACAGTGAAACCCTATATCGGAGACACTGAGAAGAAGCCCCAGTGTTCCCTCCAGGCACTTTCAGTGTGGGTGCCTTCTCCACGTGGTTCCTGGTTTCACTGCAGCTCTGAAGAGAATGTTAGCAAAGAGGTAATCGGGACAGTGCAAACAGTACTCAAAGACAGGGAGAGCAAGCTCTACGTTACTCTCTTGGCACTTTGGATGTGGGACATACAGCGAGATGTTTGCTGCTTTTACGTTTGGCTGTTGGGAGATTTACAGCACAAAGATATCTAGTTGATTTGAAGCAGTTCCGAGAAAGTCTAAGCATAATCCTCACTTTTCCCTCCTGGCACTTTCCCTGTACGGGATACCGCAAGACGTTTCTGTACATTGGGCACAGCGCTCTGCAGGGTGTTAGCAGAGAGTTTCCCGGGACAGTGAAACCCTATGTCAAAGACACTGAGAAGAAGCCCCAATGTTCCCTCCAGGCACTTTCAGTGTGGGTGCCTTCTCCACGTGGTTCCTGGTTTCACTGCAGCTCTGAAGAGAATGTTAGCAAAGAGGTAATCGGGACAGTGCAAACAGTACTCAAAGACAGGGAGAGCAAGCTCTACATTACTCTCTTGGCACTTTGGATGTGGGACATAGAGCGAGATGTTTTCTGCTTTTACGTTTGGCTGTTGGGAGATTTACAGCACAAAGATATCTAGTTGATTTGAAGCAGTTCCGAGAAAGTCTAAGCATAATCCTCACTTTTCCCTCCTGGCACTTTCCATGTGGGAGATATAGCAGGATGTATATTGGTTTTGAGGACAACTCAATGGACAGTGTAGGGAGAAAAGTTCCTGGCTCCTTGAATGCCGTTTCTGGAGACACTGCGATCAATGTGGGAGATATGTCAAGATGTGTGTTGGTTTTGAGGACAGCTTTCTGGAGTGTCTTAGAAAGAGGTCACACGGATAATCAGAGCAATTCTCAGAGACACTGAGACCAAGCTCCACAATTCCTCCTGGCACTTTCCCTGTAGGAGATACCGCAAGACGTTTCTGTATATTGGGCACAGCGCTCTGCAGGGTGTTAGCAGAGAGTTTCCCGGGACAGTGAAACCCTATATCAGAGACACTGAGAAGAAGCCCCAACGTTCCTTCCAGGCACTTTCAGTGTGGGTGCCTTCTCCACGTGGTTCCTGGTTTCACTGCAGCTCTGAAGAGAATGTTAGCAAAGAGGTAATCGGGACAGTGCAAACAGTACTCAAAGACAGGGAGAGCAAGCTCTCTCTTGGCACTTTGGATGTGGGACATACAGCGAGATGTTTGCTGCTTTTACATTTGGCTGTTGGGAGATTTACAGCACAAAGATATCTAGTTGATTTGAAGCAGTTCCGAGAAAGTCTAAACATAATCCTCACTTTTCCCTCCTGGCACTTTCCCTGTAGGAGATACCGCAAGACGTTTCTGTATATTGGGCACAGCGCTCTGCAGGGTGTTAGCAGAGAGTTTCCCGGGACAGTGAAACCCTATGTCAAAGACACTGAGAAGAAGCCCCAATGTTCCCTCCAGGCACTTTCAGTGTGGGTGCCTTCTCCACGTGGTTCCTGGTTTCACTGCAGCTCTGAAGAGAATGTTAGCAAAGAGGTAATCGGGACAGTGCAAACAGTACTCAAAGACAGGGAGAGCAAGCTCTACATTACTCTCTTGGCACTTTGGATGTGGGACATAGAGCGAGATGTTTTCTGCTTTTACGTTTGGCTGTTGGGAGATTTACAGCACAAAGATATCTAGTTGATTTGAAGCAGTTCCGAGAAAGTCTAAGCATAATCCTCACTTTTCCCTCCTGGCACTTTCCATGTGGGAGATATAGCAGGATGTATATTGGTTTTGAGGACAACTCAATGGACAGTGTAGGGAGAAAAGTTCCTGGCTCCTTGAATGCCGTTTCTGGAGACACTGCGATCAATGTGGGAGATATGTCAAGATGTGTGTTGGTTTTGAGGACAGCTTTCTGGAGTGTCTTAGAAAGAGGTCACACGGATAATCAGAGCAATTCTCAGAGACACTGAGACCAAGCTCCACAATTCCTCCTGGCACTTTCCCTGTAGGAGATACCGCAAGACGTTTCTGTATATTGGGCACAGCGCTCTGCAGGGTGTTAGCAGAGAGTTTCCCGGGACAGTGAAACCCTATATCAGAGACACTGAGAAGAAGCCCCAACGTTCCTTCCAGGCACTTTCAGTGTGGGTGCCTTCTCCACGTGGTTCCTGGTTTCACTGCAGCTCTGAAGAGAATGTTAGCAAAGAGGTAATCGGGACAGTGCAAACAGTACTCAAAGACAGGGAGAGCAAGCTCTACATTACTCTCTTGGCACTTTGAATGTGGGACATAGAGCGAGATGTTTGCTGCTTTTACATTTGGCTGTTGGGAGATTTACAGCACAAAGATATCTAGTTGATTTGAAGCAGTTCCGAGAAAGTCTAAGCATAATCCTCACTTTTCCCTCCTGGCACTTTCCATGTGGGAGATATAGCAGGATGTATATTGGTTTTGAGGACAACTCAATGGACAGTGTAGGGAGAAAAGTTCCTGCCTCCTTGAATGCCGTTTCTGGAGACACTGCGATCAATGTGGGAGATATGTCAAGATGTGTGTTGGTTTTGAGGACGGCTTTCTGGAGTGTCTTAGCAAAGAGGTCACACGGATAATCAGAGCAATTCTCAGAGACACTGAGACCAAGCTCCACAATTCCTCCTGGCACTTTCCCTGTAGGAGATACCGCAAGACGTTTCTGTATATTGGGCACAGCGCTCTGCAGGGTGTTAGCAGAGAGTTTCCCGGGACAGTGAAACCCTATATCAGAGACACTGAGAAGAAGCCCCAACGTTCCTTCCAGGCACTTTAGGTGTGGGTGCCTTCTCCACGTGGTTCCTGGTTTCACTGCAGCTCTGAAGAGAATGTTAGCAAAGAGGTAATCGGGACAGTGCAAACAGTACTCAAAGACAGGGAGAGCAAGTTCTCTCGGCACTTTGGATGTGGGACATAGAGCGAGATGTTTGCTGCTTTTACATTTGGCTGTTGGGAGATTTACAGCACAAAGATATCTAGTTGATTTGAAGCAGTTCCGAGAAAGTCTAAGCATAATCCTCACTTTTCCCTCCTGGCACTTTCCCTGTACGGGATACCGCAAGACGTTTCTGTACATTGGGCACAGCGCTCTGCAGGGTGTTAGCAGAGAGTTTCCCGGGACAGTGAAACCCTATGTCAAAGACACTGAGAAGAAGCCCCAATGTTCCCTCCAGGCACTTTCAGTGTGGGTGCCTTCTCCACGTGGTTCCTGGTTTCACTGCAGCTCTGAAGAGAATGTTAGCAAAGAGGTAATCGGGACAGTGCAAACAGTACTCAAAGACAGGGAGAGCAAGCTCTACATTACTCTCTTGGCACTTTGGATGTGGGACATAGAGCGAGATGTTTTCTGCTTTTACGTTTGGCTGTTGGGAGATTTACAGCACAAAGATATCTAGTTGATTTGAAGCAGTTCCGAGAAAGTCTAAGCATAATCCTCACTTTTCCCTCCTGGCACTTTCCATGTGGGAGATATAGCAGGATGTATATTGGTTTTGAGGACAACTCAATGGACAGTGTAGGGAGAAAAGTTCCTGGCTCCTTGAATGCCGTTTCTGGAGACACTGCGATCAATGTGGGAGATATGTCAAGATGTGTGTTGGTTTTGAGGACAGCTTTCTGGAGTGTCTTAGAAAGAGGTCACACGGATAATCAGAGCAATTCTCAGAGACACTGAGACCAAGCTCCACAATTCCTCCTGGCACTTTCCCTGTAGGAGATACCGCAAGACGTTTCTGTATATTGGGCACAGCGCTCTGCAGGGTGTTAGCAGAGAGTTTCCCGGGACAGTGAAACCCTATATCAGAGACACTGAGAAGAAGCCCCAACGTTCCTTCCAGGCACTTTCAGTGTGGGTGCCTTCTCCACGTGGTTCCTGGTTTCACTGCAGCTCTGAAGAGAATGTTAGCAAAGAGGTAATCGGGACAGTGCAAACAGTACTCAAAGACAGGGAGAGCAAGCTCTCTCTTGGCACTTTGGATGTGGGACATACAGCGAGATGTTTGCTGCTTTTACATTTGGCTGTTGGGAGATTTACAGCACAAAGATATCTAGTTGATTTGAAGCAGTTCCGAGAAAGTCTAAACATAATCCTCACTTTTCCCTCCTGGCACTTTCCCTGTAGGAGATACCGCAAGACGTTTCTGTATATTGGGCACAGCGCTCTGCAGGGTGTTAGCAGAGAGTTTCCCGGGACAGTGAAACCCTATGTCAAAGACACTGAGAAGAAGCCCCAATGTTCCCTCCAGGCACTTTCAGTGTGGGTGCCTTCTCCACGTGGTTCCTGGTTTCACTGCAGCTCTGAAGAGAATGTTAGCAAAGAGGTAATCGGGACAGTGCAAACAGTACTCAAAGACAGGGAGAGCAAGCTCTACATTACTCTCTTGGCACTTTGGATGTGGGACATACAGCGAGATGTTTGCTGCTTTTACATTTGGCTGTTGGGAGATTTACAGCACAAAGATATCTAGTTGATTTGAAGCAGTTCCGAGAAAGTCTAAACATAATCCTCACTTTTCCCTCCTGGCACTTTCCCTGTAGGAGATACCGCAAGACGTTTCTGTATATTGGGCACAGCGCTCTGCAGGGTGTTAGCAGAGAGTTTCCCGGGACAGTGAAACCCTATGTCAGAGACACTGAGAAGAAGCCCCAATGTTCCCTCCAGGCACTTTCAGTGTGGGTGCCTTCTCCACGTGGTTCCTGGTTTCACTGCAGCTCTGAAGAGAATGTTAGCAAAGAGGTAATCGGGACAGTGCAAACAGTACTCAAAGACAGGGAGAGCAAGTTCTCTCGGCACTTTGGATGTGGGACATACAGCGAGATGTTTGCTGCTTTTACATTTGGCTGTTGGGAGATTTACAGCACAAAGATATCTAGTTGATTTGAAGCAGTTCCGAGAAAGTCTAAGCATAATCCTCACTTTTCCCTCCTGGCACTTTCCCTGTAGGGGATACTGCAAGACGTTTCTGTATATTGGGCACAGCGCTCTGCAGGGTGTTAGCAGAGAGTTTCCCGGGACAGTGAAACCCTATATCGGAGACACTGAGAAGAAGCCCCAATGATCCCTCCAGGCACTTTCAGTGTGGGTGCCTTCTCCACGTGGTTCCTGGTTTCACTGCAGCTCTGAAGAGAATGTTAGCAAAGAGGTAATCGGGACAGTGCAAACAGTACTCAAAGACAGGGAGAGCAAGCTCTACGTTACTCTCTTGGCACTTTGGATGTGGGACATACAGCGAGATGTTTGCTGCTTTTACGTTTGGCTGTTGGGAGATTTACAGCACAAAGATATCTAGTTGATTTGAAGCAGTTCCGAGAAAGTCTAAGCATAATCCTCACTTTTCCCTCCTGGCACTTTCCCTGTAGGAGATACCGCAAGACGTTTCTGTACATTGGGCACAGCGCTCTGCAGGGTGTTAGCAGAGAGTTTCCCGGGACAGTGAAACCCTATGTCAAAGACACTGAGAAGAAGCCCCAATGTTCCCTCCAGGCACTTTCAGTGTGGGTGCCTTCTCCACGTGGTTCCTGGTTTCACTGCAGCTCTGAAGAGAATGTTAGCAAAGAGGTAATCGGGACAGTGCAAACAGTACTCAAAGACAGGGAGAGCAAGCTCTACATTACTCTCTTGGCACTTTGGATGTGGGACATAGAGCGAGATGTTTGCTGCTTTTACGTTTGGCTGTTGGGAGATTTACAGCACAAAGATATCTAGTTGATTTGAAGCAGTTCCGAGAAAGTCTAAGCATAATCCTCACTTTTCCCTCCTGGCACTTTCCCTGTACGGGATACCGCAAGACGTTTCTGTACATTGGGCACAGCGCTCTGCAGGGTGTTAGCAGAGAGTTTCCCGGGACAGTGAAACCCTATGTCAAAGACACTGAGAAGAAGCCCCAATGTTCACTCCAGGCACTTTCAGTGTGGGTGCCTTCTCCACGTGGTTCCTGGTTTCACTGCAGCTCTGAAGAGAATGTTAGCAAAGAGGTAATCGGGACAGTGCAAACAGTACTCAAAGACAGGGAGAGCAAGCTCTACATTACTCTCTTGGCACTTTGGATGTGGGACATAGAGCGAGATGTTTTCTGCTTTTACGTTTGGCTGTTGGGAGATTTACAGCACAAAGATATCTAGTTGATTTGAAGCAGTTCCGAGAAAGTCTAAGCATAATCCTCACTTTTCCCTCCTGGCACTTTCCATGTGGGAGATATAGCAGGATGTATATTGGTTTTGAGGACAACTCAATGGACAGTGTAGGGAGAAAAGTTCCTGGCTCCTTGAATGCCGTTTCTGGAGACACTGCGATCAATGTGGGAGATATGTCAAGATGTGTGTTGGTTTTGAGGACAGCTTTCTGGAGCGTCTTAGAAAGAGGTCACACGGATAATCAGAGCAATTCTCAGAGACACTGAGACCAAGCTCCACAATTCCTCCTGGCACTTTCCCTGTAGGAGATACCGCAAGACGTTTCTGTATATTGGGCACAGCGCTCTGCAGGGTGTTAGCAGAGAGTTTCCCGGGACAGTGAAACCCTATATCAGAGACACTGAGAAGAAGCCCCAACGTTCCTTCCAGGCACTTTCAGTGTGGGTGCCTTCTCCACGTGGTTCCTGGTTTCACTGCAGCTCTGAAGAGAATGTTAGCAAAGAGGTAATCGGGACAGTGCAAACAGTACTCAAAGACAGGGAGAGCAAGCTCTCTCTTGGCACTTTGGATGTGGGACATACAGCGAGATGTTTGCTGCTTTTACATTTGGCTGTTGGGAGATTTACAGCACAAAGATATCTAGTTGATTTGAAGCAGTTCCGAGAAAGTCTAAACATAATCCTCACTTTTCCCTCCTGGCACTTTCCCTGTAGGAGATACCGCAAGACGTTTCTGTATATTGGGCACAGCGCTCTGCAGGGTGTTAGCAGAGAGTTTCCCGGGACAGTGAAACCCTATGTCAGAGACAGTGAGAAGAAGCCCCAATGTTCCCTCCAGGCACTTTCAGTGTGGGTGCCTTCTCCACGTGGTTCCTGGTTTCACTGCAGCTCTGAAGAGAATGTTAGCAAAGAGGTAATCGGGACAGTGCAAACAGTACTCAAAGACAGGGAGAGCAAGCTCTACATTACTCTCTTGGCACTTTGGATGTGGGACATACAGCGAGATGTTTGCTGCTTTTACGTTTGGCTGTTGGGAGATTTACAGCACAAAGATATCTAGTTGATTTGAAGCAGTTCCGAGAAAGTCTAAGCATAATCCTCACTTTTCCCTCCTGGCACTTTCCCTGTAGGAGATACCGCAAGACGTTTCTGTATATTGGGCACAGCGCTCTGCAGGGTGTTAGCAGAGAGTTTCCCGGGACAGTGAAACCCTATGTCAGAGACAGTGAGAAGAAGCCCCAATGTTCCCTCCAGGCACTTTCAGTGTGGGTGCCTTCTCCACGTGGTTCCTGGTTTCACTGCAGCTCTGAAGAGAATGTTAGCAAAGAGGTAATCGGGACAGTGCAAACAGTACTCAAAGACAGGGAGAGCAAGCTCTACATTACTCTCTTGGCACTTTGGATGTGGGACATACAGCGAGATGTTTGCTGCTTTTACATTTGGCTGTTGGGAGATTTACAGCACAAAGATATCTAGTTGATTTGAAGCAGTTCCGAGAAAGTCTAAACATAATCCTCACTTTTCCCTCCTGGCACTTTCCCTGTAGGAGATACCGCAAGACGTTTCTGTATATTGGGCACAGCGCTCTGCAGGGTGTTAGCAGAGAGTTTCCCGGGACAGTGAAACCCTATGTCAGAGACACTGAGAAGAAGCCCCAATGTTCCCTCCAGGCACTTTCAGTGTGGGTGCCTTCTCCACGTGGTTCCTGGTTTCACTGCAGCTCTGAAGAGAATGTTAGCAAAGAGGTAATCGGGACAGTGCAAACAGTACTCAAAGACAGGGAGAGCAAGTTCTCTCGGCACTTTGGATGTGGGACATAGAGCGAGATGTTTGCTGCTTTTACATTTGGCTGTTGGGAGATTTACAGCACAAAGATATCTAGTTGATTTGAAGCAGTTCCGAGAAAGTCTAAGCATAATCCTCACTTTTCCCTCCTGGCACTTTCCCTGTAGGGGATACCGCAAGACGTTTCTGTATATTGGGCACAGCGCTCTGCAGGGTGTTAGCAGAGAGTTTCCCGGGACAGTGAAACCCTATATCGGAGACACTGAGAAGAAGCCCCAGTGTTCCCTCCAGGCACTTTCAGTGTGGGTGCCTTCTCCACGTGGTTCCTGGTTTCACTGCAGCTCTGAAGAGAATGTTAGCAAAGAGGTAATCGGGACAGTGCAAACAGTACTCAAAGACAGGGAGAGCAAGCTCTACGTTACTCTCTTGGCACTTTGGATGTGGGACATACAGCGAGATGTTTGCTGCTTTTACGTTTGGCTGTTGGGAGATTTACAGCACAAAGATATCTAGTTGATTTGAAGCAGTTCCGAGAAAGTCTAAGCATAATCCTCACTTTTCCCTCCTGGCACTTTCCCTGTACGGGATACCGCAAGACGTTTCTGTACATTGGGCACAGCGCTCTGCAGGGTGTTAGCAGAGAGTTTCCCGGGACAGTGAAACCCTATGTCAAAGACACTGAGAAGAAGCCCCAATGTTCCCTCCAGGCACTTTCAGTGTGGGTGCCTTCTCCACGTGGTTCCTGGTTTCACTGCAGCTCTGAAGAGAATGTTAGCAAAGAGGTAATCGGGACAGTGCAAACAGTACTCAAAGACAGGGAGAGCAAGCTCTACATTACTCTCTTGGCACTTTGGATGTGGGACATAGAGCGAGATGTTTTCTGCTTTTACGTTTGGCTGTTGGGAGATTTACAGCACAAAGATATCTAGTTGATTTGAAGCAGTTCCGAGAAAGTCTAAGCATAATCCTCACTTTTCCCTCCTGGCACTTTCCATGTGGGAGATATAGCAGGATGTATATTGGTTTTGAGGACAACTCAATGGACAGTGTAGGGAGAAAAGTTCCTGGCTCCTTGAATGCCGTTTCTGGAGACACTGCGATCAATGTGGGAGATATGTCAAGATGTGTGTTGGTTTTGAGGACAGCTTTCTGGAGTGTCTTAGAAAGAGGTCACACGGATAATCAGAGCAATTCTCAGAGACACTGAGACCAAGCTCCACAATTCCTCCTGGCACTTTCCCTGTAGGAGATACCGCAAGACGTTTCTGTATATTGGGCACAGCGCTCTGCAGGGTGTTAGCAGAGAGTTTCCCGGGACAGTGAAACCCTATATCAGAGACACTGAGAAGAAGCCCCAACGTTCCTTCCAGGCACTTTCAGTGTGGGTGCCTTCTCCACGTGGTTCCTGGTTTCACTGCAGCTCTGAAGAGAATGTTAGCAAAGAGGTAATCGGGACAGTGCAAACAGTACTCAAAGACAGGGAGAGCAAGCTCTCTCTTGGCACTTTGGATGTGGGACATACAGCGAGATGTTTGCTGCTTTTACATTTGGCTGTTGGGAGATTTACAGCACAAAGATATCTAGTTGATTTGAAGCAGTTCCGAGAAAGTCTAAACATAATCCTCACTTTTCCCTCCTGGCACTTTCCCTGTAGGAGATACCGCAAGACGTTTCTGTATATTGGGCACAGCGCTCTGCAGGGTGTTAGCAGAGAGTTTCCCGGGACAGTGAAACCCTATGTCAAAGACACTGAGAAGAAGCCCCAATGTTCCCTCCAGGCACTTTCAGTGTGGGTGCCTTCTCCACGTGGTTCCTGGTTTCACTGCAGCTCTGAAGAGAATGTTAGCAAAGAGGTAATCGGGACAGTGCAAACAGTACTCAAAGACAGGGAGAGCAAGCTCTACATTACTCTCTTGGCACTTTGGATGTGGGACATACAGCGAGATGTTTGCTGCTTTTACATTTGGCTGCTGGGAGATTTACAGCACAAAGATATCTAGTTGATTTGAAGCAGTTCCGAGAAAGTCTAAACATAATCCTCACTTTTCCCTCCTGGCACTTTCCCTGTAGGAGATACCGCAAGACGTTTCTGTATATTGGGCACAGCGCTCTGCAGGGTGTTAGCAGAGAGTTTCCCGGGACAGTGAAACCCTATGTCAGAGACACTGAGAAGAAGCCCCAATGTTCCCTCCAGGCACTTTCAGTGTGGGTGCCTTCTCCACGTGGTTCCTGGTTTCACTGCAGCTCTGAAGAGAATGTTAGCAAAGAGGTAATCGGGACAGTGCAAACAGTACTCAAAGACAGGGAGAGCAAGTTCTCTCGGCACTTTGGATGTGGGACATACAGCGAGATGTTTGCTGCTTTTACATTTGGCTGTTGGGAGATTTACAGCACAAAGATATCTAGTTGATTTGAAGCAGTTCCGAGAAAGTCTAAGCATAATCCTCACTTTTCCCTCCTGGCACTTTCCCTGTAGGGGATACTGCAAGACGTTTCTGTATATTGGGCACAGCGCTCTGCAGGGTGTTAGCAGAGAGTTTCCCGGGACAGTGAAACCCTATATCGGAGACACTGAGAAGAAGCCCCAATGTTCCCTCCAGGCACTTTCAGTGTGGGTGCCTTCTCCACGTGGTTCCTGGTTTCACTGCAGCTCTGAAGAGAATGTTAGCAAAGAGGTAATCGGGACAGTGCAAACAGTACTCAAAGACAGGGAGAGCAAGCTCTACGTTACTCTCTTGGCACTTTGGATGTGGGACATACAGCGAGATGTTTGCTGCTTTTGCGTTTGGCTGTTGGGAGATTTACAGCACAAAGATATCTAGTTGATTTGAAGCAGTTCCGAGAAAGTCTAAGCATAATCCTCACTTTTCCCTCCTGGCACTTTCCCTGTAGGAGATACCGCAAGACGTTTCTGTACATTGGGCACAGCGCTCTGCAGGGTGTTAGCAGAGAGTTTCCCGGGACAGTGAAACCCTATGTCAAAGACACTGAGAAGAAGCCCCAATGTTCCCTCCAGGCACTTTCAGTGTGGGTGCCTTCTCCACGTGGTTCCTGGTTTCACTGCAGCTCTGAAGAGAATGTTAGCAAAGAGGTAATCGGGACAGTGCAAACAGTACTCAAAGACAGGGAGAGCAAGCTCTACATTACTCTCTTGGCACTTTGGATGTGGGACATAGAGCGAGATGTTTTCTGCTTTTACGTTTGGCTGTTGGGAGATTTACAGCACAAAGATATCTAGTTGATTTGAAGCAGTTCCGAGAAAGTCTAAGCATAATCCTCACTTTTCCCTCCTGGCACTTTCCATGTGGGAGATATAGCAGGATGTATATTGGTTTTGAGGACAACTCAATGGACAGTGTAGGGAGAAAAGTTCCTGGCTCCTTGAATGCCGTTTCTGGAGACACTGCGATCAATGTGGGAGATATGTCAAGATGTGTGTTGGTTTTGAGGACAGCTTTCTGGAGTGTCTTAGAAAGAGGTCACACGGATAATCAGAGCAATTCTCAGAGACACTGAGACCAAGCTCCACAATTCCTCCTGGCACTTTCCCTGTAGGAGATACCGCAAGACGTTTCTGTATATTGGGCACAGCGCTCTGCAGGGTGTTAGCAGAGAGTTTCCCGGGACAGTGAAACCCTATATCAGAGACACTGAGAAGAAGCCCCAACGTTCCTTCCAGGCACTTTCAGTGTGGGTGCCTTCTCCACGTGGTTCCTGGTTTCACTGCAGCTCTGAAGAGAATGTTAGCAAAGAGGTAATCGGGACAGTGCAAACAGTACTCAAAGACAGGGAGAGCAAGCTCTACGTTACTCTCTTGGCACTTTGGATGTGGGACATACAGCGAGATGTTTGCTGCTTTTACGTTTGGCTGTTGGGAGATTTACAGCACAAAGATATCTAGTTGATTTGAAGCAGTTCCGAGAAAGTCTAAGCATAATCCTCACTTTTCCCTCCTGGCACTTTCCCTGTAGGAGATACCGCAAGACGTTTCTGTACATTGGGCACAGCGCTCTGCAGGGTGTTAGCAGAGAGTTTCCCGGGACAGTGAAACCCTATGTCAAAGACACTGAGAAGAAGCCCCAATGTTCCCTCCAGGCACTTTCAGTGTGGGTGCCTTCTCCACGTGGTTCCTGGTTTCACTGCAGCTCTGAAGAGAATGTTAGCAAAGAGGTAATCGGGACAGTGCAAACAGTACTCAAAGACAGGGAGAGCAAGCTCTACATTACTCTCTTGGCACTTTGGATGTGGGACATAGAGCGAGATGTTTGCTGCTTTTACGTTTGGCTGTTGGGAGATTTACAGCACAAAGATATCTAGTTGATTTGAAGCAGTTCCGAGAAAGTCTAAGCATAATCCTCACTTTTCCCTCCTGGCACTTTCCCTGTACGGGATACCGCAAGACGTTTCTGTACATTGGGCACAGCGCTCTGCAGGGTGTTAGCAGAGAGTTTCCCGGGACAGTGAAACCCTATGTCAAAGACACTGAGAAGAAGCCCCAATGTTCACTCCAGGCACTTTCAGTGTGGGTGCCTTCTCCACGTGGTTCCTGGTTTCACTGCAGCTCTGAAGAGAATGTTAGCAAAGAGGTAATCGGGACAGTGCAAACAGTACTCAAAGACAGGGAGAGCAAGCTCTACATTACTCTCTTGGCACTTTGGATGTGGGACATAGAGCGAGATGTTTGCTGCTTTTACGTTTGGCTGTTGGGAGATTTACAGCACAAAGATATCTAGTTGATTTGAAGCAGTTCCGAGAAAGTCTAAGCATAATCCTCACTTTTCCCTCCTGGCACTTTCCATGTGGGAGATATAGCAGGATGTATATTGGTTTTGAGGACAACTCAATGGACAGTGTAGGGAGAAAAGTTCCTGGCTCCTTGAATGCCGTTTCTGGAGACACTGCGATCAATGTGGGAGATATGTCAAGATGTGTGTTGGTTTTGAGGACAGCTTTCTGGAGTGTCTTAGAAAGAGGTCACACGGATAATCAGAGCAATTCTCAGAGACACTGAGACCAAGCTCCACAATTCCTCCTGGCACTTTCCCTGTAGGAGATACCGCAAGACGTTTCTGTATATTGGGCACAGCGCTCTGCAGGGTGTTAGCAGAGAGTTTCCCGGGACAGTGAAACCCTATGTCAAAGACACTGAGAAGAAGCCCCAATGTTCCCTCCAGGCACTTTCAGTGTGGGTGCCTTCTCCACGTGGTTCCTGGTTTCACTGCAGCTCTGAAGAGAATGTTAGCAAAGAGGTAATCGGGACAGTGCAAACAGTACTCAAAGACAGGGAGAGCAAGCTCTACATTACTCTCTTGGCACTTTGGATGTGGGACATACAGCGAGATGTTTGCTGCTTTTACGTTTGGCTGTTGGGAGATTTACAGCACAAAGATATCTAGTTGATTTGAAGCAGTTCCGAGAAAGTCTAAGCATAATCCTCACTTTTCCCTCCTGGCACTTTCCCTGTAGGAGATACCGCAAGACGTTTCTGTATATTGGGCACAGCGCTCTGCAGGGTGTTAGCAGAGAGTTTCCCGGGACAGTGAAACCCTATGTCAGAGACAGTGAGAAGAAGCCCCAATGTTCCCTCCAGGCACTTTCAGTGTGGGTGCCTTCTCCACGTGGTTCCTGGTTTCACTGCAGCTCTGAAGAGAATGTTAGCAAAGAGGTAATCGGGACAGTGCAAACAGTACTCAAAGACAGGGAGAGCAAGCTCTACATTACTCTCTTGGCACTTTGGATGTGGGACATACAGCGAGATGTTTGCTGCTTTTACATTTGGCTGTTGGGAGATTTACAGCACAAAGATATCTAGTTGATTTGAAGCAGTTCCGAGAAAGTCTAAACATAATCCTCACTTTTCCCTCCTGGCACTTTCCCTGTAGGAGATACCGCAAGACGTTTCTGTATATTGGGCACAGCGCTCTGCAGGGTGTTAGCAGAGAGTTTCCCGGGACAGTGAAACCCTATGTCAGAGACACTGAGAAGAAGCCCCAATGTTCCCTCCAGGCACTTTCAGTGTGGGTGCCTTCTCCACGTGGTTCCTGGTTTCACTGCAGCTCTGAAGAGAATGTTAGCAAAGAGGTAATCGGGACAGTGCAAACAGTACTCAAAGACAGGGAGAGCAAGTTCTCTCGGCACTTTGGATGTGGGACATAGAGCGAGATGTTTGCTGCTTTTACATTTGGCTGTTGGGAGATTTACAGCACAAAGATATCTAGTTGATTTGAAGCAGTTCCGAGAAAGTCTAAGCATAATCCTCACTTTTCCCTCCTGGCACTTTCCCTGTACGGGATACCGCAAGACGTTTCTGTATATTGGGCACAGCGCTCTGCAGGGTGTTAGCAGAGAGTTTCCCGGGACAGTGAAACCCTATATCGGAGACACTGAGAAGAAGCCCCAGTGTTCCCTCCAGGCACTTTCAGTGTGGGTGCCTTCTCCACGTGGTTCCTGGTTTCACTGCAGCTCTGAAGAGAATGTTAGCAAAGAGGTAATCGGGACAGTGCAAACAGTACTCAAAGACAGGGAGAGCAAGCTCTACGTTACTCTCTTGGCACTTTGGATGTGGGACATACAGCGAGATGTTTGCTGCTTTTACGTTTGGCTGTTGGGAGATTTACAGCACAAAGATATCTAGTTGATTTGAAGCAGTTCCGAGAAAGTCTAAGCATAATCCTCACTTTTCCCTCCTGGCACTTTACCTGTACGGGATACCGCAAGACGTTTCTGTACATTGGGCACAGCGCTCTGCAGGGTGTTAGCAGAGAGTTTCCCGGGACAGTGAAACCCTATGTCAAAGACACTGAGAAGAAGCCCCAATGTTCCCTCCAGGCACTTTCAGTGTGGGTGCCTTCTCCACGTGGTTCCTGGTTTCACTGCAGCTCTGAAGAGAATGTTAGCAAAGAGGTAATCGGGACAGTGCAAACAGTACTCAAAGACAGGGAGAGCAAGCTCTACATTACTCTCTTGGCACTTTGGATGTGGGACATAGAGCGAGATGTTTTCTGCTTTTACGTTTGGCTGTTGGGAGATTTACAGCACAAAGATATCTAGTTGATTTGAAGCAGTTCCGAGAAAGTCTAAGCATAATCCTCACTTTTCCCTCCTGGCACTTTCCATGTGGGAGATATAGCAGGATGTATATTGGTTTTGAGGACAACTCAATGGACAGTGTAGGGAGAAAAGTTCCTGGCTCCTTGAATGCCGTTTCTGGAGACACTGCGATCAATGTGGGAGATATGTCAAGATGTGTGTTGGTTTTGAGGACAGCTTTCTGGAGTGTCTTAGAAAGAGGTCACACGGATAATCAGAGCAATTCTCAGAGACACTGAGACCAAGCTCCACAATTCCTCCTGGCACTTTCCCTGTAGGAGATACCGCAAGACGTTTCTGTATATTGGGCACAGCGCTCTGCAGGGTGTTAGCAGAGAGTTTCCCGGGACAGTGAAACCCTATATCAGAGACACTGAGAAGAAGCCCCAACGTTCCTTCCAGGCACTTTCAGTGTGGGTGCCTTCTCCACGTGGTTCCTGGTTTCACTGCAGCTCTGAAGAGAATGTTAGCAAAGAGGTAATCGGGACAGTGCAAACAGTACTCAAAGACAGGGAGAGCAAGCTCTCTCTTGGCACTTTGGATGTGGGACATACAGCGAGATGTTTGCTGCTTTTACATTTGGCTGTTGGGAGATTTACAGCACAAAGATATCTAGTTGATTTGAAGCAGTTCCGAGAAAGTCTAAACATAATCCTCACTTTTCCCTCCTGGCACTTTCCCTGTAGGAGATACCGCAAGACGTTTCTGTATATTGGGCACAGCGCTCTGCAGGGTGTTAGCAGAGAGTTTCCCGGGACAGTGAAACCCTATGTCAAAGACACTGAGAAGAAGCCCCAATGTTCCCTCCAGGCACTTTCAGTGTGGGTGCCTTCTCCACGTGGTTCCTGGTTTCACTGCAGCTCTGAAGAGAATGTTAGCAAAGAGGTAATCGGGACAGTGCAAACAGTACTCAAAGACAGGGAGAGCAAGCTCTACATTACTCTCTTGGCACTTTGGATGTGGGACATACAGCGAGATGTTTGCTGCTTTTACATTTGGCTGTTGGGAGATTTACAGCACAAAGATATCTAGTTGATTTGAAGCAGTTCCGAGAAAGTCTAAACATAATCCTCACTTTTCCCTCCTGGCACTTTCCCTGTAGGAGATACCGCAAGACGTTTCTGTATATTGGGCACAGCGCTCTGCAGGGTGTTAGCAGAGAGTTTCCCGGGACAGTGAAACCCTATGTCAGAGACACTGAGAAGAAGCCCCAATGTTCCCTCCAGGCACTTTCAGTGTGGGTGCCTTCTCCACGTGGTTCCTGGTTTCACTGCAGCTCTGAAGAGAATGTTAGCAAAGAGGTAATCGGGACAGTGCAAACAGTACTCAAAGACAGGGAGAGCAAGTTCTCTCGGCACTTTGGATGTGGGACATACAGCGAGATGTTTGCTGCTTTTACATTTGGCTGTTGGGAGATTTACAGCACAAAGATATCTAGTTGATTTGAAGCAGTTCCGAGAAAGTCTAAGCATAATCCTCACTTTTCCCTCCTGGCACTTTCCCTGTAGGGGATACTGCAAGACGTTTCTGTATATTGGGCACAGCGCTCTGCAGGGTGTTAGCAGAGAGTTTCCCGGGACAGTGAAACCCTATATCGGAGACACTGAGAAGAAGCCCCAATGTTCCCTCCAGGCACTTTCAGTGTGGGTGCCTTCTCCACGTGGTTCCTGGTTTCACTGCAGCTCTGAAGAGAATGTTAGCAAAGAGGTAATCGGGACAGTGCAAACAGTACTCAAAGACAGGGAGAGCAAGCTCTACATTACTCTCTTGGCACTTTGGATGTGGGACATACAGCGAGATGTTTGCTGCTTTTGCGTTTGGCTGTTGGGAGATTTACAGCACAAAGATATCTAGTTGATTTGAAGCAGTTCCGAGAAAGTCTAAGCATAATCCTCACTTTTCCCTCCTGGCACTTTCCCTGTAGGAGATACCGCAAGACGTTTCTGTATATTGGGCACAGCGCTCTGCAGGGTGTTAGCAGAGAGTTTCCCGGGACAGTGAAACCCTATGTCAAAGACACTGAGAAGAAGCCCCAATGTTCCCTCCAGGCACTTTCAGTGTGGGTGCCTTCTCCACGTGGTTCCTGGTTTCACTGCAGCTCTGAAGAGAATGTTAGCAAAGAGGTAATCGGGACAGTGCAAACAGTACTCAAAGACAGGGAGAGCAAGCTCTACATTACTCTCTTGGCACTTTGGATGTGGGACATAGAGCGAGATGTTTTCTGCTTTTACGTTTGGCTGTTGGGAGATTTACAGCACAAAGATATCTAGTTGATTTGAAGCAGTTCCGAGAAAGTCTAAGCATAATCCTCACTTTTCCCTCCTGGCACTTTCCATGTGGGAGATATAGCAGGATGTATATTGGTTTTGAGGACAACTCAATGGACAGTGTAGGGAGAAAAGTTCCTGGCTCCTTGAATGCCGTTTCTGGAGACACTGCGATCAATGTGGGAGATATGTCAAGATGTGTGTTGGTTTTGAGGACAGCTTTCTGGAGTGTCTTAGAAAGAGGTCACACGGATAATCAGAGCAATTCTCAGAGACACTGAGACCAAGCTCCACAATTCCTCCTGGCACTTTCCCTGTAGGAGATACCGCAAGACGTTTCTGTATATTGGGCACAGCGCTCTGCAGGGTGTTAGCAGAGAGTTTCCCGGGACAGTGAAACCCTATATCAGAGACACTGAGAAGAAGCCCCAACGTTCCTTCCAGGCACTTTCAGTGTGGGTGCCTTCTCCACGTGGTTCCTGGTTTCACTGCAGCTCTGAAGAGAATGTTAGCAAAGAGGTAATCGGGACAGTGCAAACAGTACTCAAAGACAGGGAGAGCAAGCTCTCTCTTGGCACTTTGGATGTGGGACATACAGCGAGATGTTTGCTGCTTTTACATTTGGCTGTTGGGAGATTTACAGCACAAAGATATCTAGTTGATTTGAAGCAGTTCCGAGAAAGTCTAAACATAATCCTCACTTTTCCCTCCTGGCACTTTCCCTGTAGGAGATACCGCAAGACGTTTCTGTATATTGGGCACAGCGCTCTGCAGGGTGTTAGCAGAGAGTTTCCCGGGACAGTGAAACCCTATGTCAAAGACACTGAGAAGAAGCCCCAATGTTCCCTCCAGGCACTTTCAGTGTGGGTGCCTTCTCCACGTGGTTCCTGGTTTCACTGCAGCTCTGAAGAGAATGTTAGCAAAGAGGTAATCGGGACAGTGCAAACAGTACTCAAAGACAGGGAGAGCAAGCTCTACATTACTCTCTTGGCACTTTGGATGTGGGACATACAGCGAGATGTTTGCTGCTTTTACATTTGGCTGTTGGGAGATTTACAGCACAAAGATATCTAGTTGATTTGAAGCAGTTCCGAGAAAGTCTAAGCATAATCCTCACTTTTCCCTCCTGGCACTTTCCCTGTAGGAGATACCGCAAGACGTTTCTGTACATTGGGCACAGCGCTCTGCAGGGTGTTAGCAGAGAGTTTCCCGGGACAGTGAAACCCTATGTCAAAGACACTGAGAAGAAGCCCCAATGTTCCCTCCAGGCACTTTCAGTGTGGGTGCCTTCTCCACGTGGTTCCTGGTTTCACTGCAGCTCTGAAGAGAATGTTAGCAAAGAGGTAATCGGGACAGTGCAAACAGTACTCAAAGACAGGGAGAGCAAGCTCTACATTACTCTCTTGGCACTTTGGATGTGGGACATAGAGCGAGATGTTTTCTGCTTTTACGTTTGGCTGTTGGGAGATTTACAGCACAAAGATATCTAGTTGATTTGAAGCAGTTCCGAGAAAGTCTAAGCATAATCCTCACTTTTCCCTCCTGGCACTTTCCATGTGGGAGATATAGCAGGATGTATATTGGTTTTGAGGACAACTCAATGGACAGTGTAGGGAGAAAAGTTCCTGGCTCCTTGAATGCCGTTTCTGGAGACACTGCGATCAATGTGGGAGATATGTCAAGATGTGTGTTGGTTTTGAGGACAGCTTTCTGGAGTGTCTTAGAAAGAGGTCACACGGATAATCAGAGCAATTCTCAGAGACACTGAGACCAAGCTCCACAATTCCTCCTGGCACTTTCCCTGTAGGAGATACCGCAAGACGTTTCTGTATATTGGGCACAGCGCTCTGCAGGGTGTTAGCAGAGAGTTTCCCGGGACAGTGAAACCCTATATCAGAGACACTGAGAAGAAGCCCCAACGTTCCTTCCAGGCACTTTCAGTGTGGGTGCCTTCTCCACGTGGTTCCTGGTTTCACTGCAGCTCTGAAGAGAATGTTAGCAAAGAGGTAATCGGGACAGTGCAAACAGTACTCAAAGACAGGGAGAGCAAGCTCTACGTTACTCTCTTGGCACTTTGGATGTGGGACATACAGCGAGATGTTTGCTGCTTTTACGTTTGGCTGTTGGGAGATTTACAGCACAAAGATATCTAGTTGATTTGAAGCAGTTCCGAGAAAGTCTAAGCATAATCCTCACTTTTCCCTCCTGGCACTTTCCCTGTAGGAGATACCGCAAGACGTTTCTGTACATTGGGCACAGCGCTCTGCAGGGTGTTAGCAGAGAGTTTCCCGGGACAGTGAAACCCTATGTCAAAGACACTGAGAAGAAGCCCCAATGTTCCCTCCAGGCACTTTCAGTGTGGGTGCCTTCTCCACGTGGTTCCTGGTTTCACTGCAGCTCTGAAGAGAATGTTAGCAAAGAGGTAATCGGGACAGTGCAAACAGTACTCAAAGACAGGGAGAGCAAGCTCTACATTACTCTCTTGGCACTTTGGATGTGGGACATAGAGCGAGATGTTTGCTGCTTTTACGTTTGGCTGTTGGGAGATTTACAGCACAAAGATATCTAGTTGATTTGAAGCAGTTCCGAGAAAGTCTAAGCATAATCCTCACTTTTCCCTCCTGGCACTTTCCCTGTACGGGATACCGCAAGACGTTTCTGTACATTGGGCACAGCGCTCTGCAGGGTGTTAGCAGAGAGTTTCCCGGGACAGTGAAACCCTATGTCAAAGACACTGAGAAGAAGCCCCAATGTTCACTCCAGGCACTTTCAGTGTGGGTGCCTTCTCCACGTGGTTCCTGGTTTCACTGCAGCTCTGAAGAGAATGTTAGCAAAGAGGTAATCGGGACAGTGCAAACAGTACTCAAAGACAGGGAGAGCAAGCTCTACATTACTCTCTTGGCACTTTGGATGTGGGACATAGAGCGAGATGTTTTCTGCTTTTACGTTTGGCTGTTGGGAGATTTACAGCACAAAGATATCTAGTTGATTTGAAGCAGTTCCGAGAAAGTCTAAGCATAATCCTCACTTTTCCCTCCTGGCACTTTCCATGTGGGAGATATAGCAGGATGTATATTGGTTTTGAGGACAACTCAATGGACAGTGTAGGGAGAAAAGTTCCTGGCTCCTTGAATGCCGTTTCTGGAGACACTGCGATCAATGTGGGAGATATGTCAAGATGTGTGTTGGTTTTGAGGACAGCTTTCTGGAGTGTCTTAGAAAGAGGTCACACGGATAATCAGAGCAATTCTCAGAGACACTGAGACCAAGCTCCACAATTCCTCCTGGCACTTTCCCTGTAGGAGATACCGCAAGACGTTTCTGTATATTGGGCACAGCGCTCTGCAGGGTGTTAGCAGAGAGTTTCCCGGGACAGTGAAACCCTATATCAGAGACACTGAGAAGAAGCCCCAACGTTCCTTCCAGGCACTTTCAGTGTGGGTGCCTTCTCCACGTGGTTCCTGGTTTCACTGCAGCTCTGAAGAGAATGTTAGCAAAGAGGTAATCGGGACAGTGCAAACAGTACTCAAAGACAGGGAGAGCAAGCTCTCTCTTGGCACTTTGGATGTGGGACATACAGCGAGATGTTTGCTGCTTTTACATTTGGCTGTTGGGAGATTTACAGCACAAAGATATCTAGTTGATTTGAAGCAGTTCCGAGAAAGTCTAAACATAATCCTCACTTTTCCCTCCTGGCACTTTCCCTGTAGGAGATACCGCAAGACGTTTCTGTATATTGGGCACAGCGCTCTGCAGGGTGTTAGCAGAGAGTTTCCCGGGACAGTGAAACCCTATGTCAAAGACACTGAGAAGAAGCCCCAATGTTCCCTCCAGGCACTTTCAGTGTGGGTGCCTTCTCCACGTGGTTCCTGGTTTCACTGCAGCTCTGAAGAGAATGTTAGCAAAGAGGTAATCGGGACAGTGCAAACAGTACTCAAAGACAGGGAGAGCAAGCTCTACATTACTCTCTTGGCACTTTGGATGTGGGACATACAGCGAGATGTTTGCTGCTTTTACGTTTGGCTGTTGGGAGATTTACAGCACAAAGATATCTAGTTGATTTGAAGCAGTTCCGAGAAAGTCTAAGCATAATCCTCACTTTTCCCTCCTGGCACTTTCCCTGTAGGAGATACCGCAAGACGTTTCTGTATATTGGGCACAGCGCTCTGCAGGGTGTTAGCAGAGAGTTTCCCGGGACAGTGAAACCCTATGTCAGAGACAGTGAGAAGAAGCCCCAATGTTCCCTCCAGGCACTTTCAGTGTGGGTGCCTTCTCCACGTGGTTCCTGGTTTCACTGCAGCTCTGAAGAGAATGTTAGCAAAGAGGTAATCGGGACAGTGCAAACAGTACTCAAAGACAGGGAGAGCAAGCTCTACATTACTCTCTTGGCACTTTGGATGTGGGACATACAGCGAGATGTTTGCTGCTTTTACATTTGGCTGTTGGGAGATTTACAGCACAAAGATATCTAGTTGATTTGAAGCAGTTCCGAGAAAGTCTAAACATAATCCTCACTTTTCCCTCCTGGCACTTTCCCTGTAGGAGATACCGCAAGACGTTTCTGTATATTGGGCACAGCGCTCTGCAGGGTGTTAGCAGAGAGTTTCCCGGGACAGTGAAACCCTATGTCAGAGACACTGAGAAGAAGCCCCAATGTTCCCTCCAGGCACTTTCAGTGTGGGTGCCTTCTCCACGTGGTTCCTGGTTTCACTGCAGCTCTGAAGAGAATGTTAGCAAAGAGGTAATCGGGACAGTGCAAACAGTACTCAAAGACAGGGAGAGCAAGTTCTCTCGGCACTTTGGATGTGGGACATAGAGCGAGATGTTTGCTGCTTTTACATTTGGCTGTTGGGAGATTTACAGCACAAAGATATCTAGTTGATTTGAAGCAGTTCCGAGAAAGTCTAAGCATAATCCTCACTTTTCCCTCCTGGCACTTTCCCTGTAGGGGATACCGCAAGACGTTTCTGTATATTGGGCACAGCGCTCTGCAGGGTGTTAGCAGAGAGTTTCCCGGGACAGTGAAACCCTATATCGGAGACACTGAGAAGAAGCCCCAGTGTTCCCTCCAGGCACTTTCAGTGTGGGTGCCTTCTCCACGTGGTTCCTGGTTTCACTGCAGCTCTGAAGAGAATGTTAGCAAAGAGGTAATCGGGACAGTGCAAACAGTACTCAAAGACAGGGAGAGCAAGCTCTACGTTACTCTCTTGGCACTTTGGATGTGGGACATACAGCGAGATGTTTGCTGCTTTTACGTTTGGCTGTTGGGAGATTTACAGCACAAAGATATCTAGTTGATTTGAAGCAGTTCCGAGAAAGTCTAAGCATAATCCTCACTTTTCCCTCCTGGCACTTTCCCTGTACGGGATACCGCAAGACGTTTCTGTACATTGGGCACAGCGCTCTGCAGGGTGTTAGCAGAGAGTTTCCCGGGACAGTGAAACCCTATGTCAAAGACACTGAGAAGAAGCCCCAATGTTCCCTCCAGGCACTTTCAGTGTGGGTGCCTTCTCCACGTGGTTCCTGGTTTCACTGCAGCTCTGAAGAGAATGTTAGCAAAGAGGTAATCGGGACAGTGCAAACAGTACTCAAAGACAGGGAGAGCAAGCTCTACATTACTCTCTTGGCACTTTGGATGTGGGACATAGAGCGAGATGTTTTCTGCTTTTACGTTTGGCTGTTGGGAGATTTACAGCACAAAGATATCTAGTTGATTTGAAGCAGTTCCGAGAAAGTCTAAGCATAATCCTCACTTTTCCCTCCTGGCACTTTCCATGTGGGAGATATAGCAGGATGTATATTGGTTTTGAGGACAACTCAATGGACAGTGTAGGGAGAAAAGTTCCTGGCTCCTTGAATGCCGTTTCTGGAGACACTGCGATCAATGTGGGAGATATGTCAAGATGTGTGTTGGTTTTGAGGACAGCTTTCTGGAGTGTCTTAGAAAGAGGTCACACGGATAATCAGAGCAATTCTCAGAGACACTGAGACCAAGCTCCACAATTCCTCCTGGCACTTTCCCTGTAGGAGATACCGCAAGACGTTTCTGTATATTGGGCACAGCGCTCTGCAGGGTGTTAGCAGAGAGTTTCCCGGGACAGTGAAACCCTATATCAGAGACACTGAGAAGAAGCCCCAACGTTCCTTCCAGGCACTTTCAGTGTGGGTGCCTTCTCCACGTGGTTCCTGGTTTCACTGCAGCTCTGAAGAGAATGTTAGCAAAGAGGTAATCGGGACAGTGCAAACAGTACTCAAAGACAGGGAGAGCAAGCTCTCTCTTGGCACTTTGGATGTGGGACATACAGCGAGATGTTTGCTGCTTTTACATTTGGCTGTTGGGAGATTTACAGCACAAAGATATCTAGTTGATTTGAAGCAGTTCCGAGAAAGTCTAAACATAATCCTCACTTTTCCCTCCTGGCACTTTCCCTGTAGGAGATACCGCAAGACGTTTCTGTATATTGGGCACAGCGCTCTGCAGGGTGTTAGCAGAGAGTTTCCCGGGACAGTGAAACCCTATGTCAGAGACACTGAGAAGAAGCCCCAATGTTCCCTCCAGGCACTTTCAGTGTGGGTGCCTTCTCCACGTGGTTCCTGGTTTCACTGCAGCTCTGAAGAGAATGTTAGCAAAGAGGTAATCGGGACAGTGCAAACAGTACTCAAAGACAGGGAGAGCAAGTTCTCTCGGCACTTTGGATGTGGGACATAGAGCGAGATGTTTGCTGCTTTTACATTTGGCTGTTGGGAGATTTACAGCACAAAGATATCTAGTTGATTTGAAGCAGTTCCGAGAAAGTCTAAGCATAATCCTCACTTTTCCCTCCTGGCACTTTCCCTGTAGGGGATACCGCAAGACGTTTCTGTATATTGGGCACAGCGCTCTGCAGGGTGTTAGCAGAGAGTTTCCCGGGACAGTGAAACCCTATATCGGAGACACTGAGAAGAAGCCCCAGTGTTCCCTCCAGGCACTTTCAGTGTGGGTGCCTTCTCCACGTGGTTCCTGGTTTCACTGCAGCTCTGAAGAGAATGTTAGCAAAGAGGTAATCGGGACAGTGCAAACAGTACTCAAAGACAGGGAGAGCAAGCTCTACGTTACTCTCTTGGCACTTTGGATGTGGGACATACAGCGAGATGTTTGCTGCTTTTACGTTTGGCTGTTGGGAGATTTACAGCACAAAGATATCTAGTTGATTTGAAGCAGTTCCGAGAAAGTCTAAGCATAATCCTCACTTTTCCCTCCTGGCACTTTCCCTGTACGGGATACCGCAAGACGTTTCTGTACATTGGGCACAGCGCTCTGCAGGGTGTTAGCAGAGAGTTTCCCGGGACAGTGAAACCCTATGTCAAAGACACTGAGAAGAAGCCCCAATGTTCCCTCCAGGCACTTTCAGTGTGGGTGCCTTCTCCACGTGGTTCCTGGTTTCACTGCAGCTCTGAAGAGAATGTTAGCAAAGAGGTAATCGGGACAGTGCAAACAGTACTCAAAGACAGGGAGAGCAAGCTCTACATTACTCTCTTGGCACTTTGGATGTGGGACATACAGCGAGATGTTTTCTGCTTTTACGTTTGGCTGTTGGGAGATTTACAGCACAAAGATATCTAGTTGATTTGAAGCAGTTCCGAGAAAGTCTAAGCATAATCCTCACTTTTCCCTCCTGGCACTTTCCATGTGGGAGATATAGCAGGATGTATATTGGTTTTGAGGACAACTCAATGGACAGTGTAGGGAGAAAAGTTCCTGGCTCCTTGAATGCCGTTTCTGGAGACACTGCGATCAATGTGGGAGATATGTCAAGATGTGTGTTGGTTTTGAGGACAGCTTTCTGGAGTGTCTTAGAAAGAGGTCACACGGATAATCAGAGCAATTCTCAGAGACACTGAGACCAAGCTCCACAATTCCTCCTGGCACTTTCCCTGTAGGAGATACCGCAAGACGTTTCTGTATATTGGGCACAGCGCTCTGCAGGGTGTTAGCAGAGAGTTTCCCGGGACAGTGAAACCCTATATCAGAGACACTGAGAAGAAGCCCCAACGTTCCTTCCAGGCACTTTCAGTGTGGGTGCCTTCTCCACGTGGTTCCTGGTTTCACTGCAGCTCTGAAGAGAATGTTAGCAAAGAGGTAATCGGGACAGTGCAAACAGTACTCAAAGACAGGGAGAGCAAGCTCTCTCTTGGCACTTTGGATGTGGGACATACAGCGAGATGTTTGCTGCTTTTACATTTGGCTGTTGGGAGATTTACAGCACAAAGATATCTAGTTGATTTGAAGCAGTTCCGAGAAAGTCTAAACATAATCCTCACTTTTCCCTCCTGGCACTTTCCCTGTAGGAGATACCGCAAGACGTTTCTGTATATTGGGCACAGCGCTCTGCAGGGTGTTAGCAGAGAGTTTCCCGGGACAGTGAAACCCTATGTCAAAGACACTGAGAAGAGGCCCCAATGTTCCCTCCAGGCACTTTCAGTGTGGGTGCCTTCTCCACGTGGTTCCTGGTTTCACTGCAGCTCTGAAGAGAATGTTAGCAAAGAGGTAATCGGGACAGTGCAAACAGTACTCAAAGACAGGGAGAGCAAGCTCTACATTACTCTCTTGGCACTTTGGATGTGGGACATACAGCGAGATGTTTGCTGCTTTTACATTTGGCTGCTGGGAGATTTACAGCACAAAGATATCTAGTTGATTTGAAGCAGTTCCGAGAAAGTCTAAACATAATCCTCACTTTTCCCTCCTGGCACTTTCCCTGTAGGAGATACCGCAAGACGTTTCTGTATATTGGGCACAGCGCTCTGCAGGGTGTTAGCAGAGAGTTTCCCGGGACAGTGAAACCCTATGTCAGAGACACTGAGAAGAAGCCCCAATGTTCCCTCCAGGCACTTTCAGTGTGGGTGCCTTCTCCACGTGGTTCCTGGTTTCACTGCAGCTCTGAAGAGAATGTTAGCAAAGAGGTAATCGGGACAGTGCAAACAGTACTCAAAGACAGGGAGAGCAAGTTCTCTCGGCACTTTGGATGTGGGACATACAGCGAGATGTTTGCTGCTTTTACATTTGGCTGTTGGGAGATTTACAGCACAAAGATATCTAGTTGATTTGAAGCAGTTCCGAGAAAGTCTAAGCATAATCCTCACTTTTCCCTCCTGGCACTTTCCCTGTAGGGGATACTGCAAGACGTTTCTGTATATTGGGCACAGCGCTCTGCAGGGTGTTAGCAGAGAGTTTCCCGGGACAGTGAAACCCTATATCGGAGACACTGAGAAGAAGCCCCAATGTTCCCTCCAGGCACTTTCAGTGTGGGTGCCTTCTCCACGTGGTTCCTGGTTTCACTGCAGCTCTGAAGAGAATGTTAGCAAAGAGGTAATCGGGACAGTGCAAACAGTACTCAAAGACAGGGAGAGCAAGCTCTACGTTACTCTCTTGGCACTTTGGATGTGGGACATACAGCGAGATGTTTGCTGCTTTTGCGTTTGGCTGTTGGGAGATTTACAGCACAAAGATATCTAGTTGATTTGAAGCAGTTCCGAGAAAGTCTAAGCATAATCCTCACTTTTCCCTCCTGGCACTTTCCCTGTAGGAGATACCGCAAGACGTTTCTGTACATTGGGCACAGCGCTCTGCAGGGTGTTAGCAGAGAGTTTCCCGGGACAGTGAAACCCTATGTCAAAGACACTGAGAAGAAGCCCCAATGTTCCCTCCAGGCACTTTCAGTGTGGGTGCCTTCTCCACGTGGTTCCTGGTTTCACTGCAGCTCTGAAGAGAATGTTAGCAAAGAGGTAATCGGGACAGTGCAAACAGTACTCAAAGACAGGGAGAGCAAGCTCTACATTACTCTCTTGGCACTTTGGATGTGGGACATAGAGCGAGATGTTTTCTGCTTTTACGTTTGGCTGTTGGGAGATTTACAGCACAAAGATATCTAGTTGATTTGAAGCAGTTCCGAGAAAGTCTAAGCATAATCCTCACTTTTCCCTCCTGGCACTTTCCATGTGGGAGATATAGCAGGATGTATATTGGTTTTGAGGACAACTCAATGGACAGTGTAGGGAGAAAAGTTCCTGGCTCCTTGAATGCCGTTTCTGGAGACACTGCGATCAATGTGGGAGATATGTCAAGATGTGTGTTGGTTTTGAGGACAGCTTTCTGGAGTGTCTTAGAAAGAGGTCACACGGATAATCAGAGCAATTCTCAGAGACACTGAGACCAAGCTCCACAATTCCTCCTGGCACTTTCCCTGTAGGAGATACCGCAAGACGTTTCTGTATATTGGGCACAGCGCTCTGCAGGGTGTTAGCAGAGAGTTTCCCGGGACAGTGAAACCCTATATCAGAGACACTGAGAAGAAGCCCCAACGTTCCTTCCAGGCACTTTCAGTGTGGGTGCCTTCTCCACGTGGTTCCTGGTTTCACTGCAGCTCTGAAGAGAATGTTAGCAAAGAGGTAATCGGGACAGTGCAAACAGTACTCAAAGACAGGGAGAGCAAGCTCTCTCTTGGCACTTTGGATGTGGGACATACAGCGAGATGTTTGCTGCTTTTACATTTGGCTGTTGGGAGATTTACAGCACAAAGATATCTAGTTGATTTGAAGCAGTTCCGAGAAAGTCTAAACATAATCCTCACTTTTCCCTCCTGGCACTTTCCCTGTAGGAGATACCGCAAGACGTTTCTGTATATTGGGCACAGCGCTCTGCAGGGTGTTAGCAGAGAGTTTCCCGGGACAGTGAAACCCTATGTCAAAGACACTGAGAAGAAGCCCCAATGTTCCCTCCAGGCACTTTCAGTGTGGGTGCCTTCTCCACGTGGTTCCTGGTTTCACTGCAGCTCTGAAGAGAATGTTAGCAAAGAGGTAATCGGGACAGTGCAAACAGTACTCAAAGACAGGGAGAGCAAGCTCTACATTACTCTCTTGGCACTTTGGATGTGGGACATACAGCGAGATGTTTGCTGCTTTTACATTTGGCTGTTGGGAGATTTACAGCACAAAGATATCTAGTTGATTTGAAGCAGTTCCGAGAAAGTCTAAGCATAATCCTCACTTTTCCCTCCTGGCACTTTCCCTGTAGGAGATACCGCAAGACGTTTCTGTACATTGGGCACAGCGCTCTGCAGGGTGTTAGCAGAGAGTTTCCCGGGACAGTGAAACCCTATGTCAAAGACACTGAGAAGAAGCCCCAATGTTCCCTCCAGGCACTTTCAGTGTGGGTGCCTTCTCCACGTGGTTCCTGGTTTCACTGCAGCTCTGAAGAGAATGTTAGCAAAGAGGTAATCGGGACAGTGCAAACAGTACTCAAAGACAGGGAGAGCAAGCTCTACATTACTCTCTTGGCACTTTGGATGTGGGACATAGAGCGAGATGTTTTCTGCTTTTACGTTTGGCTGTTGGGAGATTTACAGCACAAAGATATCTAGTTGATTTGAAGCAGTTCCGAGAAAGTCTAAGCATAATCCTCACTTTTCCCTCCTGGCACTTTCCATGTGGGAGATATAGCAGGATGTATATTGGTTTTGAGGACAACTCAATGGACAGTGTAGGGAGAAAAGTTCCTGGCTCCTTGAATGCCGTTTCTGGAGACACTGCGATCAATGTGGGAGATATGTCAAGATGTGTGTTGGTTTTGAGGACAGCTTTCTGGAGTGTCTTAGAAAGAGGTCACACGGATAATCAGAGCAATTCTCAGAGACACTGAGACCAAGCTCCACAATTCCTCCTGGCACTTTCCCTGTAGGAGATACCGCAAGACGTTTCTGTATATTGGGCACAGCGCTCTGCAGGGTGTTAGCAGAGAGTTTCCCGGGACAGTGAAACCCTATATCAGAGACACTGAGAAGAAGCCCCAACGTTCCTTCCAGGCACTTTCAGTGTGGGTGCCTTCTCCACGTGGTTCCTGGTTTCACTGCAGCTCTGAAGAGAATGTTAGCAAAGAGGTAATCGGGACAGTGCAAACAGTACTCAAAGACAGGGAGAGCAAGCTCTCTCTTGGCACTTTGGATGTGGGACATACAGCGAGATGTTTGCTGCTTTTACATTTGGCTGTTGGGAGATTTACAGCACAAAGATATCTAGTTGATTTGAAGCAGTTCCGAGAAAGTCTAAACATAATCCTCACTTTTCCCTCCTGGCACTTTCCCTGTAGGAGATACCGCAAGACGTTTCTGTATATTGGGCACAGCGCTCTGCAGGGTGTTAGCAGAGAGTTTCCCGGGACAGTGAAACCCTATGTCAAAGACACTGAGAAGAAGCCCCAATGTTCCCTCCAGGCACTTTCAGTGTGGGTGCCTTCTCCACGTGGTTCCTGGTTTCACTGCAGCTCTGAAGAGAATGTTAGCAAAGAGGTAATTGGGACAGTGCAAACAGTACTCAAAGACAGGGAGAGCAAGCTCTACATTACTCTCTTGGCACTTTGGATGTGGGACATACAGCGAGATGTTTGCTGCTTTTACATTTGGCTGTTGGGAGATTTACAGCACAAAGATATCTAGTTGATTTGAAGCAGTTCCGAGAAAGTCTAAGCATAATCCTCACTTTTCCCTCCTGGCACTTTCCCTGTAGGAGATACCGCAAGACGTTTCTGTATATTGGGCACAGCGCTCTGCAGGGTGTTAGCAGAGAGTTTCCCGGGACAGTGAAACCCTATGTCAGAGACAGTGAGAAGAAGCCCCAATGTTCCCTCCAGGCACTTTCAGTGTGGGTGCCTTCTCCACGTGGTTCCTGGTTTCACTGCAGCTCTGAAGAGAATGTTAGCAAAGAGGTAATCGGGACAGTGCAAACAGTACTCAAAGACAGGGAGAGCAAGCTCTACATTACTCTCTTGGCACTTTGGATGTGGGACATACAGCGAGATGTTTGCTGCTTTTACATTTGGCTGTTGGGAGATTTACAGCACAAAGATATCTAGTTGATTTGAAGCAGTTCCGAGAAAGTCTAAGCATAATCCTCACTTTTCCCTCCTGGCACTTTCCCTGTAGGAGATACCGCAAGACGTTTCTGTATATTGGGCACAGCGCTCTGCAGGGTGTTAGCAGAGAGTTTCCCGGGACAGTGAAACCCTATGTCAGAGACACTGAGAAGAAGCCCCAATGTTCCCTCCAGGCACTTTCAGTGTGGGTGCCTTCTCCACGTGGTTCCTGGTTTCACTGCAGCTCTGAAGAGAATGTTAGCAAAGAGGTAATCGAGACAGTGCAAACAGTACTCAAAGACAGGGAGAGCAAGCTCTACGTTACTCTCTTGGCACTTTGGATGTGGGACATACAGCGAGATGTTTGCTGCTTTTACGTTTGGCTGTTGGGAGATTTACAGCACAAAGATATCTAGTTGATTTGAAGCAGTTCCGAGAAAGTCTAAGCATAATCCTCACTTTTCCCTCCTGGCACTTTCCCTGTACGGGATACCGCAAGACGTTTCTGTACATTGGGCACAGCGCTCTGCAGGGTGTTAGCAGAGAGTTTCCCGGGACAGTGAAACCCTATGTCAAAGACACTGAGAAGAAGCCCCAATGTTCCCTCCAGGCACTTTCAGTGTGGGTGCCTTCTCCACGTGGTTCCTGGTTTCACTGCAGCTCTGAAGAGAATGTTAGCAAAGAGGTAATCGGGACAGTGCAAACAGTACTCAAAGACAGGGAGAGCAAGCTCTACATTACTCTCTTGGCACTTTGGATGTGGGACATACAGCGAGATGTTTTCTGCTTTTACGTTTGGCTGTTGGGAGATTTACAGCACAAAGATATCTAGTTGATTTGAAGCAGTTCCGAGAAAGTCTAAGCATAATCCTCACTTTTCCCTCCTGGCACTTTCCATGTGGGAGATATAGCAGGATGTATATTGGTTTTGAGGACAACTCAATGGACAGTGTAGGGAGAAAAGTTCCTGGCTCCTTGAATGCCGTTTCTGGAGACACTGCGATCAATGTGGGAGATATGTCAAGATGTGTGTTGGTTTTGAGGACAGCTTTCTGGAGTGTCTTAGAAAGAGGTCACACGGATAATCAGAGCAATTCTCAGAGACACTGAGACCAAGCTCCACAATTCCTCCTGGCACTTTCCCTGTAGGAGATACCGCAAGACGTTTCTGTATATTGGGCACAGCGCTCTGCAGGGTGTTAGCAGAGAGTTTCCCGGGACAGTGAAACCCTATATCAGAGACACTGAGAAGAAGCCCCAACGTTCCTTCCAGGCACTTTCAGTGTGGGTGCCTTCTCCACGTGGTTCCTGGTTTCACTGCAGCTCTGAAGAGAATGTTAGCAAAGAGGTAATCGGGACAGTGCAAACAGTACTCAAAGACAGGGAGAGCAAGCTCTCTCTTGGCACTTTGGATGTGGGACATACAGCGAGATGTTTGCTGCTTTTACATTTGGCTGTTGGGAGATTTACAGCACAAAGATATCTAGTTGATTTGAAGCAGTTCCGAGAAAGTCTAAACATAATCCTCACTTTTCCCTCCTGGCACTTTCCCTGTAGGAGATACCGCAAGACGTTTCTGTATATTGGGCACAGCGCTCTGCAGGGTGTTAGCAGAGAGTTTCCCGGGACAGTGAAACCCTATGTCAAAGACACTGAGAAGAGGCCCCAATGTTCCCTCCAGGCACTTTCAGTGTGGGTGCCTTCTCCACGTGGTTCCTGGTTTCACTGCAGCTCTGAAGAGAATGTTAGCAAAGAGGTAATCGGGACAGTGCAAACAGTACTCAAAGACAGGGAGAGCAAGCTCTACATTACTCTCTTGGCACTTTGGATGTGGGACATACAGCGAGATGTTTGCTGCTTTTACATTTGGCTGTTGGGAGATTTACAGCACAAAGATATCTAGTTGATTTGAAGCAGTTCCGAGAAAGTCTAAACATAATCCTCACTTTTCCCTCCTGGCACTTTCCCTGTAGGAGATACCGCAAGACGTTTCTGTATATTGGGCACAGCGCTCTGCAGGGTGTTAGCAGAGAGTTTCCCGGGACAGTGAAACCCTATGTCAGAGACACTGAGAAGAAGCCCCAATGTTCCCTCCAGGCACTTTCAGTGTGGGTGCCTTCTCCACGTGGTTCCTGGTTTCACTGCAGCTCTGAAGAGAATGTTAGCAAAGAGGTAATCGGGACAGTGCAAACAGTACTCAAAGACAGGGAGAGCAAGTTCTCTCGGCACTTTGGATGTGGGACATACAGCGAGATGTTTGCTGCTTTTACATTTGGCTGTTGGGAGATTTACAGCACAAAGATATCTAGTTGATTTGAAGCAGTTCCGAGAAAGTCTAAGCATAATCCTCACTTTTCCCTCCTGGCACTTTCCCTGTAGGGGATACTGCAAGACGTTTCTGTATATTGGGCACAGCGCTCTGCAGGGTGTTAGCAGAGAGTTTCCCGGGACAGTGAAACCCTATATCGGAGACACTGAGAAGAAGCCCCAATGTTCCCTCCAGGCACTTTCAGTGTGGGTGCCTTCTCCACGTGGTTCCTGGTTTCACTGCAGCTCTGAAGAGAATGTTAGCAAAGAGGTAATCGGGACAGTGCAAACAGTACTCAAAGACAGGGAGAGCAAGCTCTACGTTACTCTCTTGGCACTTTGGATGTGGGACATACAGCGAGATGTTTGCTGCTTTTGCGTTTGGCTGTTGGGAGATTTACAGCACAAAGATATCTAGTTGATTTGAAGCAGTTCCGAGAAAGTCTAAGCATAATCCTCACTTTTCCCTCCTGGCACTTTCCCTGTAGGAGATACCGCAAGACGTTTCTGTACATTGGGCACAGCGCTCTGCAGGGTGTTAGCAGAGAGTTTCCCGGGACAGTGAAACCCTATGTCAAAGACACTGAGAAGAAGCCCCAATGTTCCCTCCAGGCACTTTCAGTGTGGGTGCCTTCTCCACGTGGTTCCTGGTTTCACTGCAGCTCTGAAGAGAATGTTAGCAAAGAGGTAATCGGGACAGTGCAAACAGTACTCAAAGACAGGGAGAGCAAGCTCTACATTACTCTCTTGGCACTTTGGATGTGGGACATAGAGCGAGATGTTTTCTGCTTTTACGTTTGGCTGTTGGGAGATTTACAGCACAAAGATATCTAGTTGATTTGAAGCAGTTCCGAGAAAGTCTAAGCATAATCCTCACTTTTCCCTCCTGGCACTTTCCATGTGGGAGATATAGCAGGATGTATATTGGTTTTGAGGACAACTCAATGGACAGTGTAGGGAGAAAAGTTCCTGGCTCCTTGAATGCCGTTTCTGGAGACACTGCGATCAATGTGGGAGATATGTCAAGATGTGTGTTGGTTTTGAGGACAGCTTTCTGGAGTGTCTTAGAAAGAGGTCACACGGATAATCAGAGCAATTCTCAGAGACACTGAGACCAAGCTCCACAATTCCTCCTGGCACTTTCCCTGTAGGAGATACCGCAAGACGTTTCTGTATATTGGGCACAGCGCTCTGCAGGGTGTTAGCAGAGAGTTTCCCGGGACAGTGAAACCCTATATCAGAGACACTGAGAAGAAGCCCCAACGTTCCTTCCAGGCACTTTCAGTGTGGGTGCCTTCTCCACGTGGTTCCTGGTTTCACTGCAGCTCTGAAGAGAATGTTAGCAAAGAGGTAATCGGGACAGTGCAAACAGTACTCAAAGACAGGGAGAGCAAGCTCTCTCTTGGCACTTTGGATGTGGGACATACAGCGAGATGTTTGCTGCTTTTACATTTGGCTGTTGGGAGATTTACAGCACAAAGATATCTAGTTGATTTGAAGCAGTTCCGAGAAAGTCTAAACATAATCCTCACTTTTCCCTCCTGGCACTTTCCCTGTAGGAGATACCGCAAGACGTTTCTGTATATTGGGCACAGCGCTCTGCAGGGTGTTAGCAGAGAGTTTCCCGGGACAGTGAAACCCTATGTCAAAGACACTGAGAAGAAGCCCCAATGTTCCCTCCAGGCACTTTCAGTGTGGGTGCCTTCTCCACGTGGTTCCTGGTTTCACTGCAGCTCTGAAGAGAATGTTAGCAAAGAGGTAATCGGGACAGTGCAAACAGTACTCAAAGACAGGGAGAGCAAGCTCTACATTACTCTCTTGGCACTTTGGATGTGGGACATACAGCGAGATGTTTGCTGCTTTTACATTTGGCTGTTGGGAGATTTACAGCACAAAGATATCTAGTTGATTTGAAGCAGTTCCGAGAAAGTCTAAGCATAATCCTCACTTTTCCCTCCTGGCACTTTCCCTGTAGGAGATACCGCAAGACGTTTCTGTACATTGGGCACAGCGCTCTGCAGGGTGTTAGCAGAGAGTTTCCCGGGACAGTGAAACCCTATGTCAAAGACACTGAGAAGAAGCCCCAATGTTCCCTCCAGGCACTTTCAGTGTGGGTGCCTTCTCCACGTGGTTCCTGGTTTCACTGCAGCTCTGAAGAGAATGTTAGCAAAGAGGTAATCGGGACAGTGCAAACAGTACTCAAAGACAGGGAGAGCAAGCTCTACATTACTCTCTTGGCACTTTGGATGTGGGACATAGAGCGAGATGTTTTCTGCTTTTACGTTTGGCTGTTGGGAGATTTACAGCACAAAGATATCTAGTTGATTTGAAGCAGTTCCGAGAAAGTCTAAGCATAATCCTCACTTTTCCCTCCTGGCACTTTCCATGTGGGAGATATAGCAGGATGTATATTGGTTTTGAGGACAACTCAATGGACAGTGTAGGGAGAAAAGTTCCTGGCTCCTTGAATGCCGTTTCTGGAGACACTGCGATCAATGTGGGAGATATGTCAAGATGTGTGTTGGTTTTGAGGACAGCTTTCTGGAGTGTCTTAGAAAGAGGTCACACGGATAATCAGAGCAATTCTCAGAGACACTGAGACCAAGCTCCACAATTCCTCCTGGCACTTTCCCTGTAGGAGATACCGCAAGACGTTTCTGTATATTGGGCACAGCGCTCTGCAGGGTGTTAGCAGAGAGTTTCCCGGGACAGTGAAACCCTATATCAGAGACACTGAGAAGAAGCCCCAACGTTCCTTCCAGGCACTTTCAGTGTGGGTGCCTTCTCCACGTGGTTCCTGGTTTCACTGCAGCTCTGAAGAGAATGTTAGCAAAGAGGTAATCGGGACAGTGCAAACAGTACTCAAAGACAGGGAGAGCAAGCTCTCTCTTGGCACTTTGGATGTGGGACATACAGCGAGATGTTTGCTGCTTTTACATTTGGCTGTTGGGAGATTTACAGCACAAAGATATCTAGTTGATTTGAAGCAGTTCCGAGAAAGTCTAAACATAATCCTCACTTTTCCCTCCTGGCACTTTCCCTGTAGGAGATACCGCAAGACGTTTCTGTATATTGGGCACAGCGCTCTGCAGGGTGTTAGCAGAGAGTTTCCCGGGACAGTGAAACCCTATGTCAAAGACACTGAGAAGAAGCCCCAATGTTCCCTCCAGGCACTTTCAGTGTGGGTGCCTTCTCCACGTGGTTCCTGGTTTCACTGCAGCTCTGAAGAGAATGTTAGCAAAGAGGTAATCGGGACAGTGCAAACAGTACTCAAAGACAGGGAGAGCAAGCTCTACATTACTCTCTTGGCACTTTGGATGTGGGACATACAGCGAGATGTTTGCTGCTTTTACATTTGGCTGTTGGGAGATTTACAGCACAAAGATATCTAGTTGATTTGAAGCAGTTCCGAGAAAGTCTAAGCATAATCCTCACTTTTCCCTCCTGGCACTTTCCCTGTAGGAGATACCGCAAGACGTTTCTGTATATTGGGCACAGCGCTCTGCAGGGTGTTAGCAGAGAGTTTCCCGGGACAGTGAAACCCTATGTCAGAGACAGTGAGAAGAAGCCCCAATGTTCCCTCCAGGCACTTTCAGTGTGGGTGCCTTCTCCACGTGGTTCCTGGTTTCACTGCAGCTCTGAAGAGAATGTTAGCAAAGAGGTAATCGGGACAGTGCAAACAGTACTCAAAGACAGGGAGAGCAAGCTCTACATTACTCTCTTGGCACTTTGGATGTGGGACATACAGCGAGATGTTTGCTGCTTTTACATTTGGCTGTTGGGAGATTTACAGCACAAAGATATCTAGTTGATTTGAAGCAGTTCCGAGAAAGTCTAAGCATAATCCTCACTTTTCCCTCCTGGCACTTTCCCTGTAGGAGATACCGCAAGACGTTTCTGTATATTGGGCACAGCGCTCTGCAGGGTGTTAGCAGAGAGTTTCCCGGGACAGTGAAACCCTATGTCAGAGACACTGAGAAGAAGCCCCAATGTTCCCTCCAGGCACTTTCAGTGTGGGTGCCTTCTCCACGTGGTTCCTGGTTTCACTGCAGCTCTGAAGAGAATGTTAGCAAAGAGGTAATCGGGACAGTGCAAACAGTACTCAAAGACAGGGAGAGCAAGTTCTCTCGGCACTTTGGATGTGGGACATAGAGCGAGATGTTTGCTGCTTTTACATTTGGCTGTTGGGAGATTTACAGCACAAAGATATCTAGTTGATTTGAAGCAGTTCCGAGAAAGTCTAAGCATAATCCTCACTTTTCCCTCCTGGCACTTTCCCTGTAGGGGATACCGCAAGACGTTTCTGTATATTGGGCACAGCGCTCTGCAGGGTGTTAGCAGAGAGTTTCCCGGGACAGTGAAACCCTATATCGGAGACACTGAGAAGAAGCCCCAGTGTTCCCTCCAGGCACTTTCAGTGTGGGTGCCTTCTCCACGTGGTTCCTGGTTTCACTGCAGCTCTGAAGAGAATGTTAGCAAAGAGGTAATCGGGACAGTGCAAACAGTACTCAAAGACAGGGAGAGCAAGCTCTACGTTACTCTCTTGGCACTTTGGATGTGGGACATAGAGCGAGATGTTTGCTGCTTTTACGTTTGGCTGTTGGGAGATTTACAGCACAAAGATATCTAGTTGATTTGAAGCAGTTCCGAGAAAGTCTAAGCATAATCCTCACTTTTCCCTCCTGGCACTTTCCCTGTACGGGATACCGCAAGACGTTTCTGTACATTGGGCACAGCGCTCTGCAGGGTGTTAGCAGAGAGTTTCCCGGGACAGTGAAACCCTATGTCAAAGACACTGAGAAGAAGCCCCAATGTTCCCTCCAGGCACTTTCAGTGTGGGTGCCTTCTCCACGTGGTTCCTGGTTTCACTGCAGCTCTGAAGAGAATGTTAGCAAAGAGGTAATCGGGACAGTGCAAACAGTACTCAAAGACAGGGAGAGCAAGCTCTACATTACTCTCTTGGCACTTTGGATGTGGGACATACAGCGAGATGTTTTCTGCTTTTACGTTTGGCTGTTGGGAGATTTACAGCACAAAGATATCTAGTTGATTTGAAGCAGTTCCGAGAAAGTCTAAGCATAATCCTCACTTTTCCCTCCTGGCACTTTCCATGTGGGAGATATAGCAGGATGTATATTGGTTTTGAGGACAACTCAATGGACAGTGTAGGGAGAAAAGTTCCTGGCTCCTTGAATGCCGTTTCTGGAGACACTGCGATCAATGTGGGAGATATGTCAAGATGTGTGTTGGTTTTGAGGACAGCTTTCTGGAGTGTCTTAGAAAGAGGTCACACGGATAATCAGAGCAATTCTCAGAGACACTGAGACCAAGCTCCACAATTCCTCCTGGCACTTTCCCTGTAGGAGATACCGCAAGACGTTTCTGTATATTGGGCACAGCGCTCTGCAGGGTGTTAGCAGAGAGTTTCCCGGGACAGTGAAACCCTATATCAGAGACACTGAGAAGAAGCCCCAACGTTCCTTCCAGGCACTTTCAGTGTGGGTGCCTTCTCCACGTGGTTCCTGGTTTCACTGCAGCTCTGAAGAGAATGTTAGCAAAGAGGTAATCGGGACAGTGCAAACAGTACTCAAAGACAGGGAGAGCAAGCTCTCTCTTGGCACTTTGGATGTGGGACATACAGCGAGATGTTTGCTGCTTTTACATTTGGCTGTTGGGAGATTTACAGCACAAAGATATCTAGTTGATTTGAAGCAGTTCCGAGAAAGTCTAAACATAATCCTCACTTTTCCCTCCTGGCACTTTCCCTGTAGGAGATACCGCAAGACGTTTCTGTATATTGGGCACAGCGCTCTGCAGGGTGTTAGCAGAGAGTTTCCCGGGACAGTGAAACCCTATGTCAAAGACACTGAGAAGAAGCCCCAATGTTCCCTCCAGGCACTTTCAGTGTGGGTGCCTTCTCCACGTGGTTCCTGGTTTCACTGCAGCTCTGAAGAGAATGTTAGCAAAGAGGTAATCGGGACAGTGCAAACAGTACTCAAAGACAGGGAGAGCAAGCTCTACATTACTCTCTTGGCACTTTGGATGTGGGACATACAGCGAGATGTTTGCTGCTTTTACATTTGGCTGCTGGGAGATTTACAGCACAAAGATATCTAGTTGATTTGAAGCAGTTCCGAGAAAGTCTAAACATAATCCTCACTTTTCCCTCCTGGCACTTTCCCTGTAGGAGATACCGCAAGACGTTTCTGTATATTGGGCACAGCGCTCTGCAGGGTGTTAGCAGAGAGTTTCCCGGGACAGTGAAACCCTATGTCAGAGACAGTGAGAAGAAGCCCCAATGTTCCCTCCAGGCACTTTCAGTGTGGGTGCCTTCTCCACGTGGTTCCTGGTTTCACTGCAGCTCTGAAGAGAATGTTAGCAAAGAGGTAATCGGGACAGTGCAAACAGTACTCAAAGACAGGGAGAGCAAGTTCTCTCGGCACTTTGGATGTGGGACATACAGCGAGATGTTTGCTGCTTTTACATTTGGCTGTTGGGAGATTTACAGCACAAAGATATCTAGTTGATTTGAAGCAGTTCCGAGAAAGTCTAAGCATAATCCTCACTTTTCCCTCCTGGCACTTTCCCTGTAGGGGATACTGCAAGACGTTTCTGTATATTGGGCACAGCGCTCTGCAGGGTGTTAGCAGAGAGTTTCCCGGGACAGTGAAACCCTATATCGGAGACACTGAGAAGAAGCCCCAATGTTCCCTCCAGGCACTTTCAGTGTGGGTGCCTTCTCCACGTGGTTCCTGGTTTCACTGCAGCTCTGAAGAGAATGTTAGCAAAGAGGTAATCGGGACAGTGCAAACAGTACTCAAAGACAGGGAGAGCAAGCTCTACGTTACTCTCTTGGCACTTTGGATGTGGGACATACAGCGAGATGTTTGCTGCTTTTGCGTTTGGCTGTTGGGAGATTTACAGCACAAAGATATCTAGTTGATTTGAAGCAGTTCCGAGAAAGTCTAAGCATAATCCTCACTTTTCCCTCCTGGCACTTTCCCTGTAGGAGATACCGCAAGACGTTTCTGTACATTGGGCACAGCGCTCTGCAGGGTGTTAGCAGAGAGTTTCCCGGGACAGTGAAACCCTATGTCAAAGACACTGAGAAGAAGCCCCAATGTTCCCTCCAGGCACTTTCAGTGTGGGTGCCTTCTCCACGTGGTTCCTGGTTTCACTGCAGCTCTGAAGAGAATGTTAGCAAAGAGGTAATCGGGACAGTGCAAACAGTACTCAAAGACAGGGAGAGCAAGCTCTACATTACTCTCTTGGCACTTTGGATGTGGGACATAGAGCGAGATGTTTTCTGCTTTTACGTTTGGCTGTTGGGAGATTTACAGCACAAAGATATCTAGTTGATTTGAAGCAGTTCCGAGAAAGTCTAAGCATAATCCTCACTTTTCCCTCCTGGCACTTTCCATGTGGGAGATATAGCAGGATGTATATTGGTTTTGAGGACAACTCAATGGACAGTGTAGGGAGAAAAGTTCCTGGCTCCTTGAATGCCGTTTCTGGAGACACTGCGATCAATGTGGGAGATATGTCAAGATGTGTGTTGGTTTTGAGGACAGCTTTCTGGAGTGTCTTAGAAAGAGGTCACACGGATAATCAGAGCAATTCTCAGAGACACTGAGACCAAGCTCCACAATTCCTCCTGGCACTTTCCCTGTAGGAGATACCGCAAGACGTTTCTGTATATTGGGCACAGCGCTCTGCAGGGTGTTAGCAGAGAGTTTCCCGGGACAGTGAAACCCTATATCAGAGACACTGAGAAGAAGCCCCAACGTTCCTTCCAGGCACTTTCAGTGTGGGTGCCTTCTCCACGTGGTTCCTGGTTTCACTGCAGCTCTGAAGAGAATGTTAGCAAAGAGGTAATCGGGACAGTGCAAACAGTACTCAAAGACAGGGAGAGCAAGCTCTCTCTTGGCACTTTGGATGTGGGACATACAGCGAGATGTTTGCTGCTTTTACATTTGGCTGTTGGGAGATTTACAGCACAAAGATATCTAGTTGATTTGAAGCAGTTCCGAGAAAGTCTAAACATAATCCTCACTTTTCCCTCCTGGCACTTTCCCTGTAGGAGATACCGCAAGACGTTTCTGTATATTGGGCACAGCGCTCTGCAGGGTGTTAGCAGAGAGTTTCCCGGGACAGTGAAACCCTATGTCAAAGACACTGAGAAGAAGCCCCAATGTTCCCTCCAGGCACTTTCAGTGTGGGTGCCTTCTCCACGTGGTTCCTGGTTTCACTGCAGCTCTGAAGAGAATGTTAGCAAAGAGGTAATCGGGACAGTGCAAACAGTACTCAAAGACAGGGAGAGCAAGCTCTACATTACTCTCTTGGCACTTTGGATGTGGGACATAGAGCGAGATGTTTTCTGCTTTTACGTTTGGCTGTTGGGAGATTTACAGCACAAAGATATCTAGTTGATTTGAAGCAGTTCCGAGAAAGTCTAAGCATAATCCTCACTTTTCCCTCCTGGCACTTTCCATGTGGGAGATATAGCAGGATGTATATTGGTTTTGAGGACAACTCAATGGACAGTGTAGGGAGAAAAGTTCCTGGCTCCTTGAATGCCGTTTCTGGAGACACTGCGATCAATGTGGGAGATATGTCAAGATGTGTGTTGGTTTTGAGGACAGCTTTCTGGAGTGTCTTAGAAAGAGGTCACACGGATAATCAGAGCAATTCTCAGAGACACTGAGACCAAGCTCCACAATTCCTCCTGGCACTTTCCCTGTAGGAGATACCGCAAGACGTTTCTGTATATTGGGCACAGCGCTCTGCAGGGTGTTAGCAGAGAGTTTCCCGGGACAGTGAAACCCTATATCAGAGACACTGAGAAGAAGCCCCAACGTTCCTTCCAGGCACTTTCAGTGTGGGTGCCTTCTCCACGTGGTTCCTGGTTTCACTGCAGCTCTGAAGAGAATGTTAGCAAAGAGGTAATCGGGACAGTGCAAACAGTACTCAAAGACAGGGAGAGCAAGCTCTCTCTTGGCACTTTGGATGTGGGACATACAGCGAGATGTTTGCTGCTTTTACATTTGGCTGTTGGGAGATTTACAGCACAAAGATATCTAGTTGATTTGAAGCAGTTCCGAGAAAGTCTAAACATAATCCTCACTTTTCCCTCCTGGCACTTTCCCTGTAGGAGATACCGCAAGACGTTTCTGTATATTGGGCACAGCGCTCTGCAGGGTGTTAGCAGAGAGTTTCCCGGGACAGTGAAACCCTATGTCAGAGACAGTGAGAAGAAGCCCCAATGTTCCCTCCAGGCACTTTCAGTGTGGGTGCCTTCTCCACGTGGTTCCTGGTTTCACTGCAGCTCTGAAGAGAATGTTAGCAAAGAGGTAATCGGGACAGTGCAAACAGTACTCAAAGACAGGGAGAGCAAGCTCTACATTACTCTCTTGGCACTTTGGATGTGGGACATACAGCGAGATGTTTGCTGCTTTTACATTTGGCTGTTGGGAGATTTACAGCACAAAGATATCTAGTTGATTTGAAGCAGTTCCGAGAAAGTCTAAGCATAATCCTCACTTTTCCCTCCTGGCACTTTCCCTGTAGGAGATACCGCAAGACGTTTCTGTATATTGGGCACAGCGCTCTGCAGGGTGTTAGCAGAGAGTTTCCCGGGACAGTGAAACCCTATGTCAGAGACAGTGAGAAGAAGCCCCAATGTTCCCTCCAGGCACTTTCAGTGTGGGTGCCTTCTCCACGTGGTTCCTGGTTTCACTGCAGCTCTGAAGAGAATGTTAGCAAAGAGGTAATCGGGACAGTGCAAACAGTACTCAAAGACAGGGAGAGCAAGCTCTACATTACTCTCTTGGCACTTTGGATGTGGGACATACAGCGAGATGTTTGCTGCTTTTACATTTGGCTGTTGGGAGATTTACAGCACAAAGATATCTAGTTGATTTGAAGCAGTTCCGAGAAAGTCTAAACATAATCCTCACTTTTCCCTCCTGGCACTTTCCCTGTAGGAGATACCGCAAGACGTTTCTGTATATTGGGCACAGCGCTCTGCAGGGTGTTAGCAGAGAGTTTCCCGGGACAGTGAAACCCTATGTCAGAGACACTGAGAAGAAGCCCCAATGTTCCCTCCAGGCACTTTCAGTGTGGGTGCCTTCTCCACGTGGTTCCTGGTTTCACTGCAGCTCTGAAGAGAATGTTAGCAAAGAGGTAATCGGGACAGTGCAAACAGTACTCAAAGACAGGGAGAGCAAGTTCTCTCGGCACTTTGGATGTGGGACATACAGCGAGATGTTTGCTGCTTTTACATTTGGCTGTTGGGAGATTTACAGCACAAAGATATCTAGTTGATTTGAAGCAGTTCCGAGAAAGTCTAAGCATAATCCTCACTTTTCCCTCCTGGCACTTTCCCTGTAGGGGATACCGCAAGACGTTTCTGTATATTGGGCACAGCGCTCTGCAGGGTGTTAGCAGAGAGTTTCCCGGGACAGTGAAACCCTATATCGGAGACACTGAGAAGAAGCCCCAGTGTTCCCTCCAGGCACTTTCAGTGTGGGTGCCTTCTCCACGTGGTTCCTGGTTTCACTGCAGCTCTGAAGAGAATGTTAGCAAAGAGGTAATCGGGACAGTGCAAACAGTACTCAAAGACAGGGAGAGCAAGCTCTACGTTACTCTCTTGGCACTTTGGATGTGGGACATACAGCGAGATGTTTGCTGCTTTTACGTTTGGCTGTTGGGAGATTTACAGCACAAAGATATCTAGTTGATTTGAAGCAGTTCCGAGAAAGTCTAAGCATAATCCTCACTTTTCCCTCCTGGCACTTTCCCTGTACGGGATACCGCAAGACGTTTCTGTACATTGGGCACAGCGCTCTGCAGGGTGTTAGCAGAGAGTTTCCCGGGACAGTGAAACCCTATGTCAAAGACACTGAGAAGAAGCCCCAATGTTCCCTCCAGGCACTTTCAGTGTGGGTGCCTTCTCCACGTGGTTCCTGGTTTCACTGCAGCTCTGAAGAGAATGTTAGCAAAGAGGTAATCGGGACAGTGCAAACAGTACTCAAAGACAGGGAGAGCAAGCTCTACATTACTCTCTTGGCACTTTGGATGTGGGACATACAGCGAGATGTTTGCTGCTTTTACGTTTGGCTGTTGGGAGATTTACAGCACAAAGATATCTAGTTGATTTGAAGCAGTTCCGAGAAAGTCTAAGCATAATCCTCACTTTTCCCTCCTGGCACTTTCCCTGTAGGAGATACCGCAAGACGTTTCTGTATATTGGGCACAGCGCTCTGCAGGGTGTTAGCAGAGAGTTTCCCGGGACAGTGAAACCCTATGTCAGAGACACTGAGAAGAAGCCCCAATGTTCCCTCCAGGCACTTTCAGTGTGGGTGCCTTCTCCACGTGGTTCCTGGTTTCACTGCAGCTCTGAAGAGAATGTTAGCAAAGAGGTAATCGGGACAGTGCAAACAGTACTCAAAGACAGGGAGAGCAAGCTCTACGTTACTCTCTTGGCACTTTGGATGTGGGACATACAGCGAGATGTTTGCTGCTTTTACGTTTGGCTGTTGGGAGATTTACAGCACAAAGATATCTAGTTGATTTGAAGCAGTTCCGAGAAAGTCTAAGCATAATCCTCACTTTTCCCTCCTGGCACTTTCCCTGTAGGGGATACCGCAAGACGTTTCTGTATATTGGGCACAGCGCTCTGCAGGGTGTTAGCAGAGACTTTCCCGGGACAGTGAAACCCTATGTCAGAGACAGTGAGAAGAAGCCCCAATGTTCCCTCCAGGCACTTTCAGTGTGGGTGCCTTCTCCACGTGGTTCCTGGTTTCACTGCAGCTCTGAAGAGAATGTTAGCAAAGAGGTAATCGGGACAGTGCAAACAGTACTCAAAGACAGGGAGAGCAAGCTCTACATTTCTCACTTGGCACTTTGGATGTGGGACATAGAGCGAGATGTTTGCTGCTTTTACGTTTGGCTGTTGGGAGATTTACAGCACAAAGATATCTAGTTGATTTGAAGCAGTTCCGAGAAAGTCTAAGCATAATCCTCACTTTTCCCTCCTGGCACTTTCCCTGTAGGAGATACCGCAAGACGTTTCTGTATATTGGGCACAGCGCTCTGCAGGGTGTTAGCAGAGAGTTTCCCGGGACAGTGAAACCCTATGTCAGAGACAGTGAGAAGAAGCCCCAATGTTCCCTCCAGGCACTTTCAGTGTGGGTGCCTTCTCCACGTGGTTCCTGGTTTCACTGCAGCTCTGAAGAGAATGTTAGCAAAGAGGTAATTGGGACAGTGCAAACAGTACTCAAAGACAGGGAGAGCAAGCTCTACATTACTCTCTTGGCACTTTGGATGTGGGACATAGAGCGAGATGTTTGCTGCTTTTACATTTGGCTGTTGGGAGATTTACAGCACAAAGATATCTAGTTGATTTGAAGCAGTTCCGAGAAAGTCTAAGCATAATCCTCACTTTTCCCTCCTGGCACTTTCCCTGTAGGAGATACCGCAAGACGTTTCTGTATATTGGGCACAGCGCTCTGCAGGGTGTTAGCAGAGAGTTTCCCGGGACAGTGAAACCCTATATCGGAGACACTGAGAAGAAGCCCCAATGTTCCCTCCAGGCACTTTCAGTGTGGGTGCCTTCTCCACGTGGTTCCTGGTTTCACTGCAGCTCTGAAGAGAATGTTAGCAAAGAGGTAATCGGGACAGTGCAAACAGTACTCAAAGACAGGGAGAGCAAGCTCTACATTACTCTCTTGGCACTTTGGATGTGGGACATAGAGCGAGATGTTTGCTGCTTTTACATTTGGCTGTTGGGAGATTTACAGCACAAAGATATCTAGTTGATTTGAAGCAGTTCCGAGAAAGTCTAAGCATAATCCTCACTTTTCCCTCCAGGCACTTTCCCTGTAGGAGATACCGCAAGACGTTTCTGTATATTGGGCACAGCGCTCTGCAGGGTGTTAGCAGAGAGTTTCCCGGGACAGTGAAACCCTATGTCAGAGACAGTGAGAAGAAGCCCCAATGTTCCCTCCAGGCACTTTCAGTGTGGGTGCCTTCTCCACGTGGTTCCTGGTTTCACTGCAGCTCTGAAGAGAATGTTAGCAAAGAGGTAATCGGGACAGTGCAAACAGTACTCAAAGACAGGGAGAGCAAGCTCTACATTACTCTCTTGGCACTTTGGATGTGGGACATAGAGCGAGATGTTTGCTGCTTTTACGTTTGGCTGTTGGGAGATTTACAGCACAAAGATATCTAGTTGATTTGAAGCAGTTCCGAGAAAGTCTAAGCATAATCCTCACTTTTCCCTCCTGGCACTTTCCCTGTAGGAGATACCGCAAGACGTTTCTGTATATTGGGCACAGCGCTCTGCAGGGTGTTAGCAGAGAGTTTCCCGGGACAGTGAAACCCTATGTCAGAGACACTGAGAAGAAGCCCCAATGTTCCCTCCAGGCACTTTCAGTGTGGGTGCCTTCTCCACGTGGTTCCTGGTTTCACTGCAGCTCTGAAGAGAATGTTAGCAAAGAGGTAATCGGGACAGTGCAAACAGTACTCAAAGACAGGGAGAGCAAGTTCTCTCGGCACTTTGGATGTGGGACATACAGCGAGATGTTTGCTGCTTTTACATTTGGCTGTTGGGAGATTTACAGCACAAAGATATCTAGTTGATTTGAAGCAGTTCCGAGAAAGTCTAAGCATAATCCTCACTTTTCCCTCCTGGCACTTTCCCTGTAGGGGATACCGCAAGACGTTTCTGTATATTGGGCACAGCGCTCTGCAGGGTGTTAGCAGAGAGTTTCCCGGGACAGTGAAACCCTATATCGGAGACACTGAGAAGAAGCCCCAATGTTCCCTCCGGGCACTTTCAGTGTGGGTGCCTTCTCCACGTGGTTCCTGGTTTCACTGCAGCTCTGAAGAGAATGTTAGCAAAGAGGTAATCGGGACAGTGCAAACAGTACTCAAAGACAGGGAGAGCAAGCTCTACATTACTCTCTTGGCACTTTGGATGTGGGACATAGAGCGAGATGTTTGCTGCTTTTACGTTTGGCTGTTGGGAGATTTACAGCACAAAGATATCTAGTTGATTTGAAGCAGTTCCGAGAAAGTCTAAGCATAATCCTCACTTTTCCCTCCTGGCACTTTCCATGTGGGAGATATAGCAGGATGTATATTGGTTTTGAGGACAACTCAATGGACAGTGTAGGGAGAAAAGTTCCTGGCTCCTTGAATGCCGTTTCTGGAGACACTGCGATCAATGTGGGAGATATGTCAAGATGTGTGTTGGTTTTGAGGACAGCTTTCTGGAGTGTCTTAGAAAGAGGTCACACGGATAATCAGAGCAATTCTCAGAGACACTGAGACCAAGCTCCACAATTCCTCCTGGCACTTTCCCTGTAGGAGATACCGCAAGACGTTTCTGTATATTGGGCACAGCGCTCTGCAGGGTGTTAGCAGAGACTTTCCCGGGACAGTGAAACCCTATGTCAGAGACAGTGAGAAGAAGCCCCAATGTTCCCTCCAGGCACTTTCAGTGTGGGTGCCTTCTCCACGTGGTTCCTGGTTTCACTGCAGCTCTGAAGAGAATGTTAGCAAAGAGGTAATCGGGACAGTGCAAACAGTACTCAAAGACAGGGAGAGCAAGCTCTACATTTCTCACTTGGCACTTTGGATGTGGGACATAGAGCGAGATGTTTGCTGCTTTTACGTTTGGCTGTTGGGAGATTTACAGCACAAAGATATCTAGTTGATTTGAAGCAGTTCCGAGAAAGTCTAAGCATAATCCTCACTTTTCCCTCCTGGCACTTTCCCTGTAGGAGATACCGCAAGACGTTTCTGTATATTGGGCACAGCGCTCTGCAGGGTGTTAGCAGAGAGTTTCCCGGGACAGTGAAACCCTATGTCAGAGACAGTGAGAAGAAGCCCCAATGTTCCCTCCAGGCACTTTCAGTGTGGGTGCCTTCTCCACGTGGTTCCTGGTTTCACTGCAGCTCTGAAGAGAATGTTAGCAAAGAGGTAATTGGGACAGTGCAAACAGTACTCAAAGACAGGGAGAGCAAGCTCTACATTACTCTCTTGGCACTTTGGATGTGGGACATAGAGCGAGATGTTTGCTGCTTTTACATTTGGCTGTTGGGAGATTTACAGCACAAAGATATCTAGTTGATTTGAAGCAGTTCCGAGAAAGTCTAAGCATAATCCTCACTTTTCCCTCCTGGCACTTTCCCTGTAGGAGATACCGCAAGACGTTTCTGTATATTGGGCACAGCGCTCTGCAGGGTGTTAGCAGAGAGTTTCCCGGGACAGTGAAACCCTATATCGGAGACACTGAGAAGAAGCCCCAATGTTCCCTCCAGGCACTTTCAGTGTGGGTGCCTTCTCCACGTGGTTCCTGGTTTCACTGCAGCTCTGAAGAGAATGTTAGCAAAGAGGTAATCGGGACAGTGCAAACAGTACTCAAAGACAGGGAGAGCAAGCTCTACATTACTCTCTTGGCACTTTGGATGTGGGACATACAGCGAGATGTTTGCTGCTTTTACATTTGGCTGTTGGGAGATTTACAGCACAAAGATATCTAGTTGATTTGAAGCAGTTCCGAGAAAGTCTAAGCATAATCCTCACTTTTCCCTCCAGGCACTTTCCCTGTAGGAGATACCGCAAGACGTTTCTGTATATTGGGCACAGCGCTCTGCAGGGTGTTAGCAGAGAGTTTCCCGGGACAGTGAAACCCTATGTCAGAGACAGTGAGAAGAAGCCCCAATGTTCCCTCCAGGCACTTTCAGTGTGGGTGCCTTCTCCACGTGGTTCCTGGTTTCACTGCAGCTCTGAAGAGAATGTTAGCAAAGAGGTAATCGGGACAGTGCAAACAGTACTCAAAGACAGGGAGAGCAAGCTCTACATTACTCTCTTGGCACTTTGGATGTGGGACATAGAGCGAGATGTTTGCTGCTTTTACGTTTGGCTGTTGGGAGATTTACAGCACAAAGATATCTAGTTGATTTGAAGCAGTTCCGAGAAAGTCTAAGCATAATCCTCACTTTTCCCTCCTGGCACTTTCCCTGTAGGAGATACCGCAAGACGTTTCTGTATATTGGGCACAGCGCTCTGCAGGGTGTTAGCAGAGAGTTTCCCGGGACAGTGAAACCCTATGTCAGAGACACTGAGAAGAAGCCCCAATGTTCCCTCCAGGCACTTTCAGTGTGGGTGCCTTCTCCACGTGGTTCCTGGTTTCACTGCAGCTCTGAAGAGAATGTTAGCAAAGAGGTAATCGGGACAGTGCAAACAGTACTCAAAGACAGGGAGAGCAAGTTCTCTCGGCACTTTGGATGTGGGACATACAGCGAGATGTTTGCTGCTTTTACATTTGGCTGTTGGGAGATTTACAGCACAAAGATATCTAGTTGATTTGAAGCAGTTCCGAGAAAGTCTAAGCATAATCCTCACTTTTCCCTCCTGGCACTTTCCCTGTAGGGGATACCGCAAGACGTTTCTGTATATTGGGCACAGCGCTCTGCAGGGTGTTAGCAGAGAGTTTCCCGGGACAGTGAAACCCTATATCGGAGACACTGAGAAGAAGCCCCAATGTTCCCTCCGGGCACTTTCAGTGTGGGTGCCTTCTCCACGTGGTTCCTGGTTTCACTGCAGCTCTGAAGAGAATGTTAGCAAAGAGGTAATCGGGACAGTGCAAACAGTACTCAAAGACAGGGAGAGCAAGCTCTACATTACTCTCTTGGCACTTTGGATGTGGGACATAGAGCGAGATGTTTGCTGCTTTTACGTTTGGCTGTTGGGAGATTTACAGCACAAAGATATCTAGTTGATTTGAAGCAGTTCCGAGAAAGTCTAAGCATAATCCTCACTTTTCCCTCCTGGCACTTTCCCTGTAGGAGATACCGCAAGACGTTTCTGTATATTGGGCACAGCGCTCTGCAGGGTGTTAGCAGAGAGTTTCCCGGGACAGTGAAACCCTATGTCAGAGACACTGAGAAGAAGCCCCAATGTTCCCTCCAGGCACTTTCAGTGTGGGTGCCTTCTCCACGTGGTTCCTGGTTTCACTGCAGCTCTGAAGAGAATGTTAGCAAAGAGGTAATCGGGACAGTGCAAACAGTACTCAAAGACAGGGAGAGCAAGTTCTCTCGGCACTTTGGATGTGGGACATACAGCGAGATGTTTGCTGCTTTTACATTTGGCTGTTGGGAGATTTACAGCACAAAGATATCTAGTTGATTTGAAGCAGTTCCGAGAAAGTCTAAGCATAATCCTCACTTTTCCCTCCTGGCACTTTCCCTGTAGGGGATACCGCAAGACGTTTCTGTATATTGGGCACAGCGCTCTGCAGGGTGTTAGCAGAGAGTTTCCCGGGACAGTGAAACCCTATATCGGAGACACTGAGAAGAAGCCCCAATGTTCCCTCCGGGCACTTTCAGTGTGGGTGCCTTCTCCACGTGGTTCCTGGTTTCACTGCAGCTCTGAAGAGAATGTTAGCAAAGAGGTAATCGGGACAGTGCAAACAGTACTCAAAGACAGGGAGAGCAAGCTCTACATTACTCTCTTGGCACTTTGGATGTGGGACATAGAGCGAGATGTTTGCTGCTTTTACGTTTGGCTGTTGGGAGATTTACAGCACAAAGATATCTAGTTGATTTGAAGCAGTTCCGAGAAAGTCTAAGCATAATCCTCACTTTTCCCTCCTGGCACTTTCCATGTGGGAGATATAGCAGGATGTATATTGGTTTTGAGGACAACTCAATGGACAGTGTAGGGAGAAAAGTTCCTGGCTCCTTGAATGCCGTTTCTGGAGACACTGCGATCAATGTGGGAGATATGTCAAGATGTGTGTTGGTTTTGAGGACAGCTTTCTGGAGTGTCTTAGAAAGAGGTCACACGGATAATCAGAGCAATTCTCAGAGACACTGAGACCAAGCTCCACAATTCCTCCTGGCACTTTCCCTGTAGGAGATACCGCAAGACGTTTCTGTATATTGGGCACAGCGCTCTGCAGGGTGTTAGCAGAGACTTTCCCGGGACAGTGAAACCCTATGTCAGAGACAGTGAGAAGAAGCCCCAATGTTCCCTCCAGGCACTTTCAGTGTGGGTGCCTTCTCCACGTGGTTCCTGGTTTCACTGCAGCTCTGAAGAGAATGTTAGCAAAGAGGTAATCGGGACAGTGCAAACAGTACTCAAAGACAGGGAGAGCAAGCTCTACATTTCTCACTTGGCACTTTGGATGTGGGACATAGAGCGAGATGTTTGCTGCTTTTACGTTTGGCTGTTGGGAGATTTACAGCACAAAGATATCTAGTTGATTTGAAGCAGTTCCGAGAAAGTCTAAGCATAATCCTCACTTTTCCCTCCTGGCACTTTCCCTGTAGGAGATACCGCAAGACGTTTCTGTATATTGGGCACAGCGCTCTGCAGGGTGTTAGCAGAGAGTTTCCCGGGACAGTGAAACCCTATGTCAGAGACAGTGAGAAGAAGCCCCAATGTTCCCTCCAGGCACTTTCAGTGTGGGTGCCTTCTCCACGTGGTTCCTGGTTTCACTGCAGCTCTGAAGAGAATGTTAGCAAAGAGGTAATTGGGACAGTGCAAACAGTACTCAAAGACAGGGAGAGCAAGCTCTACATTACTCTCTTGGCACTTTGGATGTGGGACATAGAGCGAGATGTTTGCTGCTTTTACATTTGGCTGTTGGGAGATTTACAGCACAAAGATATCTAGTTGATTTGAAGCAGTTCCGAGAAAGTCTAAGCATAATCCTCACTTTTCCCTCCTGGCACTTTCCCTGTAGGAGATACCGCAAGACGTTTCTGTATATTGGGCACAGCGCTCTGCAGGGTGTTAGCAGAGAGTTTCCCGGGACAGTGAAACCCTATATCGGAGACACTGAGAAGAAGCCCCAATGTTCCCTCCAGGCACTTTCAGTGTGGGTGCCTTCTCCACGTGGTTCCTGGTTTCACTGCAGCTCTGAAGAGAATGTTAGCAAAGAGGTAATCGGGACAGTGCAAACAGTACTCAAAGACAGGGAGAGCAAGCTCTACATTACTCTCTTGGCACTTTGGATGTGGGACATACAGCGAGATGTTTGCTGCTTTTACATTTGGCTGTTGGGAGATTTACAGCACAAAGATATCTAGTTGATTTGAAGCAGTTCCGAGAAAGTCTAAGCATAATCCTCACTTTTCCCTCCAGGCACTTTCCCTGTAGGAGATACCGCAAGACGTTTCTGTATATTGGGCACAGCGCTCTGCAGGGTGTTAGCAGAGAGTTTCCCGGGACAGTGAAACCCTATGTCAGAGACAGTGAGAAGAAGCCCCAATGTTCCCTCCAGGCACTTTCAGTGTGGGTGCCTTCTCCACGTGGTTCCTGGTTTCACTGCAGCTCTGAAGAGAATGTTAGCAAAGAGGTAATCGGGACAGTGCAAACAGTACTCAAAGACAGGGAGAGCAAGCTCTACATTACTCTCTTGGCACTTTGGATGTGGGACATAGAGCGAGATGTTTGCTGCTTTTACGTTTGGCTGTTGGGAGATTTACAGCACAAAGATATCTAGTTGATTTGAAGCAGTTCCGAGAAAGTCTAAGCATAATCCTCACTTTTCCCTCCTGGCACTTTCCCTGTAGGAGATACCGCAAGACGTTTCTGTATATTGGGCACAGCGCTCTGCAGGGTGTTAGCAGAGAGTTTCCCGGGACAGTGAAACCCTATGTCAGAGACACTGAGAAGAAGCCCCAATGTTCCCTCCAGGCACTTTCAGTGTGGGTGCCTTCTCCACGTGGTTCCTGGTTTCACTGCAGCTCTGAAGAGAATGTTAGCAAAGAGGTAATCGGGACAGTGCAAACAGTACTCAAAGACAGGGAGAGCAAGTTCTCTCGGCACTTTGGATGTGGGACATACAGCGAGATGTTTGCTGCTTTTACATTTGGCTGTTGGGAGATTTACAGCACAAAGATATCTAGTTGATTTGAAGCAGTTCCGAGAAAGTCTAAGCATAATCCTCACTTTTCCCTCCTGGCACTTTCCCTGTAGGGGATACCGCAAGACGTTTCTGTATATTGGGCACAGCGCTCTGCAGGGTGTTAGCAGAGAGTTTCCCGGGACAGTGAAACCCTATATCGGAGACACTGAGAAGAAGCCCCAATGTTCCCTCCGGGCACTTTCAGTGTGGGTGCCTTCTCCACGTGGTTCCTGGTTTCACTGCAGCTCTGAAGAGAATGTTAGCAAAGAGGTAATCGGGACAGTGCAAACAGTACTCAAAGACAGGGAGAGCAAGCTCTACATTACTCTCTTGGCACTTTGGATGTGGGACATAGAGCGAGATGTTTGCTGCTTTTACGTTTGGCTGTTGGGAGATTTACAGCACAAAGATATCTAGTTGATTTGAAGCAGTTCCGAGAAAGTCTAAGCATAATCCTCACTTTTCCCTCCTGGCACTTTCCATGTGGGAGATATAGCAGGATGTATATTGGTTTTGAGGACAACTCAATGGACAGTGTAGGGAGAAAAGTTCCTGGCTCCTTGAATGCCGTTTCTGGAGACACTGCGATCAATGTGGGAGATATGTCAAGATGTGTGTTGGTTTTGAGGACAGCTTTCTGGAGTGTCTTAGAAAGAGGTCACACGGATAATCAGAGCAATTCTCAGAGACACTGAGACCAAGCTCCACAATTCCTCCTGGCACTTTCCCTGTAGGAGATACCGCAAGACGTTTCTGTATATTGGGCACAGCGCTCTGCAGGGTGTTAGCAGAGAGTTTCCCGGGACAGTGAAACCCTATATCAGAGACACTGAGAAGAAGCCCCAACGTTCCTTCCAGGCACTTTCAGTGTGGGTGCCTTCTCCACGTGGTTCCTGGTTTCACTGCAGCTCTGAAGAGAATGTTAGCAAAGAGGTAATCGGGACAGTGCAAACAGTACTCAAAGACAGGGAGAGCAAGCTCTCTCTTGGCACTTTGGATGTGGGACATACAGCGAGATGTTTGCTGCTTTTACATTTGGCTGTTGGGAGATTTACAGCACAAAGATATCTAGTTGATTTGAAGCAGTTCCGAGAAAGTCTAAACATAATCCTCACTTTTCCCTCCTGGCACTTTCCCTGTAGGAGATACCGCAAGACGTTTCTGTATATTGGGCACAGCGCTCTGCAGGGTGTTAGCAGAGAGTTTCCCGGGACAGTGAAACCCTATGTCAAAGACACTGAGAAGAAGCCCCAATGTTCCCTCCAGGCACTTTCAGTGTGGGTGCCTTCTCCACGTGGTTCCTGGTTTCACTGCAGCTCTGAAGAGAATGTTAGCAAAGAGGTAATCGGGACAGTGCAAACAGTACTCAAAGACAGGGAGAGCAAGCTCTACATTACTCTCTTGGCACTTTGGATGTGGGACATAGAGCGAGATGTTTGCTGCTTTTACATTTGGCTGTTGGGAGATTTACAGCACAAAGATATCTAGTTGATTTGAAGCAGTTCCGAGAAAGTCTAAGCATAATCCTCACTTTTCCCTCCTGGCACTTTCCCTGTAGGAGATACCGCAAGACGTTTCTGTATATTGGGCACAGCGCTCTGCAGGGTGTTAGCAGAGAGTTTCCCGGGACAGTGAAACCCTATATCAGAGACACTGAGAAGAAGCCCCAACGTTCCCTCCAGGCACTTTCAGTGTGGGTGCCTTCTCCACGTGGTTCCTGGTTTCACTGCAGCTCTGAAGAGAATGTTAGCAAAGAGGTAATCGGGACAGTGCAAACAGTACTCAAAGACAGGGAGAGCAAGCTCTACATTACTCTCTTGGCACTTTGGATGTGGGACATACAGCGAGATGTTTGCTGCTTTTACGTTTGGCTGTTGGGAGATTTACAGCACAAAGATATCTAGTTGATTTGAAGCAGTTCCGAGAAAGTCTAAGCATAATCCTCACTTTTCCCTCCTGGCACTTTCCATGTGGGAGATATAGCAGGATGTATATTGGTTTTGAGGACAACTCAATGGACAATGTAGGGAGAAAAGTTCCTGGCTCCTTGAATGCCGTTTCTGGAGACACTGCGATCAATGTGGGAGATATGTCAAGATGTGTGTTGGTTTTGAGGACAGCTTTCTGGAGTGTCTTAGCAAAGAGGTCACACGGATAATCAGAGCAATTCTCAGAGACACTGAGACCAAGCTCCACAATTCCTCCTGGCACTTTCCCTGTAGGAGATACCGCAAGACGTTTCTGTATATTGGGCACAGCGCTCTGCAGGGTGTTAGCAGAGAGTTTCCCGGGACAGTGAAACCCTATATCAGAGACACTGAGAAGAAGCCCCAACGTTCCTTCCAGGCACTTTCAGTGTGGGTGCCTTCTCCACGTGGTTCCTGGTTTCACTGCAGCTCTGAAGAGAATGTTAGCAAAGAGGTAATCGGGACAGTGCAAACAGTACTCAAAGACAGGGAGAGCAAGCTCTCTCTTGGCACTTTGGATGTGGGACATAGAGCGAGATGTTTGCTGCTTTTACATTTGGATGTTGGGAGATTTACAGCACAAAGATATCTAGTTGATTTGAAGCAGTTCCGAGAAAGTCTAAACATAATCCTCACTTTTCCCTCCTGGCACTTTCCCTGTACGGGATACCGCAAGACGTTTCTGTATATTGGGCACAGCGCTCTGCAGGGTGTTAGCAGAGAGTTTCCCGGGACAGTGAAACCCTATGTCAGAGACAGTGAGAAGAAGCCCCAATGTTCCCTCCAGGCACTTTCAGTGTGGGTGCCTTCTCCACGTGGTTCCTGGTTTCACTGCAGCTCTGAAGAGAATGTTAGCAAAGAGGTAATCGGGACAGTGCAAACAGTACTCAAAGACAGGGAGAGCAAGCTCTACATTACTCTCTTGGCACTTTGGATGTGGGACATAGAGCGAGATGTTTGCTGCTTTTACATTTGGCTGTTGGGAGATTTACAGCACAAAGATATCTAGTTGATTTGAAGCAGTTCCGAGAAAGTCTAAGCATAATCCTCACTTTTCCCTCCTGGCACTTTCCCTGTAGGAGATACCGCAAGACGTTTCTGTACATTGGGCACAGCGCTCTGCAGGGTGTTAGCAGAGACTTTCCCGGGACAGTGAAACCCTATGTCAGAGACACTGAGAAGAAGCCCCAATGTTCCCTCCAGGCACTTTCAGTGTGGGTGCCTTCTCCACGTGGTTCCTGGTTTCACTGCAGCTCTGAAGAGAATGTTAGCAAAGAGGTAATCGGGACAGTGCAAACAGTACTCAAAGACAGGGAGAGCAAGCTCTACATTACTCTCTTGGCACTTTGGATGTGGGACATAGAGCGAGATGTTTGCTGCTTTTACGTTTGGCTGTTGTGAGATTTACAGCACAAAGATATCTAGTTGATTTGAAGCAGTTCCGAGAAAGTCTAAGCATAATCCTCACTTTTCCCTCCTGGCACTTTCCCTGTAGGAGATACCGCAAGACGTTTCTGTATATTGGGCACAGCGCTCTGCAGGGTGTTAGCAGAGAGTTTCCCGGGACAGTGAAACCCTATGTCAGAGACAGTGAGAAGAAGCCCCAATGTTCCCTCCAGGCACTTTCAGTGTGGGTGCCTTCTCCACGTGGTTCCTGGTTTCACTGCAGCTCTGAAGAGAATGTTAGCAAAGAGGTAATCGGGACAGTGCAAACAGTACTCAAAGACAGGGAGAGCAAGCTCTACATTACTCTCTTGGCACTTTGGATGTGGGACATAGAGCGAGATGTTTGCTGCTTTTACGTTTGGCTGTTGGGAGATTTACAGCACAAAGATATCTAGTTGATTTGAAGCAGTTCCGAGAAAGTCTAAGCATAATCCTCACTTTTCCCTCCTGGCACTTTCCCTGTAGGAGATACCGCAAGACGTTTCTGTATATTGGGCACAGCGCTCTGCAGGGTGTTAGCAGAGAGTTTCCCGGGACAGTGAAACCCTATATCAGAGACACTGAGAAGAAGCCCCAACGTTCCCTCCAGGCACTTTCAGTGTGGGTGCCTTCTCCACGTGGTTCCTGGTTTCACTGCAGCTCTGAAGAGAATGTTAGCAAAGAGGTAATCGGGACAGTGCAAACAGTACTCAAAGACAGGGAGAGCAAGCTCTACATTACTCTCTTGGCACTTTGGATGTGGGACATACAGCGAGATGTTTGCTGCTTTTACGTTTGGCTGTTGGGAGATTTACAGCACAAAGATATCTAGTTGATTTGAAGCAGTTCCGAGAAAGTCTAAGCATAATCCTCACTTTTCCCTCCTGGCACTTTCCATGTGGGAGATATAGCAGGATGTATATTGGTTTTGAGGACAACTCAATGGACAATGTAGGGAGAAAAGTTCCTGGCTCCTTGAATGCCGTTTCTGGAGACACTGCGATCAATGTGGGAGATATGTCAAGATGTGTGTTGGTTTTGAGGACAGCTTTCTGGAGTGTCTTAGCAAAGAGGTCACACGGATAATCAGAGCAATTCTCAGAGACACTGAGACCAAGCTCCACAATTCCTCCTGGCACTTTCCCTGTAGGAGATACCGCAAGACGTTTCTGTATATTGGGCACAGCGCTCTGCAGGGTGTTAGCAGAGAGTTTCCCGGGACAGTGAAACCCTATATCAGAGACACTGAGAAGAAGCCCCAACGTTCCTTCCAGGCACTTTCAGTGTGGGTGCCTTCTCCACGTGGTTCCTGGTTTCACTGCAGCTCTGAAGAGAATGTTAGCAAAGAGGTAATCGGGACAGTGCAAACAGTACTCAAAGACAGGGAGAGCAAGCTCTCTCTTGGCACTTTGGATGTGGGACATAGAGCGAGATGTTTGCTGCTTTTACATTTGGATGTTGGGAGATTTACAGCACAAAGATATCTAGTTGATTTGAAGCAGTTCCGAGAAAGTCTAAACATAATCCTCACTTTTCCCTCCTGGCACTTTCCCTGTACGGGATACCGCAAGACGTTTCTGTATATTGGGCACAGCGCTCTGCAGGGTGTTAGCAGAGAGTTTCCCGGGACAGTGAAACCCTATGTCAAAGACACTGAGAAGAAGCCCCAATGTTCCCTCCAGGCACTTTCAGTGTGGGTGCCTTCTCCACGTGGTTCCTGGTTTCACTGCAGCTCTGAAGAGAATGTTAGCAAAGAGGTAATCGGGACAGTGCAAACAGTACTCAAAGACAGGGAGAGCAAGCTCTACATTACTCTCTTGGCACTTTGGATGTGGGACATAGAGCGAGATGTTTGCTGCTTTTACATTTGGCTGTTGGGAGATTTACAGCACAAAGATATCTAGTTGATTTGAAGCAGTTCCGAGAAAGTCTAAGCATAATCCTCACTTTTCCCTCCTGGCACTTTCCCTGTAGGAGATACCGCAAGACGTTTCTGTACATTGGGCACAGCGCTCTGCAGGGTGTTAGCAGAGACTTTCCCGGGACAGTGAAACCCTATGTCAGAGACACTGAGAAGAAGCCCCAATGTTCCCTCCAGGCACTTTCAGTGTGGGTGCCTTCTCCACGTGGTTCCTGGTTTCACTGCAGCTCTGAAGAGAATGTTAGCAAAGAGGTAATCGGGACAGTGCAAACAGTACTCAAAGACAGGGAGAGCAAGCTCTACATTACTCTCTTGGCACTTTGGATGTGGGACATAGAGCGAGATGTTTGCTGCTTTTACGTTTGGCTGTTGTGAGATTTACAGCACAAAGATATCTAGTTGATTTGAAGCAGTTCCGAGAAAGTCTAAGCATAATCCTCACTTTTCCCTCCTGGCACTTTCCCTGTAGGAGATACCGCAAGACGTTTCTGTATATTGGGCACAGCGCTCTGCAGGGTGTTAGCAGAGAGTTTCCCGGGACAGTGAAACCCTATGTCAGAGACAGTGAGAAGAAGCCCCAATGTTCCCTCCAGGCACTTTCAGTGTGGGTGCCTTCTCCACGTGGTTCCTGGTTTCACTGCAGCTCTGAAGAGAATGTTAGCAAAGAGGTAATCGGGACAGTGCAAACAGTACTCAAAGACAGGGAGAGCAAGCTCTACATTACTCTCTTGGCACTTTGGATGTGGGACATAGAGCGAGATGTTTGCTGCTTTTACGTTTGGCTGTTGGGAGATTTACAGCACAAAGATATCTAGTTGATTTGAAGCAGTTCCGAGAAAGTCTAAGCATAATCCTCACTTTTCCCTCCTGGCACTTTCCATGTGGGAGATATAGCAGGATGTATATTGGTTTTGAGGACAACTCAATGGACAATGTAGGGAGAAAAGTTCCTGGCTCCTTGAATGCCGTTTCTGGAGACACTGCGATCAATGTGGGAGATATGTCAAGATGTGTGTTGGTTTTGAGGACAGCTTTCTGGAGTGTCTTAGCAAAGAGGTCACACGGATAATCAGAGCAATTCTCAGAGACACTGAGACCAAGCTCCACAATTCCTCCTGGCACTTTCCCTGTAGGAGATACCGCAAGACGTTTCTGTATATTGGGCACAGCGCTCTGCAGGGTGTTAGCAGAGAGTTTCCCGGGACAGTGAAACCCTATATCAGAGACACTGAGAAGAAGCCCCAACGTTCCTTCCAGGCACTTTCAGTGTGGGTGCCTTCTCCACGTGGTTCCTGGTTTCACTGCAGCTCTGAAGAGAATGTTAGCAAAGAGGTAATCGGGACAGTGCAAACAGTACTCAAAGACAGGGAGAGCAAGCTCTCTCTTGGCACTTTGGATGTGGGACATAGAGCGAGATGTTTGCTGCTTTTACATTTGGATGTTGGGAGATTTACAGCACAAAGATATCTAGTTGATTTGAAGCAGTTCCGAGAAAGTCTAAACATAATCCTCACTTTTCCCTCCTGGCACTTTCCCTGTACGGGATACCGCAAGACGTTTCTGTATATTGGGCACAGCGCTCTGCAGGGTGTTAGCAGAGAGTTTCCCGGGACAGTGAAACCCTATGTCAAAGACACTGAGAAGAAGCCCCAATGTTCCCTCCAGGCACTTTCAGTGTGGGTGCCTTCTCCACGTGGTTCCTGGTTTCACTGCAGCTCTGAAGAGAATGTTAGCAAAGAGGTAATCGGGACAGTGCAAACAGTACTCAAAGACAGGGAGAGCAAGCTCTACATTACTCTCTTGGCACTTTGGATGTGGGACATAGAGCGAGATGTTTGCTGCTTTTACATTTGGCTGTTGGGAGATTTACAGCACAAAGATATCTAGTTGATTTGAAGCAGTTCCGAGAAAGTCTAAGCATAATCCTCACTTTTCCCTCCTGGCACTTTCCCTGTAGGAGATACCGCAAGACGTTTCTGTACATTGGGCACAGCGCTCTGCAGGGTGTTAGCAGAGACTTTCCCGGGACAGTGAAACCCTATGTCAGAGACACTGAGAAGAAGCCCCAATGTTCCCTCCAGGCACTTTCAGTGTGGGTGCCTTCTCCACGTGGTTCCTGGTTTCACTGCAGCTCTGAAGAGAATGTTAGCAAAGAGGTAATCGGGACAGTGCAAACAGTACTCAAAGACAGGGAGAGCAAGCTCTACATTACTCTCTTGGCACTTTGGATGTGGGACATAGAGCGAGATGTTTGCTGCTTTTACGTTTGGCTGTTGTGAGATTTACAGCACAAAGATATCTAGTTGATTTGAAGCAGTTCCGAGAAAGTCTAAGCATAATCCTCACTTTTCCCTCCTGGCACTTTCCCTGTAGGAGATACCGCAAGACGTTTCTGTATATTGGGCACAGCGCTCTGCAGGGTGTTAGCAGAGAGTTTCCCGGGACAGTGAAACCCTATGTCAGAGACAGTGAGAAGAAGCCCCAATGTTCCCTCCAGGCACTTTCAGTGTGGGTGCCTTCTCCACGTGGTTCCTGGTTTCACTGCAGCTCTGAAGAGAATGTTAGCAAAGAGGTAATCGGGACAGTGCAAACAGTACTCAAAGACAGGGAGAGCAAGCTCTACATTACTCTCTTGGCACTTTGGATGTGGGACATAGAGCGAGATGTTTGCTGCTTTTACGTTTGGCTGTTGGGAGATTTACAGCACAAAGATATCTAGTTGATTTGAAGCAGTTCCGAGAAAGTCTAAGCATAATCCTCACTTTTCCCTCCTGGCACTTTCCATGTGGGAGATATAGCAGGATGTATATTGGTTTTGAGGACAACTCAATGGACAATGTAGGGAGAAAAGTTCCTGGCTCCTTGAATGCCGTTTCTGGAGACACTGCGATCAATGTGGGAGATATGTCAAGATGTGTGTTGGTTTTGAGGACAGCTTTCTGGAGTGTCTTAGCAAAGAGGTCACACGGATAATCAGAGCAATTCTCAGAGACACTGAGACCAAGCTCCACAATTCCTCCTGGCACTTTCCCTGTAGGAGATACCGCAAGACGTTTCTGTATATTGGGCACAGCGCTCTGCAGGGTGTTAGCAGAGAGTTTCCCGGGACAGTGAAACCCTATATCAGAGACACTGAGAAGAAGCCCCAACGTTCCTTCCAGGCACTTTCAGTGTGGGTGCCTTCTCCACGTGGTTCCTGGTTTCACTGCAGCTCTGAAGAGAATGTTAGCAAAGAGGTAATCGGGACAGTGCAAACAGTACTCAAAGACAGGGAGAGCAAGCTCTCTCTTGGCACTTTGGATGTGGGACATAGAGCAAGATGTTTGCTGCTTTTACATTTGGATGTTGGGAGATTTACAGCACAAAGATATCTAGTTGATTTGAAGCAGTTCCGAGAAAGTCTAAACATAATCCTCACTTTTCCCTCCTGGCACTTTCCCTGTACGGGATACCGCAAGACGTTTCTGTATATTGGGCACAGCGCTCTGCAGGGTGTTAGCAGAGAGTTTCCCGGGACAGTGAAACCCTATGTCAAAGACACTGAGAAGAAGCCCCAATGTTCCCTCCAGGCACTTTCAGTGTGGGTGCCTTCTCCACGTGGTTCCTGGTTTCACTGCAGCTCTGAAGAGAATGTTAGCAAAGAGGTAATCGGGACAGTGCAAACAGTACTCAAAGACAGGGAGAGCAAGCTCTACATTACTCTCTTGGCACTTTGGATGTGGGACATAGAGCGAGATGTTTGCTGCTTTTACATTTGGCTGTTGGGAGATTTACAGCACAAAGATATCTAGTTGATTTGAAGCAGTTCCGAGAAAGTCTAAGCATAATCCTCACTTTTCCCTCCAGGCACTTTCCCTGTAGGAGATACCGCAAGACGTTTCTGTATATTGGGCACAGCGCTCTGCAGGGTGTTAGCAGAGAGTTTCCCGGGACAGTGAAACCCTATGTCAGAGACAGTGAGAAGAAGCCCCAATGTTCCCTCCAGGCACTTTCAGTGTGGGTGCCTTCTCCACGTGGTTCCTGGTTTCACTGCAGCTCTGAAGAGAATGTTAGCAAAGAGGTAATCGGGACAGTGCAAACAGTACTCAAAGACAGGGAGAGCAAGCTCTACATTACTCTCTTGGCACTTTGGATGTGGGACATAGAGCGAGATGTTTGCTGCTTTTACGTTTGGCTGTTGGGAGATTTACAGCACAAAGATATCTAGTTGATTTGAAGCAGTTCCGAGAAAGTCTAAGCATAATCCTCACTTTTCCCTCCTGGCACTTTCCATGTGGGAGATATAGCAGGATGTATATTGGTTTTGAGGACAACTCAATGGACAATGTAGGGAGAAAAGTTCCTGGCTCCTTGAATGCCGTTTCTGGAGACACTGCGATCAATGTGGGAGATATGTCAAGATGTGTGTTGGTTTTGAGGACAGCTTTCTGGAGTGTCTTAACAAAGAGGTCACACGGATAATCAGAGCAATTCTCAGAGACACTGAGACCAAGCTCCACAATTCCTCCTGGCACTTTCCCTGTAGGAGATACCGCAAGACGTTTCTGTATATTGGGCACAGCGCTCTGCAGGGTGTTAGCAGAGAGTTTCCCGGGACAGTGAAACCCTATATCAGAGACACTGAGAAGAAGCCCCAACGTTCCTTCCAGGCACTTTCAGTGTGGGTGCCTTCTCCACGTGGTTCCTGGTTTCACTGCAGCTCTGAAGAGAATGTTAGCAAAGAGGTAATCGGGACAGTGCAAACAGTACTCAAAGACAGGGAGAGCAAGCTCTCTCTTGGCACTTTGGATGTGGGACATACAGCGAGATGTTTGCTGCTTTTACATTTGGATGTTGGGAGATTTACAGCACAAAGATATCTAGTTGATTTGAAGCAGTTCCGAGAAAGTCTAAACATAATCCTCACTTTTCCCTCCTGGCACTTTCCCTGTACGGGATACCGCAAGACGTTTCTGTATATTGGGCACAGCGCTCTGCAGGGTGTTAGCAGAGAGTTTCCCGGGACAGTGAAACCCTATGTCAAAGACACTGAGAAGAAGCCCCAATGTTCCCTCCAGGCACTTTCAGTGTGGGTGCCTTCTCCACGTGGTTCCTGGTTTCACTGCAGCTCTGAAGAGAATGTTAGCAAAGAGGTAATCGGGACAGTGCAAACAGTACTCAAAGACAGGGAGAGCAAGCTCTACATTACTCTCTTGGCACTTTGGATGTGGGACATAGAGCGAGATGTTTGCTGCTTTTACATTTGGCTGTTGGGAGATTTACAGCACAAAGATATCTAGTTGATTTGAAGCAGTTCCGAGAAAGTCTAAGCATAATCCTCACTTTTCCCTCCAGGCACTTTCCCTGTAGGAGATACCGCAAGACGTTTCTGTATATTGGGCACAGCGCTCTGCAGGGTGTTAGCAGAGAGTTTCCCGGGACAGTGAAACCCTATGTCAGAGACAGTGAGAAGAAGCCCCAATGTTCCCTCCAGGCACTTTCAGTGTGGGTGCCTTCTCCACGTGGTTCCTGGTTTCACTGCAGCTCTGAAGAGAATGTTAGCAAAGAGGTAATCGGGACAGTGCAAACAGTACTCAAAGACAGGGAGAGCAAGCTCTACATTACTCTCTTGGCACTTTGGATGTGGGACATAGAGCGAGATGTTTGCTGCTTTTACGTTTGGCTGTTGGGAGATTTACAGCACAAAGATATCTAGTTGATTTGAAGCAGTTCCGAGAAAGTCTAAGCATAATCCTCACTTTTCCCTCCTGGCACTTTCCATGTGGGAGATATAGCAGGATGTATATTGGTTTTGAGGACAACTCAATGGACAATGTAGGGAGAAAAGTTCCTGGCTCCTTGAATGCCGTTTCTGGAGACACTGCGATCAATGTGGGAGATATGTCAAGATGTGTGTTGGTTTTGAGGACAGCTTTCTGGAGTGTCTTAGCAAAGAGGTCACACGGATAATCAGAGCAATTCTCAGAGACACTGAGACCAAGCTCCACAATTCCTCCTGGCACTTTCCCTGTAGGAGATACCGCAAGACGTTTCTGTATATTGGGCACAGCGCTCTGCAGGGTGTTAGCAGAGAGTTTCCCGGGACAGTGAAACCCTATATCAGAGACACTGAGAAGAAGCCCCAACGTTCCTTCCAGGCACTTTCAGTGTGGGTGCCTTCTCCACGTGGTTCCTGGTTTCACTGCAGCTCTGAAGAGAATGTTAGCAAAGAGGTAATCGGGACAGTGCAAACAGTACTCAAAGACAGGGAGAGCAAGCTCTCTCTTGGCACTTTGGATGTGGGACATAGAGCGAGATGTTTGCTGCTTTTACATTTGGATGTTGGGAGATTTACAGCACAAAGATATCTAGTTGATTTGAAGCAGTTCCGAGAAAGTCTAAACATAATCCTCACTTTTCCCTCCTGGCACTTTCCCTGTACGGGATACCGCAAGACGTTTCTGTATATTGGGCACAGCGCTCTGCAGGGTGTTAGCAGAGAGTTTCCCGGGACAGTGAAACCCTATGTCAAAGACACTGAGAAGAAGCCCCAATGTTCCCTCCAGGCACTTTCAGTGTGGGTGCCTTCTCCACGTGGTTCCTGGTTTCACTGCAGCTCTGAAGAGAATGTTAGCAAAGAGGTAATCGGGACAGTGCAAACAGTACTCAAAGACAGGGAGAGCAAGCTCTACATTACTCTCTTGGCACTTTGGATGTGGGACATAGAGCGAGATGTTTGCTGCTTTTACATTTGGCTGTTGGGAGATTTACAGCACAAAGATATCTAGTTGATTTGAAGCAGTTCCGAGAAAGTCTAAGCATAATCCTCACTTTTCCCTCCTGGCACTTTCCCTGTAGGGGATACCGCAAGACGTTTCTGTATATTGGGCACAGCGCTCTGCAGGGTGTTAGCAGAGAGTTTCCCGGGACAGTGAAACCCTATGTCAGAGACAGTGAGAAGAAGCCCCAATGTTCCCTCCAGGCACTTTCAGTGTGGGTGCCTTCTCCACGTGGTTCCTGGTTTCACTGCAGCTCTGAAGAGAATGTTAGCAAAGAGGTAATCGGGACAGTGCAAACAGTACTCAAAGACAGGGAGAGCAAGTTCTCTCGGCACTTTGGATGTGGGACATACAGCGAGATGTTTGCTGCTTTTACATTTGGCTGTTGGGAGATTTACAGCACAAAGATATCTAGTTGATTTGAAGCAGTTCCGAGAAAGTCTAAGCATAATCCTCACTTTTCCCTCCTGGCACTTTCCCTGTAGGGGATACCGCAAGACGTTTCTGTACATTGGGCACAGCGCTCTGCAGGGTGTTAGCAGAGAGTTTCCCGGGACAGTGAAACCCTATATCGGAGACACTGAGAAGAAGCCCCAATGTTCCCTCCAGGCACTTTCAGTGTGGGTGCCTTCTCCACGTGGTTCCTAGTTTCACTGCAGCTCTGAAGAGAATGTTAGCAAAGAGGTAATCGGGACAGTGCAAACAGTACTCAAAGACAGGGAGAGCAAGCTCTACATTACTCTCTTGGCACTTTGGATGTGGGACATAGAGCGAGATGTTTGCTGCTTTTACATTTGGCTGTTGGGAGATTTACAGCACAAAGATATCTAGTTGATTTGAAGCAGTTCCGAGAAAGTCTAAGCATAATCCTCACTTTTCCCTCCTGGCACTTTCCATGTGGGAGATATAGCAGGATGTATATTGGTTTTGAGGACAACTCAATGGACAGTGTAGGGAGAAAAGTTCCTGGCTCCTTGAACGCCGTTTCTGGAGACACTGCGATCAATGTGGGAGATATGTCAAGATGTGTGTTGGTTTTGAGGACAGCTTTCTGGAGTGTCTTAGCAAAGAGGTCACACGGATAATCAGAGCAATTCTCAGAGACACTGAGACCAAGCTCCACAATTCCTCCTGGCACTTTCCCTGTAGGAGATACCGCAAGACGTTTCTGTATATTGGGCACAGCGCTCTGCAGGGTGTTAGCAGAGAGTTTCCCGGGACAGTGAAACCCTATGTCAAAGACACTGAGAAGAAGCCCCAATGTTCCCTCCAGGCACTTTCAGTGTGGGTGCCTTCTCCACGTGGTTCCTGGTTTCACTGCAGCTCTGAAGAGAATGTTAGCAAAGAGGTAATTGGGACAGTGCAAACAGTACTCAAAGACAGGGAGAGCAAGCTCTACATTACTCTCTTGGCACTTTGGATGTGGGACATAGAGCGAGATGTTTGCTGCTTTTACATTTGGCTGTTGGGAGATTTACAGCACAAAGATATCTAGTTGATTTGAAGCAGTTCCGAGAAAGTCTAAGCATAATCCTCACTTTTCCCTCCTGGCACTTTCCCTGTAGGAGATACCGCAAGACGTTTCTGTATATTGGGCACAGCGCTCTGCAGGGTGTTAGCAGAGAGTTTCCCGGGACAGTGAAACCCTATGTCAGAGACAGTGAGAAGAAGCCCCAGTGTTCCTTCCAGGGACTTTCAGTGTGGGTGCCTTCTCCACGTGGTTCCTGGTTTCACTGCAGCTCTGAAGAGAATGTTAGCAAAGAGGTAATCGGGACAGTGCAAACAGTACTCAAAGACAGGGAGAGCAAGCTCTACATTACTCTCTTGGCACTTTGGATGTGGGACATAGAGCGAGATGTTTGCTGCTTTTACGTTTGGCTGTTGGGAGATTTACAGCACAAAGATATCTAGTTGATTTGAAGCAGTTCCGAGAAAGTCTAAGCATAATCCTCACTTTTCCCTCCTGGCACTTTCCATGTGGGAGATATAGCAGGATGTATATTGGTTTTGAGGACAACTCAATGGACAGTGTAGGGAGAAAAGTTCCTGGCTCCTTGAACGCCGTTTCTGGAGACACTGCGATCAATGTGGGAGATATGTCAAGATGTGTGTTGGTTTTGAGGACAGCTTTCTGGAGTGTCTTAGCAAAGAGGTCACACGGATAATCAGAGCAATTCTCAGAGACACTGAGACCAAGCTCCACAATTCCTCCTGGCACTTTCCCTGTAGGAGATACCGCAAGACGTTTCTGTATATTGGGCACAGCGCTCTGCAGGGTGTTAGCAGAGAGTTTCCCGGGACAGTGAAACCCTATATCAGAGACACTGAGAAGAAGCCCCAACGTTCCTTCCAGGCACTTTCAGTGTGGGTGCCTTCTCCACGTGGTTCCTGGTTTCACTGCAGCTCTGAAGAGAATGTTAGCAAAGAGGTAATCGGGACAGTGCAAACAGTACTCAAAGACAGGGAGAGCAAGCTCTCTCTTGGCACTTTGGATGTGGGACATACAGCGAGATGTTTGCTGCTTTTACATTTGGCTGTTGGGAGATTTACAGCACAAAGATATCTAGTTGATTTGAAGCAGTTCCGAGAAAGTCTAAACATAATCCTCACTTTTCCCTCCTGGCACTTTCCCTGTAGGAGATACCGCAAGACGTTTCTGTATATTGGGCACAGCGCTCTGCAGGGTGTTAGCAGAGAGTTTCCCGGGACAGTGAAACCCTATGTCAAAGACACTGAGAAGAAGCCCCAATGTTCCCTCCAGGCACTTTCAGTGTGGGTGCCTTCTCCACGTGGTTCCTGGTTTCACTGCAGCTCTGAAGAGAATGTTAGCAAAGAGGTAATCGGGACAGTGCAAACAGTACTCAAAGACAGGGAGAGCAAGCTCTACATTACTCTCTTGGCACTTTGGATGTGGGACATAGAGCGAGATGTTTGCTGCTTTTACGTTTGGCTGTTGGGAGATTTACAGCACAAAGATATCTAGTTGATTTGAAGCAGTTCCGAGAAAGTCTAAGCATAATCCTCACTTTTCCCTCCTGGCACTTTCCCTGTAGGGGATACCGCAAGACGTTTCTGTATATTGGGCACAGCGCTCTGCAGGGTGTTAGCAGAGAGTTTCCCGGGACAGTGAAACCCTATGTCAGAGACAGTGAGAAGAAGCCCCAATGTTCCCTCCAGGCACTTTCAGTGTGGGTGCCTTCTCCACGTGGTTCCTGGTTTCACTGCAGCTCTGAAGAGAATGTTAGCAAAGAGGTAATCGGGACAGTGCAAACAGTACTCAAAGACAGGGAGAGCAAGCTCTACATTACTCTCTTGGCACTTTGGATGTGGGACATACAGCGAGATGTTTGCTGCTTTTGCGTTTGGCTGTTGGGAGATTTACAGCACAAAGATATCTAGTTGATTTGAAGCAGTTCCGAGAAAGTCTAAACATAATCCTCACTTTTCCCTCCTGGCACTTTCCCTGTAGGAGATACCGCAAGACGTTTCTGTATATTGGGCACAGCGCTCTGCAGGGTGTTAGCAGAGAGTTTCCCGGGACAGTGAAACCCTATGTCAAAGACACTGAGAAGAAGCCCCAATGTTCCCTCCAGGCACTTTCAGTGTGGGTGCCTTCTCCACGTGGTTCCTGGTTTCACTGCAGCTCTGAAGAGAATGTTAGCAAAGAGGTAATCGGGACAGTGCAAACAGTACTCAAAGACAGGGAGAGCAAGCTCTACATTACTCTCTTGGCACTTTGGATGTGGGACATAGAGCGAGATGTTTGCTGCTTTTACGTTTGGCTGTTGGGAGATTTACAGCACAAAGATATCTAGTTGATTTGAAGCAGTTCCGAGAAAGTCTAAGCATAATCCTCACTTTTCCCTCCTGGCACTTTCCATGTGGGAGATATAGCAGGATGTATATTGGTTTTGAGGACAACTCAATGGACAATGTAGGGAGAAAAGTTCCTGGCTCCTTGAATGCCGTTTCTGGAGACACTGCGATCAATGTGGGAGATATGTCAAGATGTGTGTTGGTTTTGAGGACAGCTTTCTGGAGTGTCTTAGCAAAGAGGTCACACGGATAATCAGAGCAATTCTCAGAGACACTGAGACCAAGCTCCACAATTCCTCCTGGCACTTTCCCTGTAGGAGATACCGCAAGACGTTTCTGTATATTGGGCACAGCGCTCTGCAGGGTGTTAGCAGAGAGTTTCCCGGGACAGTGAAACCCTATGTCAAAGACACTGAGAAGAAGCCCCAATGTTCCCTCCAGGCACTTTCAGTGTGGGTGCCTTCTCCACGTGGTTCCTGGTTTCACTGCAGCTCTGAAGAGAATGTTAGCAAAGAGGTAATCGGGACAGTGCAAACAGTACTCAAAGACAGGGAGAGCAAGCTCTACATTACTCTCTTGGCACTTTGGATGTGGGACATACAGCGAGATGTTTGCTGCTTTTGCGTTTGGCTGTTGGGAGATTTACAGCACAAAGATATCTAGTTGATTTGAAGCAGTTCCGAGAAAGTCTAAACATAATCCTCACTTTTCCCTCCTGGCACTTTCCCTGTAGGAGATACCGCAAGACGTTTCTGTACATTGGGCACAGCGCTCTGCAGGGTGTTAGCAGAGAGTTTCCCGGGACAGTGAAACCCTATATCAGAGACACTGAGAAGAAGCCCCAACGTTCCTTCCAGGCACTTTCAGTGTGGGTGCCTTCTCCACGTGGTTCCTGGTTTCACTGCAGCTCTGAAGAGAATGTTAGCAAAGAGGTAATCGGGACAGTGCAAACAGTACTCAAAGACAGGGAGAGCAAGCTCTCTCTTGGCACTTTGGATGTGGGACATAGAGCGAGATGTTTGCTGCTTTTACATTTGGCTGTTGGGAGATTTACAGCACAAAGATATCTAGTTGATTTGAAGCAGTTCCGAGAAAGTCTAAACATAATCCTCACTTTTCCCTCCTGGCACTTTCCCTGTACGGGATACCGCAAGACGTTTCTGTATATTGGGCACAGCGCTCTGCAGGGTGTTAGCAGAGAGTTTCCCGGGACAGTGAAACCCTATGTCAAAGACACTGAGAAGAAGCCCCAATGTTCCCTCCAGGCACTTTCAGTGTGGGTGCCTTCTCCACGTGGTTCCTGGTTTCACTGCAGCTCTGAAGAGAATGTTAGCAAAGAGGTAATCGGGACAGTGCAAACAGTACTCAAAGACAGGGAGAGCAAGCTCTACATTACTCTCTTGGCACTTTGGATGTGGGACATAGAGCGAGATGTTTGCTGCTTTTACATTTGGCTGTTGGGAGATTTACAGCACAAAGATATCTAGTTGATTTGAAGCAGTTCCGAGAAAGTCTAAGCATAATCCTCACTTTTCCCTCCTGGCACTTTCCCTGTACAGGATACCGCAAGACGTTTCTGTACATTGGGCACAGCGCTCTGCAGGGTGTTAGCAGAGAGTTTCCCGGGACAGTGAAACCCTATATCGGAGACACTGAGAAGAAGCCCCAATGTTCCCTCCAGGCACTTTCAGTGTGGGTGCCTTCTCCACGTGGTTCCTAGTTTCACTGCAGCTCTGAAGAGAATGTTAGCAAAGAGGTAATCGGGACAGTGCAAACAGTACTCAAAGACAGGGAGAGCAAGCTCTACATTACTCTCTTGGCACTTTGGATGTGGGACATACAGCGAGATGTTTGCTGCTTTTACGTTTGGCTGTTGGGAGATTTACAGCACAAAGATATCTAGTTGATTTGAAGCAGTTCCGAGAAAGTCTAAACATAATCCTCACTTTTCCCTCCTGGCACTTTCCCTGTACGGGATACCGCAAGACGTTTCTGTACATTGGGCACAGCGCTCTGCAGGGTGTTAGCAGAGAGTTTCCCGGGACAGTGAAACCCTATATCGGAGACACTGAGAAGAAGCCCCAATGTTCCCTCCAGGCACTTTCAGTGTGGGTGCCTTCTCCACGTGGTTCCTGGTTTCACTGCAGCTCTGAAGAGAATGTTAGCAAAGAGGTAATCGGGACAGTGCAAACAGTACTCAAAGACAGGGAGAGCAAGCTCTACATTACTCTCTTGGCACTTTGGATGTGGGACATACAGCGAGATGTTTGCTGCTTTTACATTTGGCTGTTGGGAGATTTACAGCACAAAGATATCTAGTTGATTTGAAGCAGTTCCGAGAAAGTCTAAGCATAATCCTCACTTTTCCCTCCTGGCACTTTCCATGTGGGAGATATAGCAGGATGTATATTGGTTTTGAGGACAACTCAATGGACAGTGTAGGGAGAAAAGTTCCTGGCTCCTTGAACGCCGTTTCTGGAGACACTGCGATCAATGTGGGAGATATGTCAAGATGTGTGTTGGTTTTGAGGACAGCTTTCTGGAGTGTCTTAGCAAAGAGGTCACACGGATAATCAGAGCAATTCTCAGAGACACTGAGACCAAGCTCCACAATTCCTCCTGGCACTTTCCCTGTAGGAGATACCGCAAGACGTTTCTGTATATTGGGCACAGCGCTCTGCAGGGTGTTAGCAGAGAGTTTCCCGGGACAGTGAAACCCTATGTCAAAGACACTGAGAAGAAGCCCCAATGTTCCCTCCAGGCACTTTCAGTGTGGGTGCCTTCTCCACGTGGTTCCTGGTTTCACTGCAGCTCTGAAGAGAATGTTAGCAAAGAGGTAATTGGGACAGTGCAAACAGTACTCAAAGACAGGGAGAGCAAGCTCTACATTACTCTCTTGGCACTTTGGATGTGGGACATAGAGCGAGATGTTTGCTGCTTTTACATTTGGCTGTTGGGAGATTTACAGCACAAAGATATCTAGTTGATTTGAAGCAGTTCCGAGAAAGTCTAAGCATAATCCTCACTTTTCCCTCCTGGCACTTTCCCTGTAGGAGATACCGCAAGACGTTTCTGTATATTGGGCACAGCGCTCTGCAGGGTGTTAGCAGAGAGTTTCCCGGGACAGTGAAACCCTATGTCAGAGACAGTGAGAAGAAGCCCCAATGTTCCTTCCAGGCACTTTCAGTGTGGGTGCCTTCTCCACGTGGTTCCTGGTTTCACTGCAGCTCTGAAGAGAATGTTAGCAAAGAGGTAATCGGGACAGTGCAAACAGTACTCAAAGACAGGGAGAGCAAGCTCTACATTACTCTCTTGGCACTTTGGATGTGGGACATAGAGCGAGATGTTTGCTGCTTTTACGTTTTGCTGTTGGGAGATTTACAGCACAAAGATATCTAGTTGATTTGAAGCAGTTCCGAGAAAGTCTAAGCATAATCCTCACTTTTCCCTCCAGGCACTTTCCCTGTAGGGGATACCGCAAGACGTTTCTGTATATTGGGCACAGCGCTCTGCAGGGTGTTAGCAGAGAGTTTCCCGGGACAGTGAAACCCTATGTCAGAGACAGTGAGAAGAAGCCCCAATGTTCCCTCCAGGCACTTTCAGTGTGGGTGCCTTCTCCACGTGGTTCCTGGTTTCACTGCAGCTCTGAAGAGAATGTTAGCAAAGAGGTAATCGGGACAGTGCAAACAGTACTCAAAGACAGGGAGAGCAAGCTCTACATTACTCTCTTGGCACTTTGGATGTGGGACATACAGCGAGATGTTTGCTGCTTTTGCGTTTGGCTGTTGGGAGATTTACAGCACAAAGATATCTAGTTGATTTGAAGCAGTTCCGAGAAAGTCTAAGCATAATCCTCACTTTTCCCTCCTGGCACTTTCCCTGTAGGAGATACCGCAAGACGTTTCTGTACATTGGGCACAGCGCTCTGCAGGGTGTTAGCAGAGAGTTTCCCGGGACAGTGAAACCCTATATCGGAGACACTGAGAAGAAGCCCCAATGTTCCCTCCAGGCACTTTCAGTGTGGGTGCCTTCTCCACGTGGTTCCTGGTTTCACTGCAGCTCTGAAGAGAATGTTAGCAAAGAGGTAATCGGGACAGTGCAAACAGTACTCAAAGACAGGGAGAGCAAGCTCTACATTACTCTCTTGGCACTTTGGATGTGGGACATAGAGCGAGATGTTTGCTGCTTTTACGTTTGGCTGTTGGGAGATTTACAGCACAAAGATATCTAGTTGATTTGAAGCAGTTCCGAGAAAGTCTAAGCATAATCCTCACTTTTCCCTCCTGGCACTTTCCATGTGGGAGATATAGCAGGATGTATATTGGTTTTGAGGACAACTCAATGGACAGTGTAGGGAGAAAAGTTCCTGGCTCCTTGAACGCCGTTTCTGGAGACACTGCGATCAATGTGGGAGATATGTCAAGATGTGTGTTGGTTTTGAGGACAGCTTTCTGGAGTGTCTTAGCAAAGAGGTCACACGGATAATCAGAGCAATTCTCAGAGACACTGAGACCAAGCTCCACAATTCCTCCTGGCACTTTCCCTGTAGGAGATACCGCAAGACGTTTCTGTATATTGGGCACAGCGCTCTGCAGGGTGTTAGCAGAGAGTTTCCCGGGACAGTGAAACCCTATATCAGAGACACTGAGAAGAAGCCCCAACGTTCCTTCCAGGCACTTTCAGTGTGGGTGCCTTCTCCACGTGGTTCCTGGTTTCACTGCAGCTCTGAAGAGAATGTTAGCAAAGAGGTAATCGGGACAGTGCAAACAGTACTCAAAGACAGGGAGAGCAAGCTCTCTCTTGGCACTTTGGATGTGGGACATACAGCGAGATGTTTGCTGCTTTTACATTTGGCTGTTGGGAGATTTACAGCACAAAGATATCTAGTTGATTTGAAGCAGTTCCGAGAAAGTCTAAGCATAATCCTCACTTTTCCCTCCAGGCACTTTCCCTGTAGGGGATACCGCAAGACGTTTAGGTATATTGGGCACAGCGCTCTGCAGGGTGTTAGCAGAGACTTTCCCGGGACAGTGAAACCCTATGTCAGAGACAGTGAGAAGAAGCCCCAATGTTCCCTCCAGGCACTTTCAGTGTGGGTGCCTTCTCCACGTGGTTCCTGGTTTCACTGCAGCTCTGAAGAGAATGTTAGCAAAGAGGTAATCGGGACAGTGCAAACAGTACTCAAAGACAGGGAGAGCAAGCTCTACATTACTCTCTTGGCACTTTGGATGTGGGACATAGAGCGAGATGTTTGCTGCTTTTGCGTTTGGCTGTTGGGAGATTTACAGCACAAAGATATCTAGTTGATTTGAAGCAGTTCCGAGAAAGTCTAAACATAATCCTCACTTTTCCCTCCTGGCACTTTCCCTGTAGGAGATACCGCAAGACGTTTCTGTATATTGGGCACAGCGCTCTGCAGGGTGTTAGCAGAGAGTTTCCCGGGACAGTGAAACCCTATGTCAAAGACACTGAGAAGAAGCCCCAATGTTCCCTCCAGGCACTTTCAGTGTGGGTGCCTTCTCCACGTGGTTCCTGGTTTCACTGCAGCTCTGAAGAGAATGTTAGCAAAGAGGTAATTGGGACAGTGCAAACAGTACTCAAAGACAGGGAGAGCAAGCTCTACATTACTCTCTTGGCACTTTGGATGTGGGACATAGAGCGAGATGTTTGCTGCTTTTACATTTGGCTGTTGGGAGATTTACAGCACAAAGATATCTAGTTGATTTGAAGCAGTTCCGAGAAAGTCTAAGCATAATCCTCACTTTTCCCTCCTGGCACTTTCCCTGTAGGAGATACCGCAAGACGTTTCTGTATATTGGGCACAGCGCTCTGCAGGGTGTTAGCAGAGAGTTTCCCGGGACAGTGAAACCCTATGTCAGAGACAGTGAGAAGAAGCCCCAATGTTCCTTCCAGGCACTTTCAGTGTGGGTGCCTTCTCCACGTGGTTCCTGGTTTCACTGCAGCTCTGAAGAGAATGTTAGCAAAGAGGTAATCGGGACAGTGCAAACAGTACTCAAAGACAGGGAGAGCAAGCTCTACATTACTCTCTTGGCACTTTGGATGTGGGACATAGAGCGAGATGTTTGCTGCTTTTACGTTTTGCTGTTGGGAGATTTACAGCACAAAGATATCTAGTTGATTTGAAGCAGTTCCGAGAAAGTCTAAGCATAATCCTCACTTTTCCCTCCAGGCACTTTCCCTGTAGGGGATACCGCAAGACGTTTCTGTATATTGGGCACAGCGCTCTGCAGGGTGTTAGCAGAGAGTTTCCCGGGACAGTGAAACCCTATGTCAGAGACAGTGAGAAGAAGCCCCAATGTTCCCTCCAGGCACTTTCAGTGTGGGTGCCTTCTCCACGTGGTTCCTGGTTTCACTGCAGCTCTGAAGAGAATGTTAGCAAAGAGGTAATCGGGACAGTGCAAACAGTACTCAAAGACAGGGAGAGCAAGCTCTACATTACTCTCTTGGCACTTTGGATGTGGGACATACAGCGAGATGTTTGCTGCTTTTGCGTTTGGCTGTTGGGAGATTTACAGCACAAAGATATCTAGTTGATTTGAAGCAGTTCCGAGAAAGTCTAAGCATAATCCTCACTTTTCCCTCCTGGCACTTTCCCTGTAGGAGATACCGCAAGACGTTTCTGTACATTGGGCACAGCGCTCTGCAGGGTGTTAGCAGAGAGTTTCCCGGGACAGTGAAACCCTATATCGGAGACACTGAGAAGAAGCCCCAATGTTCCCTCCAGGCACTTTCAGTGTGGGTGCCTTCTCCACGTGGTTCCTGGTTTCACTGCAGCTCTGAAGAGAATGTTAGCAAAGAGGTAATCGGGACAGTGCAAACAGTACTCAAAGACAGGGAGAGCAAGCTCTACATTACTCTCTTGGCACTTTGGATGTGGGACATAGAGCGAGATGTTTGCTGCTTTTACGTTTGGCTGTTGGGAGATTTACAGCACAAAGATATCTAGTTGATTTGAAGCAGTTCCGAGAAAGTCTAAGCATAATCCTCACTTTTCCCTCCTGGCACTTTCCATGTGGGAGATATAGCAGGATGTATATTGGTTTTGAGGACAACTCAATGGACAGTGTAGGGAGAAAAGTTCCTGGCTCCTTGAACGCCGTTTCTGGAGACACTGCGATCAATGTGGGAGATATGTCAAGATGTGTGTTGGTTTTGAGGACAGCTTTCTGGAGTGTCTTAGCAAAGAGGTCACACGGATAATCAGAGCAATTCTCAGAGACACTGAGACCAAGCTCCACAATTCCTCCTGGCACTTTCCCTGTAGGAGATACCGCAAGACGTTTCTGTATATTGGGCACAGCGCTCTGCAGGGTGTTAGCAGAGAGTTTCCCGGGACAGTGAAACCCTATATCAGAGACACTGAGAAGAAGCCCCAACGTTCCTTCCAGGCACTTTCAGTGTGGGTGCCTTCTCCACGTGGTTCCTGGTTTCACTGCAGCTCTGAAGAGAATGTTAGCAAAGAGGTAATCGGGACAGTGCAAACAGTACTCAAAGACAGGGAGAGCAAGCTCTCTCTTGGCACTTTGGATGTGGGACATACAGCGAGATGTTTGCTGCTTTTACATTTGGCTGTTGGGAGATTTACAGCACAAAGATATCTAGTTGATTTGAAGCAGTTCCGAGAAAGTCTAAGCATAATCCTCACTTTTCCCTCCAGGCACTTTCCCTGTAGGGGATACCGCAAGACGTTTAGGTATATTGGGCACAGCGCTCTGCAGGGTGTTAGCAGAGACTTTCCCGGGACAGTGAAACCCTATGTCAGAGACAGTGAGAAGAAGCCCCAATGTTCCCTCCAGGCACTTTCAGTGTGGGTGCCTTCTCCACGTGGTTCCTGGTTTCACTGCAGCTCTGAAGAGAATGTTAGCAAAGAGGTAATCGGGACAGTGCAAACAGTACTCAAAGACAGGGAGAGCAAGCTCTACATTACTCTCTTGGCACTTTGGATGTGGGACATAGAGCGAGATGTTTGCTGCTTTTGCGTTTGGCTGTTGGGAGATTTACAGCACAAAGATATCTAGTTGATTTGAAGCAGTTCCGAGAAAGTCTAAACATAATCCTCACTTTTCCCTCCTGGCACTTTCCCTGTAGGAGATACCGCAAGACGTTTCTGTATATTGGGCACAGCGCTCTGCAGGGTGTTAGCAGAGAGTTTCCCGGGACAGTGAAACCCTATGTCAAAGACACTGAGAAGAAGCCCCAATGTTCCCTCCAGGCACTTTCAGTGTGGGTGCCTTCTCCACGTGGTTCCTGGTTTCACTGCAGCTCTGAAGAGAATGTTAGCAAAGAGGTAATCGGGACAGTGCAAACAGTACTCAAAGACAGGGAGAGCAAGCTCTACATTACTCTCTTGGCACTTTGGATGTGGGACATACAGCGAGATGTTTGCTGCTTTTGCGTTTGGCTGTTGGGAGATTTACAGCACAAAGATATCTAGTTGATTTGAAGCAGTTCCGAGAAAGTCTAAACATAATCCTCACTTTTCCCTCCTGGCACTTTCCCTGTAGGAGATACCGCAAGACGTTTCTGTACATTGGGCACAGCGCTCTGCAGGGTGTTAGCAGAGAGTTTCCCGGGACAGTGAAACCCTATATCGGAGACACTGAGAAGAAGCCCCAATGTTCACTCCAGGCACTTTCAGTGTGGGTGCCTTCTCCACGCGGTTCCTGGTTTCACTGCAGCTCTGAAGAGAATGTTAGCAAAGAGGTAATCGGGACAGTGCAAACAGTACTCAAAGACAGGGAGAGCAAGCTCTACATTACTCTCTTGGCACTTTGGATGTGGGACATAGAGCGAGATGTTTGCTGCTTTTACGTTTGGCTGTTGGGAGATTTACAGCACAAAGATATCTAGTTGATTTGAAGCAGTTCCGAGAAAGTCTAAGCATAATCCTCACTTTTCCCTCCTGGCACTTTCCATGTGGGAGATATAGCAGGATGTATATTGGTTTTGAGGACAACTCAATGGACAGTGTAGGGAGAAAAGTTCCTGGCTCCTTGAACGCCGTTTCTGGAGACACTGCGATCAATGTGGGAGATATGTCAAGATGTGTGTTGGTTTTGAGGACAGCTTTCTGGAGTGTCTTAGCAAAGAGGTCACACGGATAATCAGAGCAATTCTCAGAGACACTGAGACCAAGCTCCACAATTCCTCCTGGCACTTTCCCTGTAGGAGATACCGCAAGACGTTTCTGTATATTGGGCACAGCGCTCTGCAGGGTGTTAGCAGAGAGTTTCCCGGGACAGTGAAACCCTATGTCAAAGACACTGAGAAGAAGCCCCAATGTTCCCTCCAGGCACTTTCAGTGTGGGTGCCTTCTCCACGTGGTTCCTGGTTTCACTGCAGCTCTGAAGAGAATGTTAGCAAAGAGGTAATCGGGACAGTGCAAACAGTACTCAAAGACAGGGAGAGCAAGCTCTACATTACTCTCTTGGCACTTTGGATGTGGGACATACAGCGAGATGTTTGCTGCTTTTGCGTTTGGCTGTTGGGAGATTTACAGCACAAAGATATCTAGTTGATTTGAAGCAGTTCCGAGAAAGTCTAAACATAATCCTCACTTTTCCCTCCTGGCACTTTCCCTGTAGGAGATACCGCAAGACGTTTCTGTACATTGGGCACAGCGCTCTGCAGGGTGTTAGCAGAGAGTTTCCCGGGACAGTGAAACCCTATATCGGAGACACTGAGAAGAAGCCCCAATGTTCCCTCCAGGCACTTTCAGTGTGGGTGCCTTCTCCACGTGGTTCCTGGTTTCACTGCAGCTCTGAAGAGAATGTTAGCAAAGAGGTAATCGGGACAGTGCAAACAGTACTCAAAGACAGGGAGAGCAAGCTCTACATTACTCTCTTGGCACTTTGGATGTGGGACATAGAGCGAGATGTTTGCTGCTTTTACGTTTGGCTGTTGGGAGATTTACAGCACAAAGATATCTAGTTGATTTGAAGCAGTTCCGAGAAAGTCTAAGCATAATCCTCACTTTTCCCTCCTGGCACTTTCCATGTGGGAGATATAGCAGGATGTATATTGGTTTTGAGGACAACTCAATGGACAGTGTAGGGAGAAAAGTTCCTGGCTCCTTGAACGCCGTTTCTGGAGACACTGCGATCAATGTGGGAGATATGTCAAGATGTGTGTTGGTTTTGAGGACAGCTTTCTGGAGTGTCTTAGCAAAGAGGTCACACGGATAATCAGAGCAATTCTCAGAGACACTGAGACCAAGCTCCACAATTCCTCCTGGCACTTTCCCTGTAGGAGATACCGCAAGACGTTTCTGTATATTGGGCACAGCGCTCTGCAGGGTGTTAGCAGAGAGTTTCCCGGGACAGTGAAACCCTATATCAGAGACACTGAGAAGAAGCCCCAACGTTCCTTCCAGGCACTTTCAGTGTGGGTGCCTTCTCCACGTGGTTCCTGGTTTCACTGCAGCTCTGAAGAGAATGTTAGCAAAGAGGTAATCGGGACAGTGCAAACAGTACTCAAAGACAGGGAGAGCAAGCTCTACATTACTCTCTTGGCACTTTGGATGTGGGACATACAGCGAGATGTTTGCTGCTTTTGCGTTTGGCTGTTGGGAGATTTACAGCACAAAGATATCTAGTTGATTTGAAGCAGTTCCGAGAAAGTCTAAACATAATCCTCACTTTTCCCTCCTGGCACTTTCCCTGTAGGAGATACCGCAAGACGTTTCTGTACATTGGGCACAGCGCTCTGCAGGGTGTTAGCAGAGAGTTTCCCGGGACAGTGAAACCCTATATCGGAGACACTGAGAAGAAGCCCCAATGTTCACTCCAGGCACTTTCAGTGTGGGTGCCTTCTCCACGCGGTTCCTGGTTTCACTGCAGCTCTGAAGAGAATGTTAGCAAAGAGGTAATCGGGACAGTGCAAACAGTACTCAAAGACAGGGAGAGCAAGCTCTACATTACTCTCTTGGCACTTTGGATGTGGGACATAGAGCGAGATGTTTGCTGCTTTTACGTTTGGCTGTTGGGAGATTTACAGCACAAAGATATCTAGTTGATTTGAAGCAGTTCCGAGAAAGTCTAAGCATAATCCTCACTTTTCCCTCCTGGCACTTTCCATGTGGGAGATATAGCAGGATGTATATTGGTTTTGAGGACAACTCAATGGACAGTGTAGGGAGAAAAGTTCCTGGCTCCTTGAACGCCGTTTCTGGAGACACTGCGATCAATGTGGGAGATATGTCAAGATGTGTGTTGGTTTTGAGGACAGCTTTCTGGAGTGTCTTAGCAAAGAGGTCACACGGATAATCAGAGCAATTCTCAGAGACACTGAGACCAAGCTCCACAATTCCTCCTGGCACTTTCCCTGTAGGAGATACCGCAAGACGTTTCTGTATATTGGGCACAGCGCTCTGCAGGGTGTTAGCAGAGAGTTTCCCGGGACAGTGAAACCCTATGTCAAAGACACTGAGAAGAAGCCCCAATGTTCCCTCCAGGCACTTTCAGTGTGGGTGCCTTCTCCACGTGGTTCCTGGTTTCACTGCAGCTCTGAAGAGAATGTTAGCAAAGAGGTAATCGGGACAGTGCAAACAGTACTCAAAGACAGGGAGAGCAAGCTCTACATTACTCTCTTGGCACTTTGGATGTGGGACATACAGCGAGATGTTTGCTGCTTTTGCGTTTGGCTGTTGGGAGATTTACAGCACAAAGATATCTAGTTGATTTGAAGCAGTTCCGAGAAAGTCTAAACATAATCCTCACTTTTCCCTCCTGGCACTTTCCCTGTAGGAGATACCGCAAGACGTTTCTGTACATTGGGCACAGCGCTCTGCAGGGTGTTAGCAGAGAGTTTCCCGGGACAGTGAAACCCTATATCGGAGACACTGAGAAGAAGCCCCAATGTTCCCTCCAGGCACTTTCAGTGTGGGTGCCTTCTCCACGTGGTTCCTGGTTTCACTGCAGCTCTGAAGAGAATGTTAGCAAAGAGGTAATCGGGACAGTGCAAACAGTACTCAAAGACAGGGAGAGCAAGCTCTACATTACTCTCTTGGCACTTTGGATGTGGGACATAGAGCGAGATGTTTGCTGCTTTTACGTTTGGCTGTTGGGAGATTTACAGCACAAAGATATCTAGTTGATTTGAAGCAGTTCCGAGAAAGTCTAAGCATAATCCTCACTTTTCCCTCCTGGCACTTTCCATGTGGGAGATATAGCAGGATGTATATTGGTTTTGAGGACAACTCAATGGACAGTGTAGGGAGAAAAGTTCCTGGCTCCTTGAACGCCGTTTCTGGAGACACTGCGATCAATGTGGGAGATATGTCAAGATGTGTGTTGGTTTTGAGGACAGCTTTCTGGAGTGTCTTAGCAAAGAGGTCACACGGATAATCAGAGCAATTCTCAGAGACACTGAGACCAAGCTCCACAATTCCTCCTGGCACTTTCCCTGTAGGAGATACCGCAAGACGTTTCTGTATATTGGGCACAGCGCTCTGCAGGGTGTTAGCAGAGAGTTTCCCGGGACAGTGAAACCCTATATCAGAGACACTGAGAAGAAGCCCCAACGTTCCTTCCAGGCACTTTCAGTGTGGGTGCCTTCTCCACGTGGTTCCTGGTTTCACTGCAGCTCTGAAGAGAATGTTAGCAAAGAGGTAATCGGGACAGTGCAAACAGTACTCAAAGACAGGGAGAGCAAGCTCTCTCTTGGCACTTTGGATGTGGGACATACAGCGAGATGTTTGCTGCTTTTACATTTGGCTGTTGGGAGATTTACAGCACAAAGATATCTAGTTGATTTGAAGCAGTTCCGAGAAAGTCTAAACATAATCCTCACTTTTCCCTCCTGGCACTTTCCCTGTAGGAGATACCGCAAGACGTTTCTGTATATTGGGCACAGCGCTCTGCAGGGTGTTAGCAGAGAGTTTCCCGGGACAGTGAAACCCTATGTCAAAGACACTGAGAAGAAGCCCCAATGTTCCCTCCAGGCACTTTCAGTGTGGGTGCCTTCTCCACGTGGTTCCTGGTTTCACTGCAGCTCTGAAGAGAATGTTAGCAAAGAGGTAATCGGGACAGTGCAAACAGTACTCAAAGACAGGGAGAGCAAGCTCTACATTACTCTCTTGGCACTTTGGATGTGGGACATAGAGCGAGATGTTTGCTGCTTTTACATTTGGCTGTTGGGAGATTTACAGCACAAAGATATCTAGTTGATTTGAAGCAGTTCCGAGAAAGTCTAAACATAATCCTCACTTTTCCCTCCTGGCACTTTCCCTGTAGGAGATACCGCAAGACGTTTCTGTATATTGGGCACAGCGCTCTGCAGGGTGTTAGCAGAGAGTTTCCCGGGACAGTGAAACCCTATGTCAGAGACAGTGAGAAGAAGCCCCAATGTTCCTTCCAGGCACTTTCAGTGTGGGTGCCTTCTCCACGTGGTTCCTGGTTTCACTGCAGCTCTGAAGAGAATGTTAGCAAAGAGGTAATCGGGACAGTGCAAACAGTACTCAAAGACAGGGAGAGCAAGCTCTACATTACTCTCTTGGCACTTTGGATGTGGGACATAGAGCGAGATGTTTGCTGCTTTTACGTTTGGCTGTTGGGAGATTTACAGCACAAAGATATCTAGTTGATTTGAAGCAGTTCCGAGAAAGTCTAAGCATAATCCTCACTTTTCCCTCCAGGCACTTTCCCTGTAGGGGATACCGCAAGACGTTTCTGTATATTGGGCACAGCGCTCTGCAGGGTGTTAGCAGAGAGTTTCCCGGGACAGTGAAACCCTATGTCAGAGACACTGAGAAGAAGCCCCAATGTTCCCTCCAGGCACTTTCAGTGTGGGTGCCTTCTCCACGTGGTTCCTGGTTTCACTGCAGCTCTGAAGAGAATGTTAGCAAAGAGGTAATCGGGACAGTGCAAACAGTACTCAAAGACAGGGAGAGCAAGCTCTCTCTTGGCACTTTGGATGTGGGACATACAGCGAGATGTTTGCTGCTTTTGCGTTTGGCTGTTGGGAGATTTACAGCACAAAGATATCTAGTTGATTTGAAGCAGTTCCGAGAAAGTCTAAACATAATCCTCACTTTTCCCTCCTGGCACTTTCCCTGTAGGAGATACCGCAAGACGTTTCTGTATATTGGGCACAGCGCTCTGCAGGGTGTTAGCAGAGAGTTTCCCGGGACAGTGAAACCCTATGTCAAAGACACTGAGAAGAAGCCCCAATGTTCCCTCCAGGCACTTTCAGTGTGGGTGCCTTCTCCACGTGGTTCCTGGTTTCACTGCAGCTCTGAAGAGAATGTTAGCAAAGAGGTAATCGGGACAGTGCAAACAGTACTCAAAGACAGGGAGAGCAAGCTCTACATTACTCTCTTGGCACTTTGGATGTGGGACATACAGCGAGATGTTTGCTGCTTTTGCGTTTGGCTGTTGGGAGATTTACAGCACAAAGATATCTAGTTGATTTGAAGCAGTTCCGAGAAAGTCTAAACATAATCCTCACTTTTCCCTCCTGGCACTTTCCCTGTAGGAGATACCGCAAGACGTTTCTGTACATTGGGCACAGCGCTCTGCAGGGTGTTAGCAGAGAGTTTCCCGGGACAGTGAAACCCTATATCGGAGACACTGAGAAGAAGCCCCAATGTTCACTCCAGGCACTTTCAGTGTGGGTGCCTTCTCCACGCGGTTCCTGGTTTCACTGCAGCTCTGAAGAGAATGTTAGCAAAGAGGTAATCGGGACAGTGCAAACAGTACTCAAAGACAGGGAGAGCAAGCTCTACATTACTCTCTTGGCACTTTGGATGTGGGACATAGAGCGAGATGTTTGCTGCTTTTACGTTTGGCTGTTGGGAGATTTACAGCACAAAGATATCTAGTTGATTTGAAGCAGTTCCGAGAAAGTCTAAGCATAATCCTCACTTTTTCCTCCTGGCACTTTCCATGTGGGAGATATAGCAGGATGTATATTGGTTTTGAGGACAACTCAATGGACAGTGTAGGGAGAAAAGTTCCTGGCTCCTTGAACGCCGTTTCTGGAGACACTGCGATCAATGTGGGAGATATGTCAAGATGTGTGTTGGTTTTGAGGACAGCTTTCTGGAGTGTCTTAGCAAAGAGGTCACACGGATAATCAGAGCAATTCTCAGAGACACTGAGACCAAGCTCCACAATTCCTCCTGGCACTTTCCCTGTAGGAGATACCGCAAGACGTTTCTGTATATTGGGCACAGCGCTCTGCAGGGTGTTAGCAGAGAGTTTCCCGGGACAGTGAAACCCTATGTCAAAGACACTGAGAAGAAGCCCCAATGTTCCCTCCAGGCACTTTCAGTGTGGGTGCCTTCTCCACGTGGTTCCTGGTTTCACTGCAGCTCTGAAGAGAATGTTAGCAAAGAGGTAATCGGGACAGTGCAAACAGTACTCAAAGACAGGGAGAGCAAGCTCTACATTACTCTCTTGGCACTTTGGATGTGGGACATACAGCGAGATGTTTGCTGCTTTTGCGTTTGGCTGTTGGGAGATTTACAGCACAAAGATATCTAGTTGATTTGAAGCAGTTCCGAGAAAGTCTAAACATAATCCTCACTTTTCCCTCCTGGCACTTTCCCTGTAGGAGATACCGCAAGACGTTTCTGTACATTGGGCACAGCGCTCTGCAGGGTGTTAGCAGAGAGCTTCCCGGGACAGTGAAACCCTATATCGGAGACACTGAGAAGAAGCCCCAATGTTCACTACAGGCACTTTCAGTGTGGGTGCCTTCTCCACGTGGTTCCTGGTTTCACTGCAGCTCTGAAGAGAATGTTAGCAAAGAGGTAATCGGGACAGTGCAAACAGTACTCAAAGACAGGGAGAGCAAGCTCTACATTACTCTCTTGGCACTTTGGATGTGGGACATAGAGCGAGATGTTTGCTGCTTTTACGTTTGGCTGTTGGGAGATTTACAGCACAAAGATATCTAGTTGATTTGAAGCAGTTCCGAGAAAGTCTAAGCATAATCCTCACTTTTCCCTCCTGGCACTTTCCATGTGGGAGATATAGCAGGATGTATATTGGTTTTGAGGACAACTCAATGGACAGTGTAGGGAGAAAAGTTCCTGGCTCCTTGAACGCCGTTTCTGGAGACACTGCGATCAATGTGGGAGATATGTCAAGATGTGTGTTGGTTTTGAGGACAGCTTTCTGGAGTGTCTTAGCAAAGAGGTCACACGGATAATCAGAGCAATTCTCAGAGACACTGAGACCAAGCTCCACAATTCCTCCTGGCACTTTCCCTGTAGGAGATACCGCAAGACGTTTCTGTATATTGGGCACAGCGCTCTGCAGGGTGTTAGCAGAGAGTTTCCCGGGACAGTGAAACCCTATATCAGAGACACTGAGAAGAAGCCCCAACGTTCCTTCCAGGCACTTTCAGTGTGGGTGCCTTCTCCACGTGGTTCCTGGTTTCACTGCAGCTCTGAAGAGAATGTTAGCAAAGAGGTAATCGGGACAGTGCAAACAGTACTCAAAGACAGGGAGAGCAAGCTCTCTCTTGGCACTTTGGATGTGGGACATAGAGCGAGATGTTTGCTGCTTTTACATTTGGCTGTTGGGAGATTTACAGCACAAAGATATCTAGTTGATTTGAAGCAGTTCCGAGAAAGTCTAAACATAATCCTCACTTTTCCCTCCTGGCACTTTCCCTGTAGGAGATACCGCAAGACGTTTCTGTATATTGGGCACAGCGCTCTGCAGGGTGTTAGCAGAGAGTTTCCCGGGACAGTGAAACCCTATGTCAAAGACACTGAGAAGAAGCCCCAATGTTCCCTCCAGGCACTTTCAGTGTGGGTGCCTTCTCCACGTGGTTCCTGGTTTCACTGCAGCTCTGAAGAGAATGTTAGCAAAGAGGTAATCGGGACAGTGCAAACAGTACTCAAAGACAGGGAGAGCAAGCTCTACATTACTCTCTTGGCACTTTGGATGTGGGACATAGAGCGAGATGTTTGCTGCTTTTACATTTGGCTGTTGGGAGATTTACAGCACAAAGATATCTAGTTGATTTGAAGCAGTTCCGAGAAAGTCTAAACATAATCCTCACTTTTCCCTCCTGGCACTTTCCCTGTAGGAGATACCGCAAGACGTTTCTGTATATTGGGCACAGCGCTCTGCAGGGTGTTAGCAGAGAGTTTCCCGGGACAGTGAAACCCTATGTCAGAGACAGTGAGAAGAAGCCCCAATGTTCCTTCCAGGCACTTTCAGTGTGGGTGCCTTCTCCACGTGGTTCCTGGTTTCACTGCAGCTCTGAAGAGAATGTTAGCAAAGAGGTAATCGGGACAGTGCAAACAGTACTCAAAGACAGGGAGAGCAAGCTCTACATTACTCTCTTGGCACTTTGGATGTGGGACATAGAGCGAGATGTTTGCTGCTTTTACGTTTGGCTGTTGGGAGATTTACAGCACAAAGATATCTAGTTGATTTGAAGCAGTTCCGAGAAAGTCTAAGCATAATCCTCACTTTTCCCTCCAGGCACTTTCCCTGTAGGGGATACCGCAAGACGTTTCTGTATATTGGGCACAGCGCTCTGCAGGGTGTTAGCAGAGAGTTTCCCGGGACAGTGAAACCCTATGTCAGAGACACTGAGAAGAAGCCCCAATGTTCCCTCCAGGCACTTTCAGTGTGGGTGCCTTCTCCACGTGGTTCCTGGTTTCACTGCAGCTCTGAAGAGAATGTTAGCAAAGAGGTAATCGGGACAGTGCAAACAGTACTCAAAGACAGGGAGAGCAAGCTCTCTCTTGGCACTTTGGATGTGGGACATACAGCGAGATGTTTGCTGCTTTTGCGTTTGGCTGTTGGGAGATTTACAGCACAAAGATATCTAGTTGATTTGAAGCAGTTCCGAGAAAGTCTAAACATAATCCTCACTTTTCCCTCCTGGCACTTTCCCTGTAGGAGATACCGCAAGACGTTTCTGTATATTGGGCACAGCGCTCTGCAGGGTGTTAGCAGAGAGTTTCCCGGGACAGTGAAACCCTATGTCAAAGACACTGAGAAGAAGCCCCAATGTTCCCTCCAGGCACTTTCAGTGTGGGTGCCTTCTCCACGTGGTTCCTGGTTTCACTGCAGCTCTGAAGAGAATGTTAGCAAAGAGGTAATCGGGACAGTGCAAACAGTACTCAAAGACAGGGAGAGCAAGCTCTACATTACTCTCTTGGCACTTTGGATGTGGGACATACAGCGAGATGTTTGCTGCTTTTGCGTTTGGCTGTTGGGAGATTTACAGCACAAAGATATCTAGTTGATTTGAAGCAGTTCCGAGAAAGTCTAAACATAATCCTCACTTTTCCCTCCTGGCACTTTCCCTGTAGGAGATACCGCAAGACGTTTCTGTACATTGGGCACAGCGCTCTGCAGGGTGTTAGCAGAGAGTTTCCCGGGACAGTGAAACCCTATATCGGAGACACTGAGAAGAAGCCCCAATGTTCACTCCAGGCACTTTCAGTGTGGGTGCCTTCTCCACGCGGTTCCTGGTTTCACTGCAGCTCTGAAGAGAATGTTAGCAAAGAGGTAATCGGGACAGTGCAAACAGTACTCAAAGACAGGGAGAGCAAGCTCTACATTACTCTCTTGGCACTTTGGATGTGGGACATAGAGCGAGATGTTTGCTGCTTTTACGTTTGGCTGTTGGGAGATTTACAGCACAAAGATATCTAGTTGATTTGAAGCAGTTCCGAGAAAGTCTAAGCATAATCCTCACTTTTTCCTCCTGGCACTTTCCATGTGGGAGATATAGCAGGATGTATATTGGTTTTGAGGACAACTCAATGGACAGTGTAGGGAGAAAAGTTCCTGGCTCCTTGAACGCCGTTTCTGGAGACACTGCGATCAATGTGGGAGATATGTCAAGATGTGTGTTGGTTTTGAGGACAGCTTTCTGGAGTGTCTTAGCAAAGAGGTCACACGGATAATCAGAGCAATTCTCAGAGACACTGAGACCAAGCTCCACAATTCCTCCTGGCACTTTCCCTGTAGGAGATACCGCAAGACGTTTCTGTATATTGGGCACAGCGCTCTGCAGGGTGTTAGCAGAGAGTTTCCCGGGACAGTGAAACCCTATGTCAAAGACACTGAGAAGAAGCCCCAATGTTCCCTCCAGGCACTTTCAGTGTGGGTGCCTTCTCCACGTGGTTCCTGGTTTCACTGCAGCTCTGAAGAGAATGTTAGCAAAGAGGTAATCGGGACAGTGCAAACAGTACTCAAAGACAGGGAGAGCAAGCTCTACATTACTCTCTTGGCACTTTGGATGTGGGACATACAGCGAGATGTTTGCTGCTTTTGCGTTTGGCTGTTGGGAGATTTACAGCACAAAGATATCTAGTTGATTTGAAGCAGTTCCGAGAAAGTCTAAACATAATCCTCACTTTTCCCTCCTGGCACTTTCCCTGTAGGAGATACCGCAAGACGTTTCTGTACATTGGGCACAGCGCTCTGCAGGGTGTTAGCAGAGAGCTTCCCGGGACAGTGAAACCCTATATCGGAGACACTGAGAAGAAGCCCCAATGTTCACTACAGGCACTTTCAGTGTGGGTGCCTTCTCCACGTGGTTCCTGGTTTCACTGCAGCTCTGAAGAGAATGTTAGCAAAGAGGTAATCGGGACAGTGCAAACAGTACTCAAAGACAGGGAGAGCAAGCTCTACATTACTCTCTTGGCACTTTGGATGTGGGACATAGAGCGAGATGTTTGCTGCTTTTACGTTTGGCTGTTGGGAGATTTACAGCACAAAGATATCTAGTTGATTTGAAGCAGTTCCGAGAAAGTCTAAGCATAATCCTCACTTTTCCCTCCTGGCACTTTCCATGTGGGAGATATAGCAGGATGTATATTGGTTTTGAGGACAACTCAATGGACAGTGTAGGGAGAAAAGTTCCTGGCTCCTTGAACGCCGTTTCTGGAGACACTGCGATCAATGTGGGAGATATGTCAAGATGTGTGTTGGTTTTGAGGACAGCTTTCTGGAGTGTCTTAGCAAAGAGGTCACACGGATAATCAGAGCAATTCTCAGAGACACTGAGACCAAGCTCCACAATTCCTCCTGGCACTTTCCCTGTAGGAGATACCGCAAGACGTTTCTGTATATTGGGCACAGCGCTCTGCAGGGTGTTAGCAGAGAGTTTCCCGGGACAGTGAAACCCTATATCAGAGACACTGAGAAGAAGCCCCAACGTTCCTTCCAGGCACTTTCAGTGTGGGTGCCTTCTCCACGTGGTTCCTGGTTTCACTGCAGCTCTGAAGAGAATGTTAGCAAAGAGGTAATCGGGACAGTGCAAACAGTACTCAAAGACAGGGAGAGCAAGCTCTCTCTTGGCACTTTGGATGTGGGACATAGAGCGAGATGTTTGCTGCTTTTACATTTGGCTGTTGGGAGATTTACAGCACAAAGATATCTAGTTGATTTGAAGCAGTTCCGAGAAAGTCTAAACATAATCCTCACTTTTCCCTCCTGGCACTTTCCCTGTAGGAGATACCGCAAGACGTTTCTGTATATTGGGCACAGCGCTCTGCAGGGTGTTAGCAGAGAGTTTCCCGGGACAGTGAAACCCTATGTCAAAGACACTGAGAAGAAGCCCCAATGTTCCCTCCAGGCACTTTCAGTGTGGGTGCCTTCTCCACGTGGTTCCTGGTTTCACTGCAGCTCTGAAGAGAATGTTAGCAAAGAGGTAATCGGGACAGTGCAAACAGTACTCAAAGACAGGGAGAGCAAGCTCTACATTACTCTCTTGGCACTTTGGATGTGGGACATAGAGCGAGATGTTTGCTGCTTTTACATTTGGCTGTTGGGAGATTTACAGCACAAAGATATCTAGTTGATTTGAAGCAGTTCCGAGAAAGTCTAAACATAATCCTCACTTTTCCCTCCTGGCACTTTCCCTGTAGGAGATACCGCAAGACGTTTCTGTATATTGGGCACAGCGCTCTGCAGGGTGTTAGCAGAGAGTTTCCCGGGACAGTGAAACCCTATGTCAGAGACAGTGAGAAGAAGCCCCAATGTTCCTTCCAGGCACTTTCAGTGTGGGTGCCTTCTCCACGTGGTTCCTGGTTTCACTGCAGCTCTGAAGAGAATGTTAGCAAAGAGGTAATCGGGACAGTGCAAACAGTACTCAAAGACAGGGAGAGCAAGCTCTACATTACTCTCTTGGCACTTTGGATGTGGGACATAGAGCGAGATGTTTGCTGCTTTTACGTTTGGCTGTTGGGAGATTTACAGCACAAAGATATCTAGTTGATTTGAAGCAGTTCCGAGAAAGTCTAAGCATAATCCTCACTTTTCCCTCCAGGCACTTTCCCTGTAGGGGATACCGCAAGACGTTTCTGTATATTGGGCACAGCGCTCTGCAGGGTGTTAGCAGAGAGTTTCCCGGGACAGTGAAACCGTATGTCAGAGACACTGAGAAGAAGCCCCAATGTTCCCTCCAGGCACTTTCAGTGTGGGTGCCTTCTCCACGTGGTTCCTGGTTTCACTGCAGCTCTGAAGAGAATGTTAGCAAAGAGGTAATCGGGACAGTGCAAACAGTACTCAAAGACAGGGAGAGCAAGCTCTCTCTTGGCACTTTGGATGTGGGACATACAGCGAGATGTTTGCTGCTTTTGCGTTTGGCTGTTGGGAGATTTACAGCACAAAGATATCTAGTTGATTTGAAGCAGTTCCGAGAAAGTCTAAACATAATCCTCACTTTTCCCTCCTGGCACTTTCCCTGTAGGAGATACCGCAAGACGTTTCTGTATATTGGGCACAGCGCTCTGCAGGGTGTTAGCAGAGAGTTTCCCGGGACAGTGAAACCCTATGTCAAAGACACTGAGAAGAAGCCCCAATGTTCCCTCCAGGCACTTTCAGTGTGGGTGCCTTCTCCACGTGGTTCCTGGTTTCACTGCAGCTCTGAAGAGAATGTTAGCAAAGAGGTAATCGGGACAGTGCAAACAGTACTCAAAGACAGGGAGAGCAAGCTCTACATTACTCTCTTGGCACTTTGGATGTGGGACATACAGCGAGATGTTTGCTGCTTTTGCGTTTGGCTGTTGGGAGATTTACAGCACAAAGATATCTAGTTGATTTGAAGCAGTTCCGAGAAAGTCTAAACATAATCCTCACTTTTCCCTCCTGGCACTTTCCCTGTAGGAGATACCGCAAGACGTTTCTGTACATTGGGCACAGCGCTCTGCAGGGTGTTAGCAGAGAGTTTCCCGGGACAGTGAAACCCTATATCGGAGACACTGAGAAGAAGCCCCAATGTTCACTCCAGGCACTTTCAGTGTGGGTGCCTTCTCCACGCGGTTCCTGGTTTCACTGCAGCTCTGAAGAGAATGTTAGCAAAGAGGTAATCGGGACAGTGCAAACAGTACTCAAAGACAGGGAGAGCAAGCTCTACATTACTCTCTTGGCACTTTGGATGTGGGACATAGAGCGAGATGTTTGCTGCTTTTACGTTTGGCTGTTGGGAGATTTACAGCACAAAGATATCTAGTTGATTTGAAGCAGTTCCGAGAAAGTCTAAGCATAATCCTCACTTTTCCCTCCTGGCACTTTCCATGTGGGAGATATAGCAGGATGTATATTGGTTTTGAGGACAACTCAATGGACAGTGTAGGGAGAAAAGTTCCTGGCTCCTTGAACGCCGTTTCTGGAGACACTGCGATCAATGTGGGAGATATGTCAAGATGTGTGTTGGTTTTGAGGACAGCTTTCTGGAGTGTCTTAGCAAAGAGGTCACACGGATAATCAGAGCAATTCTCAGAGACACTGAGACCAAGCTCCACAATTCCTCCTGGCACTTTCCCTGTAGGAGATACCGCAAGACGTTTCTGTATATTGGGCACAGCGCTCTGCAGGGTGTTAGCAGAGAGTTTCCCGGGACAGTGAAACCCTATATCAGAGACACTGAGAAGAAGCCCCAACGTTCCTTCCAGGCACTTTCAGTGTGGGTGCCTTCTCCACGTGGTTCCTGGTTTCACTGCAGCTCTGAAGAGAATGTTAGCAAAGAGGTAATCGGGACAGTGCAAACAGTACTCAAAGACAGGGAGAGCAAGCTCTCTCTTGGCACTTTGGATGTGGGACATACAGCGAGATGTTTGCTGCTTTTACATTTGGCTGTTGGGAGATTTACAGCACAAAGATATCTAGTTGATTTGAAGCAGTTCCGAGAAAGTCTAAACATAATCCTCACTTTTCCCTCCTGGCACTTTCCCTGTAGGAGATACCGCAAGACGTTTCTGTATATTGGGCACAGCGCTCTGCAGGGTGTTAGCAGAGAGTTTCCCGGGACAGTGAAACCCTATGTCAAAGACACTGAGAAGAAGCCCCAATGTTCCCTCCAGGCACTTTCAGTGTGGGTGCCTTCTCCACGTGGTTCCTGGTTTCACTGCAGCTCTGAAGAGAATGTTAGCAAAGAGGTAATCGGGACAGTGCAAACAGTACTCAAAGACAGGGAGAGCAAGCTCTACATTACTCTCTTGGCACTTTGGATGTGGGACATAGAGCGAGATGTTTGCTGCTTTTACGTTTGGCTGTTGGGAGTTTTACAGCACAAAGATATCTAGTTGATTTGAAGCAGTTCCGAGAAAGTCTAAGCATAATCCTCACTTTTCCCTCCAGGCACTTTCCCTGTAGGGGATACCGCAAGACGTTTCTGTATATTGGGCACAGCGCTCTGCAGGGTGTTAGCAGAGAGTTTCCCGGGACAGTGAAACCCTATGTCAGAGACAGTGAGAAGAAGCCCCAATGTTCCCTCCAGGCACTTTCAGTGTGGGTGCCTTCTCCACGTGGTTCCTGGTTTCACTGCAGCTCTGAAGAGAATGTTAGCAAAGAGGTAATCGGGACAGTGCAAACAGTACTCAAAGACAGGGAGAGCAAGCTCTACATTACTCTCTTGGCACTTTGGATGTGGGACATAGAGCGAGATGTTTGCTGCTTTTACATTTGGCTGTTGGGAGATTTACAGCACAAAGATATCTAGTTGATTTGAAGCAGTTCCGAGAAAGTCTAAACATAATCCTCACTTTTCCCTCCTGGCACTTTCCCTGTAGGAGATACCGCAAGACGTTTCTGTATATTGGGCACAGCGCTCTGCAGGGTGTTAGCAGAGAGTTTCCCGGGACAGTGAAACCCTATGTCAGAGACAGTGAGAAGAAGCCCCAATGTTCCTTCCAGGCACTTTCAGTGTGGGTGCCTTCTCCACGTGGTTCCTGGTTTCACTGCAGCTCTGAAGAGAATGTTAGCAAAGAGGTAATCGGGACAGTGCAAACAGTACTCAAAGACAGGGAGAGCAAGCTCTACATTACTCTCTTGGCACTTTGGATGTGGGACATAGAGCGAGATGTTTGCTGCTTTTACGTTTGGCTGTTGGGAGATTTACAGCACAAAGATATCTAGTTGATTTGAAGCAGTTCCGAGAAAGTCTAAGCATAATCCTCACTTTTCCCTCCAGGCACTTTCCCTGTAGGGGATACCGCAAGACGTTTCTGTATATTGGGCACAGCGCTCTGCAGGGTGTTAGCAGAGAGTTTCCCGGGACAGTGAAACCCTATGTCAGAGACAGTGAGAAGAAGCCCCAATGTTCCCTCCAGGCACTTTCAGTGTGGGTGCCTTCTCCACGTGGTTCCTGGTTTCACTGCAGCTCTGAAGAGAATGTTAGCAAAGAGGTAATCGGGACAGTGCAAACAGTACTCAAAGACAGGGAGAGCAAGCTCTACATTACTCTCTTGGCACTTTGGATGTGGGACATACAGCGAGATGTTTGCTGCTTTTGCGTTTGGCTGTTGGGAGATTTACAGCACAAAGATATCTAGTTGATTTGAAGCAGTTCCGAGAAAGTCTAAACATAATCCTCACTTTTCCCTCCTGGCACTTTCCCTGTAGGAGATACCGCAAGACGTTTCTGTACATTGGGCACAGCGCTCTGCAGGGTGTTAGCAGAGAGTTTCCCGGGACAGTGAAACCCTATATCGGAGACACTGAGAAGAAGCCCCAATGTTCACTCCAGGCACTTTCAGTGTGGGTGCCTTCTCCACGTGGTTCCTGGTTTCACTGCAGCTCTGAAGAGAATGTTAGCAAAGAGGTAATCGGGACAGTGCAAACAGTACTCAAAGACAGGGAGAGCAAGCTCTACATTACTCTCTTGGCACTTTGGATGTGGGACATAGAGCGAGATGTTTGCTGCTTTTACGTTTGGCTGTTGGGAGATTTACAGCACAAAGATATCTAGTTGATTTGAAGCAGTTCCGAGAAAGTCTAAGCATAATCCTCACTTTTCCCTCCAGGCACTTTCCCTGTAGGGGATACCGCAAGACGTTTCTGTATATTGGGCACAGCGCTCTGCAGGGTGTTAGCAGAGAGTTTCCCGGGACAGTGAAACCCTATGTCAGAGACAGTGAGAAGAAGCCCCAATGTTCCCTCCAGGCACTTTCAGTGTGGGTGCCTTCTCCACGTGGTTCCTGGTTTCACTGCAGCTCTGAAGAGAATGTTAGCAAAGAGGTAATCGGGACAGTGCAAACAGTACTCAAAGACAGGGAGAGCAAGCTCTCTCTTGGCACTTTGGATGTGGGACATACAGCGAGATGTTTGCTGCTTTTGCGTTTGGCTGTTGGGAGATTTACAGCACAAAGATATCTAGTTGATTTGAAGCAGTTCCGAGAAAGTCTAAACATAATCCTCACTTTTCCCTCCTGGCACTTTCCCTGTAGGAGATACCGCAAGACGTTTCTGTATATTGGGCACAGCGCTCTGCAGGGTGTTAGCAGAGAGTTTCCCGGGACAGTGAAACCCTATGTCAAAGACACTGAGAAGAAGCCCCAATGTTCCCTCCAGGCACTTTCAGTGTGGGTGCCTTCTCCACGTGGTTCCTGGTTTCACTGCAGCTCTGAAGAGTATGTTAGCAAAGAGGTAATCGGGACAGTGCAAACAGTACTCAAAGACAGGGAGAGCAAGCTCTACATTACTCTCTTGGCACTTTGGATGTGGGACATACAGCGAGATGTTTGCTGCTTTTGCGTTTGGCTGTTGGGAGATTTACAGCACAAAGATATCTAGTTGATTTGAAGCAGTTCCGAGAAAGTCTAAACATAATCCTCACTTTTCCCTCCTGGCACTTTCCCTGTAGGAGATACCGCAAGACGTTTCTGTACATTGGGCACAGCGCTCTGCAGGGTGTTAGCAGAGAGTTTCCCGGGACAGTGAAACCCTATATCGGAGACACTGAGAAGAAGCCCCAATGTTCCCTCCAGGCACTTTCAGTGTGGGTGCCTTCTCCACGTGGTTCCTGGTTTCACTGCAGCTCTGAAGAGAATGTTAGCAAAGAGGTAATCGGGACAGTGCAAACAGTACTCAAAGACAGGGAGAGCAAGCTCTACATTACTCTCTTGGCACTTTGGATGTGGGACATAGAGCGAGATGTTTGCTGCTTTTACGTTTGGCTGTTGGGAGATTTACAGCACAAAGATATCTAGTTGATTTGAAGCAGTTCCGAGAAAGTCTAAGCATAATCCTCACTTTTCCCTCCTGGCACTTTCCATGTGGGAGATATAGCAGGATGTATATTGGTTTTGAGGACAACTCAATGGACAGTGTAGGGAGAAAAGTTCCTGGCTCCTTGAACGCCGTTTCTGGAGACACTGCGATCAATGTGGGAGATATGTCAAGATGTGTGTTGGTTTTGAGGACAGCTTTCTGGAGTGTCTTAGCAAAGAGGTCACACGGATAATCAGAGCAATTCTCAGAGACACTGAGACCAAGCTCCACAATTCCTCCTGGCACTTTCCCTGTAGGAGATACCGCAAGACGTTTCTGTATATTGGGCACAGCGCTCTGCAGGGTGTTAGCAGAGAGTTTCCCGGGACAGTGAAACCCTATATCAGAGACACTGAGAAGAAGCCCCAACGTTCCTTCCAGGCACTTTCAGTGTGGGTGCCTTCTCCACGTGGTTCCTGGTTTCACTGCAGCTCTGAAGAGAATGTTAGCAAAGAGGTAATCGGGACAGTGCAAACAGTACTCAAAGACAGGGAGAGCAAGCTCTCTCTTGGCACTTTGGATGTGGGACATACAGCGAGATGTTTGCTGCTTTTACATTTGGCTGTTGGGAGATTTACAGCACAAAGATATCTAGTTGATTTGAAGCAGTTCCGAGAAAGTCTAAACATAATCCTCACTTTTCCCTCCTGGCACTTTCCCTGTAGGAGATACCGCAAGACGTTTCTGTATATTGGGCACAGCGCTCTGCAGGGTGTTAGCAGAGAGTTTCCCGGGACAGTGAAACCCTATGTCAAAGACACTGAGAAGAAGCCCCAATGTTCCCTCCAGGCACTTTCAGTGTGGGTGCCTTCTCCACGTGGTTCCTGGTTTCACTGCAGCTCTGAAGAGAATGTTAGCAAAGAGGTAATCGGGACAGTGCAAACAGTACTCAAAGACAGGGAGAGCAAGCTCTACATTACTCTCTTGGCACTTTGGATGTGGGACATACAGCGAGATGTTTGCTGCTTTTGCGTTTGGCTGTTGGGAGATTTACAGCACAAAGATATCTAGTTGATTTGAAGCAGTTCCGAGAAAGTCTAAACATAATCCTCACTTTTCCCTCCTGGCACTTTCCCTGTAGGAGATACCGCAAGACGTTTCTGTACATTGGGCACAGCGCTCTGCAGGGTGTTAGCAGAGAGTTTCCCGGGACAGTGAAACCCTATATCGGAGACACTGAGAAGAAGCCCCAATGTTCACTCCAGGCACTTTCAGTGTGGGTGCCTTCTCCACGCGGTTCCTGGTTTCACTGCAGCTCTGAAGAGAATGTTAGCAAAGAGGTAATCGGGACAGTGCAAACAGTACTCAAAGACAGGGAGAGCAAGCTCTACATTACTCTCTTGGCACTTTGGATGTGGGACATAGAGCGAGATGTTTGCTGCTTTTACGTTTGGCTGTTGGGAGATTTACAGCACAAAGATATCTAGTTGATTTGAAGCAGTTCCGAGAAAGTCTAAGCATAATCCTCACTTTTCCCTCCTGGCACTTTCCATGTGGGAGATATAGCAGGATGTATATTGGTTTTGAGGACAACTCAATGGACAGTGTAGGGAGAAAAGTTCCTGGCTCCTTGAACGCCGTTTCTGGAGACACTGCGATCAATGTGGGAGATATGTCAAGATGTGTGTTGGTTTTGAGGACAGCTTTCTGGAGTGTCTTAGCAAAGAGGTCACACGGATAATCAGAGCAATTCTCAGAGACACTGAGACCAAGCTCCACAATTCCTCCTGGCACTTTCCCTGTAGGAGATACCGCAAGACGTTTCTGTATATTGGGCACAGCGCTCTGCAGGGTGTTAGCAGAGAGTTTCCCGGGACAGTGAAACCCTATATCAGAGACACTGAGAAGAAGCCCCAACGTTCCTTCCAGGCACTTTCAGTGTGGGTGCCTTCTCCACGTGGTTCCTGGTTTCACTGCAGCTCTGAAGAGAATGTTAGCAAAGAGGTAATCGGGACAGTGCAAACAGTACTCAAAGACAGGGAGAGCAAGCTCTCTCTTGGCACTTTGGATGTGGGACATACAGCGAGATGTTTGCTGCTTTTACATTTGGCTGTTGGGAGATTTACAGCACAAAGATATCTAGTTGATTTGAAGCAGTTCCGAGAAAGTCTAAACATAATCCTCACTTTTCCCTCCTGGCACTTTCCCTGTAGGAGATACCGCAAGACGTTTCTGTATATTGGGCACAGCGCTCTGCAGGGTGTTAGCAGAGAGTTTCCCGGGACAGTGAAACCCTATGTCAAAGACACTGAGAAGAAGCCCCAATGTTCCCTCCAGGCACTTTCAGTGTGGGTGCCTTCTCCACGTGGTTCCTGGTTTCACTGCAGCTCTGAAGAGAATGTTAGCAAAGAGGTAATCGGGACAGTGCAAACAGTACTCAAAGACAGGGAGAGCAAGCTCTACATTACTCTCTTGGCACTTTGGATGTGGGACATAGAGCGAGATGTTTGCTGCTTTTACGTTTGGCTGTTGGGAGTTTTACAGCACAAAGATATCTAGTTGATTTGAAGCAGTTCCGAGAAAGTCTAAGCATAATCCTCACTTTTCCCTCCAGGCACTTTCCCTGTAGGGGATACCGCAAGACGTTTCTGTATATTGGGCACAGCGCTCTGCAGGGTGTTAGCAGAGAGTTTCCCGGGACAGTGAAACCCTATGTCAGAGACAGTGAGAAGAAGCCCCAATGTTCCCTCCAGGCACTTTCAGTGTGGGTGCCTTCTCCACGTGGTTCCTGGTTTCACTGCAGCTCTGAAGAGAATGTTAGCAAAGAGGTAATCGGGACAGTGCAAACAGTACTCAAAGACAGGGAGAGCAAGCTCTACATTACTCTCTTGGCACTTTGGATGTGGGACATAGAGCGAGATGTTTGCTGCTTTTACATTTGGCTGTTGGGAGATTTACAGCACAAAGATATCTAGTTGATTTGAAGCAGTTCCGAGAAAGTCTAAACATAATCCTCACTTTTCCCTCCTGGCACTTTCCCTGTAGGAGATACCGCAAGACGTTTCTGTATATTGGGCACAGCGCTCTGCAGGGTGTTAGCAGAGAGTTTCCCGGGACAGTGAAACCCTATGTCAGAGACAGTGAGAAGAAGCCCCAATGTTCCTTCCAGGCACTTTCAGTGTGGGTGCCTTCTCCACGTGGTTCCTGGTTTCACTGCAGCTCTGAAGAGAATGTTAGCAAAGAGGTAATCGGGACAGTGCAAACAGTACTCAAAGACAGGGAGAGCAAGCTCTACATTACTCTCTTGGCACTTTGGATGTGGGACATAGAGCGAGATGTTTGCTGCTTTTACGTTTGGCTGTTGGGAGATTTACAGCACAAAGATATCTAGTTGATTTGAAGCAGTTCCGAGAAAGTCTAAGCATAATCCTCACTTTTCCCTCCAGGCACTTTCCCTGTAGGGGATACCGCAAGACGTTTCTGTATATTGGGCACAGCGCTCTGCAGGGTGTTAGCAGAGAGTTTCCCGGGACAGTGAAACCCTATGTCAGAGACAGTGAGAAGAAGCCCCAATGTTCCCTCCAGGCACTTTCAGTGTGGGTGCCTTCTCCACGTGGTTCCTGGTTTCACTGCAGCTCTGAAGAGAATGTTAGCAAAGAGGTAATCGGGACAGTGCAAACAGTACTCAAAGACAGGGAGAGCAAGCTCTACATTACTCTCTTGGCACTTTGGATGTGGGACATACAGCGAGATGTTTGCTGCTTTTGCGTTTGGCTGTTGGGAGATTTACAGCACAAAGATATCTAGTTGATTTGAAGCAGTTCCGAGAAAGTCTAAACATAATCCTCACTTTTCCCTCCTGGCACTTTCCCTGTAGGAGATACCGCAAGACGTTTCTGTACATTGGGCACAGCGCTCTGCAGGGTGTTAGCAGAGAGTTTCCCGGGACAGTGAAACCCTATATCGGAGACACTGAGAAGAAGCCCCAATGTTCACTCCAGGCACTTTCAGTGTGGGTGCCTTCTCCACGTGGTTCCTGGTTTCACTGCAGCTCTGAAGAGAATGTTAGCAAAGAGGTAATCGGGACAGTGCAAACAGTACTCAAAGACAGGGAGAGCAAGCTCTACATTACTCTCTTGGCACTTTGGATGTGGGACATAGAGCGAGATGTTTGCTGCTTTTACGTTTGGCTGTTGGGAGATTTACAGCACAAAGATATCTAGTTGATTTGAAGCAGTTCCGAGAAAGTCTAAGCATAATCCTCACTTTTCCCTCCAGGCACTTTCCCTGTAGGGGATACCGCAAGACGTTTCTGTATATTGGGCACAGCGCTCTGCAGGGTGTTAGCAGAGAGTTTCCCGGGACAGTGAAACCCTATGTCAGAGACAGTGAGAAGAAGCCCCAATGTTCCCTCCAGGCACTTTCAGTGTGGGTGCCTTCTCCACGTGGTTCCTGGTTTCACTGCAGCTCTGAAGAGAATGTTAGCAAAGAGGTAATCGGGACAGTGCAAACAGTACTCAAAGACAGGGAGAGCAAGCTCTCTCTTGGCACTTTGGATGTGGGACATACAGCGAGATGTTTGCTGCTTTTGCGTTTGGCTGTTGGGAGATTTACAGCACAAAGATATCTAGTTGATTTGAAGCAGTTCCGAGAAAGTCTAAACATAATCCTCACTTTTCCCTCCTGGCACTTTCCCTGTAGGAGATACCGCAAGACGTTTCTGTATATTGGGCACAGCGCTCTGCAGGGTGTTAGCAGAGAGTTTCCCGGGACAGTGAAACCCTATGTCAAAGACACTGAGAAGAAGCCCCAATGTTCCCTCCAGGCACTTTCAGTGTGGGTGCCTTCTCCACGTGGTTCCTGGTTTCACTGCAGCTCTGAAGAGTATGTTAGCAAAGAGGTAATCGGGACAGTGCAAACAGTACTCAAAGACAGGGAGAGCAAGCTCTACATTACTCTCTTGGCACTTTGGATGTGGGACATACAGCGAGATGTTTGCTGCTTTTGCGTTTGGCTGTTGGGAGATTTACAGCACAAAGATATCTAGTTGATTTGAAGCAGTTCCGAGAAAGTCTAAACATAATCCTCACTTTTCCCTCCTGGCACTTTCCCTGTAGGAGATACCGCAAGACGTTTCTGTACATTGGGCACAGCGCTCTGCAGGGTGTTAGCAGAGAGTTTCCCGGGACAGTGAAACCCTATATCGGAGACACTGAGAAGAAGCCCCAATGTTCCCTCCAGGCACTTTCAGTGTGGGTGCCTTCTCCACGTGGTTCCTGGTTTCACTGCAGCTCTGAAGAGAATGTTAGCAAAGAGGTAATCGGGACAGTGCAAACAGTACTCAAAGACAGGGAGAGCAAGCTCTACATTACTCTCTTGGCACTTTGGATGTGGGACATAGAGCGAGATGTTTGCTGCTTTTACGTTTGGCTGTTGGGAGATTTACAGCACAAAGATATCTAGTTGATTTGAAGCAGTTCCGAGAAAGTCTAAGCATAATCCTCACTTTTCCCTCCTGGCACTTTCCATGTGGGAGATATAGCAGGATGTATATTGGTTTTGAGGACAACTCAATGGACAGTGTAGGGAGAAAAGTTCCTGGCTCCTTGAACGCCGTTTCTGGAGACACTGCGATCAATGTGGGAGATATGTCAAGATGTGTGTTGGTTTTGAGGACAGCTTTCTGGAGTGTCTTAGCAAAGAGGTCACACGGATAATCAGAGCAATTCTCAGAGACACTGAGACCAAGCTCCACAATTCCTCCTGGCACTTTCCCTGTAGGAGATACCGCAAGACGTTTCTGTATATTGGGCACAGCGCTCTGCAGGGTGTTAGCAGAGAGTTTCCCGGGACAGTGAAACCCTATATCAGAGACACTGAGAAGAAGCCCCAACGTTCCTTCCAGGCACTTTCAGTGTGGGTGCCTTCTCCACGTGGTTCCTGGTTTCACTGCAGCTCTGAAGAGAATGTTAGCAAAGAGGTAATCGGGACAGTGCAAACAGTACTCAAAGACAGGGAGAGCAAGCTCTCTCTTGGCACTTTGGATGTGGGACATACAGCGAGATGTTTGCTGCTTTTACATTTGGCTGTTGGGAGATTTACAGCACAAAGATATCTAGTTGATTTGAAGCAGTTCCGAGAAAGTCTAAACATAATCCTCACTTTTCCCTCCTGGCACTTTCCCTGTAGGAGATACCGCAAGACGTTTCTGTATATTGGGCACAGCGCTCTGCAGGGTGTTAGCAGAGAGTTTCCCGGGACAGTGAAACCCTATGTCAAAGACACTGAGAAGAAGCCCCAATGTTCCCTCCAGGCACTTTCAGTGTGGGTGCCTTCTCCACGTGGTTCCTGGTTTCACTGCAGCTCTGAAGAGAATGTTAGCAAAGAGGTAATCGGGACAGTGCAAACAGTACTCAAAGACAGGGAGAGCAAGCTCTACATTACTCTCTTGGCACTTTGGATGTGGGACATACAGCGAGATGTTTGCTGCTTTTGCGTTTGGCTGTTGGGAGATTTACAGCACAAAGATATCTAGTTGATTTGAAGCAGTTCCGAGAAAGTCTAAACATAATCCTCACTTTTCCCTCCTGGCACTTTCCCTGTAGGAGATACCGCAAGACGTTTCTGTACATTGGGCACAGCGCTCTGCAGGGTGTTAGCAGAGAGTTTCCCGGGACAGTGAAACCCTATATCGGAGACACTGAGAAGAAGCCCCAATGTTCCCTCCAGGCACTTTCAGTGTGGGTGCCTTCTCCACGTGGTTCCTGGTTTCACTGCAGCTCTGAAGAGAATGTTAGCAAAGAGGTAATCGGGACAGTGCAAACAGTACTCAAAGACAGGGAGAGCAAGCTCTACATTACTCTCTTGGCACTTTGGATGTGGGACATAGAGCGAGATGTTTGCTGCTTTTACGTTTGGCTGTTGGGAGATTTACAGCACAAAGATATCTAGTTGATTTGAAGCAGTTCCGAGAAAGTCTAAGCATAATCCTCACTTTTCCCTCCTGGCACTTTCCATGTGGGAGATATAGCAGGATGTATATTGGTTTTGAGGACAACTCAATGGACAGTGTAGGGAGAAAAGTTCCTGGCTCCTTGAATGCCGTTTCTGGAGACACTGCGATCAATGTGGGAGATATGTCAAGATGTGTGTTGGTTTTGAGGACAGCTTTCTGGAGTGTCTTAGCAAAGAGGTCACACGGATAATCAGAGCAATTCTCAGAGACACTGAGACCAAGCTCCACAATTCCTCCTGGCACTTTCCCTGTAGGAGATACCGCAAGACGTTTCTGTATATTGGGCACAGCGCTCTGCAGGGTGTTAGCAGAGAGTTTCCCGGGACAGTGAAACCCTATATCAGAGACACTGAGAAGAAGCCCCAACGTTCCTTCCAGGCACTTTCAGTGTGGGTGCCTTCTCCACGTGGTTCCTGGTTTCACTGCAGCTCTGAAGAGAATGTTAGCAAAGAGGTAATCGGGACAGTGCAAACAGTACTCAAAGACAGGGAGAGCAAGCTCTCTCTTGGCACTTTGTATGTGGGACATACAGCGAGATGTTTGCTGCTTTTACATTTGGCTGTTGGGAGATTTACAGCACAAAGATATCTAGTTGATTTGAAGCAGTTCCGAGAAAGTCTAAACATAATCCTCACTTTTCCCTCCTGGCACTTTCCCTGTAGGAGATACCGCAAGACGTTTCTGTACATTGGGCACAGCGCTCTGCAGGGTGTTAGCAGAGAGTTTCCCGGGACAGTGAAACCCTATATCGGAGACACTGAGAAGAAGCCCCAATGTTCCCTCCAGGCACTTTCAGTGTGGGTGCCTTCTCCACGTGGTTCCTGGTTTCACTGCAGCTCTGAAGAGAATGTTAGCAAAGAGGTAATCGGGACAGTGCAAACAGTACTCAAAGACAGGGAGAGCAAGCTCTACATTACTCTCTTGGCACTTTGGATGTGGGACATAGAGCGAGATGTTTGCTGCTTTTACGTTTGGCTGTTGGGAGATTTACAGCACAAAGATATCTAGTTGATTTGAAGCAGTTCCGAGAAAGTCTAAGCATAATCCTCACTTTTCCCTCCTGGCACTTTCCATGTGGGAGATATAGCAGGATGTATATTGGTTTTGAGGACAACTCAATGGACAGTGTAGGGAGAAAAGTTCCTGGCTCCTTGAACGCCGTTTCTGGAGACACTGCGATCAATGTGGGAGATATGTCAAGATGTGTGTTGGTTTTGAGGACAGCTTTCTGGAGTGTCTTAGCAAAGAGGTCACACGGATAATCAGAGCAATTCTCAGAGACACTGAGACCAAGCTCCACAATTCCTCCTGGCACTTTCCCTGTAGGAGATACCGCAAGACGTTTCTGTATATTGGGCACAGCGCTCTGCAGGGTGTTAGCAGAGAGTTTCCCGGGACAGTGAAACCCTATATCAGAGACACTGAGAAGAAGCCCCAACGTTCCTTCCAGGCACTTTCAGTGTGGGTGCCTTCTCCACGTGGTTCCTGGTTTCACTGCAGCTCTGAAGAGAATGTTAGCAAAGAGGTAATCGGGACAGTGCAAACAGTACTCAAAGACAGGGAGAGCAAGCTCTCTCTTGGCACTTTGGATGTGGGACATACAGCGAGATGTTTGCTGCTTTTACATTTGGCTGTTGGGAGATTTACAGCACAAAGATATCTAGTTGATTTGAAGCAGTTCCGAGAAAGTCTAAACATAATCCTCACTTTTCCCTCCTGGCACTTTCCCTGTAGGAGATACCGCAAGACGTTTCTGTATATTGGGCACAGCGCTCTGCAGGGTGTTAGCAGAGAGTTTCCCGGGACAGTGAAACCCTATGTCAGAGACAGTGAGAAGAAGCCCCAATGTTCCTTCCAGGCACTTTCAGTGTGGGTGCCTTCTCCACGTGGTTCCTGGTTTCACTGCAGCTCTGAAGAGAATGTTAGCAAAGAGGTAATCGGGACAGTGCAAACAGTACTCAAAGACAGGGAGAGCAAGCTCTACATTACTCTCTTGGCACTTTGGATGTGGGACATAGAGCGAGATGTTTGCTGCTTTTACGTTTGGCTGTTGGGAGATTTACAGCACAAAGATATCTAGTTGATTTGAAGCAGTTCCGAGAAAGTCTAAGCATAATCCTCACTTTTCCCTCCAGGCACTTTCCCTGTAGGGGATACCGCAAGACGTTTCTGTATATTGGGCACAGCGCTCTGCAGGGTGTTAGCAGAGAGTTTCCCGGGACAGTGAAACCCTATGTCAGAGACACTGAGAAGAAGCCCCAATGTTCCCTCCAGGCACTTTCAGTGTGGGTGCCTTCTCCACGTGGTTCCTGGTTTCACTGCAGCTCTGAAGAGAATGTTAGCAAAGAGGTAATCGGGACAGTGCAAACAGTACTCAAAGACAGGGAGAGCAAGCTCTCTCTTGGCACTTTGGATGTGGGACATACAGCGAGATGTTTGCTGCTTTTGCGTTTGGCTGTTGGGAGATTTACAGCACAAAGATATCTAGTTGATTTGAAGCAGTTCCGAGAAAGTCTAAACATAATCCTCACTTTTCCCTCCTGGCACTTTCCCTGTAGGAGATACCGCAAGACGTTTCTGTATATTGGGCACAGCGCTCTGCAGGGTGTTAGCAGAGAGTTTCCCGGGACAGTGAAACCCTATGTCAAAGACACTGAGAAGAAGCCCCAATGTTCCCTCCAGGCACTTTCAGTGTGGGTGCCTTCTCCACGTGGTTCCTGGTTTCACTGCAGCTCTGAAGAGAATGTTAGCAAAGAGGTAATCGGGACAGTGCAAACAGTACTCAAAGACAGGGAGAGCAAGCTCTACATTACTCTCTTGGCACTTTGGATGTGGGACATACAGCGAGATGTTTGCTGCTTTTGCGTTTGGCTGTTGGGAGATTTACAGCACAAAGATATCTAGTTGATTTGAAGCAGTTCCGAGAAAGTCTAAACATAATCCTCACTTTTCCCTCCTGGCACTTTCCCTGTAGGAGATACCGCAAGACGTTTCTGTACATTGGGCACAGCGCTCTGCAGGGTGTTAGCAGAGAGTTTCCCGGGACAGTGAAACCCTATATCGGAGACACTGAGAAGAAGCCCCAATGTTCACTCCAGGCACTTTCAGTGTGGGTGCCTTCTCCACGCGGTTCCTGGTTTCACTGCAGCTCTGAAGAGAATGTTAGCAAAGAGGTAATCGGGACAGTGCAAACAGTACTCAAAGACAGGGAGAGCAAGCTCTACATTACTCTCTTGGCACTTTGGATGTGGGACATAGAGCGAGATGTTTGCTGCTTTTACGTTTGGCTGTTGGGAGATTTACAGCACAAAGATATCTAGTTGATTTGAAGCAGTTCCGAGAAAGTCTAAGCATAATCCTCACTTTTCCCTCCTGGCACTTTCCATGTGGGAGATATAGCAGGATGTATATTGGTTTTGAGGACAACTCAATGGACAGTGTAGGGAGAAAAGTTCCTGGCTCCTTGAACGCCGTTTCTGGAGACACTGCGATCAATGTGGGAGATATGTCAAGATGTGTGTTGGTTTTGAGGACAGCTTTCTGGAGTGTCTTAGCAAAGAGGTCACACGGATAATCAGAGCAATTCTCAGAGACACTGAGACCAAGCTCCACAATTCCTCCTGGCACTTTCCCTGTAGGAGATACCGCAAGACGTTTCTGTATATTGGGCACAGCGCTCTGCAGGGTGTTAGCAGAGAGTTTCCCGGGACAGTGAAACCCTATGTCAAAGACACTGAGAAGAAGCCCCAATGTTCCCTCCAGGCACTTTCAGTGTGGGTGCCTTCTCCACGTGGTTCCTGGTTTCACTGCAGCTCTGAAGAGAATGTTAGCAAAGAGGTAATCGGGACAGTGCAAACAGTACTCAAAGACAGGGAGAGCAAGCTCTACATTACTCTCTTGGCACTTTGGATGTGGGACATACAGCGAGATGTTTGCTGCTTTTGCGTTTGGCTGTTGGGAGATTTACAGCACAAAGATATCTAGTTGATTTGAAGCAGTTCCGAGAAAGTCTAAACATAATCCTCACTTTTCCCTCCTGGCACTTTCCCTGTAGGAGATACCGCAAGACGTTTCTGTATATTGGGCACAGCGCTCTGCAGGGTGTTAGCAGAGAGTTTCCCGGGACAGTGAAACCCTATATCGGAGACACTGAGAAGAAGCCCCAATGTTCACTCCAGGCACTTTCAGTGTGGGTGCCTTCTCCACATGGTTCCTGGTTTCACTGCAGCTCTGAAGAGAATGTTAGCAAAGAGGTAATCGGGACAGTGCAAACAGTACTCAAAGACAGGGAGAGCAAGCTCTACATTACTCTCTTGGCACTTTGGATGTGGGACATAGAGCGAGATGTTTGCTGCTTTTACGTTTGGCTGTTGGGAGATTTACAGCACAAAGATATCTAGTTGATTTGAAGCAGTTCCGAGAAAGTCTAAGCATAATCCTCACTTTTCCCTCCTGGCACTTTCCATGTGGGAGATATAGCAGGATGTATATTGGTTTTGAGGACAACTCAATGGACAGTGTAGAGAGAAAAGTTCCTGGCTCCTTGAACGCCGTTTCTGGAGACACTGCGATCAATGTGGGAGATATGTCAAGATGTGTGTTGGTTTTGAGGACAGCTTTCTGGAGTGTCTTAGCAAAGAGGTCACACGGATAATCAGAGCAATTCTCAGAGACACTGAGACCAAGCTCCACAATTCCTCCTGGCACTTTCCCTGTAGGAGATACCGCAAGACGTTTCTGTATATTGGGCACAGCGCTCTGCAGGGTGTTAGCAGAGAGTTTCCCGGGACAGTGAAACCCTATATCAGAGACACTGAGAAGAAGCCCCAACGTTCCTTCCAGGCACTTTCAGTGTGGGTGCCTTCTCCACGTGGTTCCTGGTTTCACTGCAGCTCTGAAGAGAATGTTAGCAAAGAGGTAATCGGGACAGTGCAAACAGTACTCAAAGACAGGGAGAGCAAGCTCTCTCTTGGCACTTTGTATGTGGGACATACAGCGAGATGTTTGCTGCTTTTACATTTGGCTGTTGGGAGATTTACAGCACAAAGATATCTAGTTGATTTGAAGCAGTTCCGAGAAAGTCTAAACATAATCCTCACTTTTCCCTCCTGGCACTTTCCCTGTAGGAGATACCGCAAGACGTTTCTGTATATTGGGCACAGCGCTCTGCAGGGTGTTAGCAGAGAGTTTCCCGGGACAGTGAAACCCTATGTCAAAGACACTGAGAAGAAGCCCCAATGTTCCCTCCAGGCACTTTCAGTGTGGGTGCCTTCTCCACGTGGTTCCTGGTTTCACTGCAGCTCTGAAGAGAATGTTAGCAAAGAGGTAATCGGGACAGTGCAAACAGTACTCAAAGACAGGGAGAGCAAGCTCTACATTACTCTCTTGGCACTTTGGATGTGGGACATAGAGCGAGATGTTTGCTGCTTTTACATTTGGCTGTTGGGAGATTTACAGCACAAAGATATCTAGTTGATTTGAAGCAGTTCCGAGAAAGTCTAAACATAATCCTCACTTTTCCCTCCTGGCACTTTCCCTGTAGGAGATACCGCAAGACGTTTCTGTATATTGGGCACAGCGCTCTGCAGGGTGTTAGCAGAGAGTTTCCCGGGACAGTGAAACCCTATGTCAGAGACAGTGAGAAGAAGCCCCAATGTTCCTTCCAGGCACTTTCAGTGTGGGTGCCTTCTCCACGTGGTTCCTGGTTTCACTGCAGCTCTGAAGAGAATGTTAGCAAAGAGGTAATCGGGACAGTGCAAACAGTACTCAAAGACAGGGAGAGCAAGCTCTACATTACTCTCTTGGCACTTTGGATGTGGGACATAGAGCGAGATGTTTGCTGCTTTTACGTTTGGCTGTTGGGAGATTTACAGCACAAAGATATCTAGTTGATTTGAAGCAGTTCCGAGAAAGTCTAAGCATAATCCTCACTTTTCCCTCCAGGCACTTTCCCTGTAGGGGATACCGCAAGACGTTTCTGTATATTGGGCACAGCGCTCTGCAGGGTGTTAGCAGAGAGTTTCCCGGGACAGTGAAACCCTATGTCAGAGACACTGAGAAGAAGCCCCAATGTTCCCTCCAGGCACTTTCAGTGTGGGTGCCTTCTCCACGTGGTTCCTGGTTTCACTGCAGCTCTGAAGAGAATGTTAGCAAAGAGGTAATCGGGACAGTGCAAACAGTACTCAAAGACAGGGAGAGCAAGCTCTCTCTTGGCACTTTGGATGTGGGACATACAGCGAGATGTTTGCTGCTTTTGCGTTTGGCTGTTGGGAGATTTACAGCACAAAGATATCTAGTTGATTTGAAGCAGTTCCGAGAAAGTCTAAACATAATCCTCACTTTTCCCTCCTGGCACTTTCCCTGTAGGAGATACCGCAAGACGTTTCTGTATATTGGGCACAGCGCTCTGCAGGGTGTTAGCAGAGAGTTTCCCGGGACAGTGAAACCCTATGTCAAAGACACTGAGAAGAAGCCCCAATGTTCCCTCCAGGCACTTTCAGTGTGGGTGCCTTCTCCACGTGGTTCCTGGTTTCACTGCAGCTCTGAAGAGAATGTTAGCAAAGAGGTAATCGGGACAGTGCAAACAGTACTCAAAGACAGGGAGAGCAAGCTCTACATTACTCTCTTGGCACTTTGGATGTGGGACATACAGCGAGATGTTTGCTGCTTTTGCGTTTGGCTGTTGGGAGATTTACAGCACAAAGATATCTAGTTGATTTGAAGCAGTTCCGAGAAAGTCTAAACATAATCCTCACTTTTCCCTCCTGGCACTTTCCCTGTAGGAGATACCGCAAGACGTTTCTGTACATTGGGCACAGCGCTCTGCAGGGTGTTAGCAGAGAGTTTCCCGGGACAGTGAAACCCTATATCGGAGACACTGAGAAGAAGCCCCAATGTTCACTCCAGGCACTTTCAGTGTGGGTGCCTTCTCCACGCGGTTCCTGGTTTCACTGCAGCTCTGAAGAGAATGTTAGCAAAGAGGTAATCGGGACAGTGCAAACAGTACTCAAAGACAGGGAGAGCAAGCTCTACATTACTCTCTTGGCACTTTGGATGTGGGACATAGAGCGAGATGTTTGCTGCTTTTACGTTTGCCTGTTGGGAGATTTACAGCACAAAGATATCTAGTTGATTTGAAGCAGTTCCGAGAAAGTCTAAGCATAATCCTCACTTTTCCCTCCTGGCACTTTCCATGTGGGAGATATAGCAGGATGTATATTGGTTTTGAGGACAACTCAATGGACAGTGTAGGGAGAAAAGTTCCTGGCTCCTTGAACGCCGTTTCTGGAGACACTGCGATCAATGTGGGAGATATGTCAAGATGTGTGTTGGTTTTGAGGACAGCTTTCTGGAGTGTCTTAGCAAAGAGGTCACACGGATAATCAGAGCAATTCTCAGAGACACTGAGACCAAGCTCCACAATTCCTCCTGGCACTTTCCCTGTAGGAGATACCGCAAGACGTTTCTGTATATTGGGCACAGCGCTCTGCAGGGTGTTAGCAGAGAGTTTCCCGGGACAGTGAAACCCTATGTCAAAGACACTGAGAAGAAGCCCCAATGTTCCCTCCAGGCACTTTCAGTGTGGGTGCCTTCTCCACGTGGTTCCTGGTTTCACTGCAGCTCTGAAGAGAATGTTAGCAAAGAGGTAATCGGGACAGTGCAAACAGTACTCAAAGACAGGGAGAGCAAGCTCTACATTACTCTCTTGGCACTTTGGATGTGGGACATACAGCGAGATGTTTGCTGCTTTTGCGTTTGGCTGTTGGGAGATTTACAGCACAAAGATATCTAGTTGATTTGAAGCAGTTCCGAGAAAGTCTAAACATAATCCTCACTTTTCCCTCCTGGCACTTTCCCTGTAGGAGATACCGCAAGACGTTTCTGTATATTGGGCACAGCGCTCTGCAGGGTGTTAGCAGAGAGTTTCCCGGGACAGTGAAACCCTATATCGGAGACACTGAGAAGAAGCCCCAATGTTCACTCCAGGCACTTTCAGTGTGGGTGCCTTCTCCACATGGTTCCTGGTTTCACTGCAGCTCTGAAGAGAATGTTAGCAAAGAGGTAATCGGGACAGTGCAAACAGTACTCAAAGACAGGGAGAGCAAGCTCTACATTACTCTCTTGGCACTTTGGATGTGGGACATAGAGCGAGATGTTTGCTGCTTTTACGTTTGGCTGTTGGGAGATTTACAGCACAAAGATATCTAGTTGATTTGAAGCAGTTCCGAGAAAGTCTAAGCATAATCCTCACTTTTCCCTCCTGGCACTTTCCATGTGGGAGATATAGCAGGATGTATATTGGTTTTGAGGACAACTCAATGGACAGTGTAGAGAGAAAAGTTCCTGGCTCCTTGAACGCCGTTTCTGGAGACACTGCGATCAATGTGGGAGATATGTCAAGATGTGTGTTGGTTTTGAGGACAGCTTTCTGGAGTGTCTTAGCAAAGAGGTCACACGGATAATCAGAGCAATTCTCAGAGACACTGAGACCAAGCTCCACAATTCCTCCTGGCACTTTCCCTGTAGGAGATACCGCAAGACGTTTCTGTATATTGGGCACAGCGCTCTGCAGGGTGTTAGCAGAGAGTTTCCCGGGACAGTGAAACCCTATATCAGAGACACTGAGAAGAAGCCCCAACGTTCCTTCCAGGCACTTTCAGTGTGGGTGCCTTCTCCACGTGGTTCCTGGTTTCACTGCAGCTCTGAAGAGAATGTTAGCAAAGAGGTAATCGGGACAGTGCAAACAGTACTCAAAGACAGGGAGAGCAAGCTCTCTCTTGGCACTTTGTATGTGGGACATACAGCGAGATGTTTGCTGCTTTTACATTTGGCTGTTGGGAGATTTACAGCACAAAGATATCTAGTTGATTTGAAGCAGTTCCGAGAAAGTCTAAACATAATCCTCACTTTTCCCTCCTGGCACTTTCCCTGTAGGAGATACCGCAAGACGTTTCTGTATATTGGGCACAGCGCTCTGCAGGGTGTTAGCAGAGAGTTTCCCGGGACAGTGAAACCCTATGTCAAAGACACTGAGAAGAAGCCCCAATGTTCCCTCCAGGCACTTTCAGTGTGGGTGCCTTCTCCACGTGGTTCCTGGTTTCACTGCAGCTCTGAAGAGAATGTTAGCAAAGAGGTAATCGGGACAGTGCAAACAGTACTCAAAGACAGGGAGAGCAAGCTCTACATTACTCTCTTGGCACTTTGGATGTGGGACATAGAGCGAGATGTTTGCTGCTTTTACATTTGGCTGTTGGGAGATTTACAGCACAAAGATATCTAGTTGATTTGAAGCAGTTCCGAGAAAGTCTAAACATAATCCTCACTTTTCCCTCCTGGCACTTTCCCTGTAGGAGATACCGCAAGACGTTTCTGTATATTGGGCACAGCGCTCTGCAGGGTGTTAGCAGAGAGTTTCCCGGGACAGTGAAACCCTATGTCAGAGACAGTGAGAAGAAGCCCCAATGTTCCTTCCAGGCACTTTCAGTGTGGGTGCCTTCTCCACGTGGTTCCTGGTTTCACTGCAGCTCTGAAGAGAATGTTAGCAAAGAGGTAATCGGGACAGTGCAAACAGTACTCAAAGACAGGGAGAGCAAGCTCTACATTACTCTCTTGGCACTTTGGATGTGGGACATAGAGCGAGATGTTTGCTGCTTTTACGTTTGGCTGTTGGGAGATTTACAGCACAAAGATATCTAGTTGATTTGAAGCAGTTCCGAGAAAGTCTAAGCATAATCCTCACTTTTCCCTCCAGGCACTTTCCCTGTAGGGGATACCGCAAGACGTTTCTGTATATTGGGCACAGCGCTCTGCAGGGTGTTAGCAGAGAGTTTCCCGGGACAGTGAAACCCTATGTCAGAGACACTGAGAAGAAGCCCCAATGTTCCCTCCAGGCACTTTCAGTGTGGGTGCCTTCTCCACGTGGTTCCTGGTTTCACTGCAGCTCTGAAGAGAATGTTAGCAAAGAGGTAATCGGGACAGTGCAAACAGTACTCAAAGACAGGGAGAGCAAGCTCTCTCTTGGCACTTTGGATGTGGGACATACAGCGAGATGTTTGCTGCTTTTGCGTTTGGCTGTTGGGAGATTTACAGCACAAAGATATCTAGTTGATTTGAAGCAGTTCCGAGAAAGTCTAAACATAATCCTCACTTTTCCCTCCTGGCACTTTCCCTGTAGGAGATACCGCAAGACGTTTCTGTATATTGGGCACAGCGCTCTGCAGGGTGTTAGCAGAGAGTTTCCCGGGACAGTGAAACCCTATGTCAAAGACACTGAGAAGAAGCCCCAATGTTCCCTCCAGGCACTTTCAGTGTGGGTGCCTTCTCCACGTGGTTCCTGGTTTCACTGCAGCTCTGAAGAGAATGTTAGCAAAGAGGTAATCGGGACAGTGCAAACAGTACTCAAAGACAGGGAGAGCAAGCTCTACATTACTCTCTTGGCACTTTGGATGTGGGACATACAGCGAGATGTTTGCTGCTTTTGCGTTTGGCTGTTGGGAGATTTACAGCACAAAGATATCTAGTTGATTTGAAGCAGTTCCGAGAAAGTCTAAACATAATCCTCACTTTTCCCTCCTGGCACTTTCCCTGTAGGAGATACCGCAAGACGTTTCTGTATATTGGGCACAGCGCTCTGCAGGGTGTTAGCAGAGAGTTTCCCGGGACAGTGAAACCCTATATCGGAGACACTGAGAAGAAGCCCCAATGTTCACTCCAGGCACTTTCAGTGTGGGTGCCTTCTCCACATGGTTCCTGGTTTCACTGCAGCTCTGAAGAGAATGTTAGCAAAGAGGTAATCGGGACAGTGCAAACAGTACTCAAAGACAGGGAGAGCAAGCTCTACATTACTCTCTTGGCACTTTGGATGTGGGACATAGAGCGAGATGTTTGCTGCTTTTACGTTTGGCTGTTGGGAGATTTACAGCACAAAGATATCTAGTTGATTTGAAGCAGTTCCGAGAAAGTCTAAGCATAATCCTCACTTTTCCCTCCTGGCACTTTCCATGTGGGAGATATAGCAGGATGTATATTGGTTTTGAGGACAACTCAATGGACAGTGTAGAGAGAAAAGTTCCTGGCTCCTTGAACGCCGTTTCTGGAGACACTGCGATCAATGTGGGAGATATGTCAAGATGTGTGTTGGTTTTGAGGACAGCTTTCTGGAGTGTCTTAGCAAAGAGGTCACACGGATAATCAGAGCAATTCTCAGAGACACTGAGACCAAGCTCCACAATTCCTCCTGGCACTTTCCCTGTAGGAGATACCGCAAGACGTTTCTGTATATTGGGCACAGCGCTCTGCAGGGTGTTAGCAGAGAGTTTCCCGGGACAGTGAAACCCTATATCAGAGACACTGAGAAGAAGCCCCAACGTTCCTTCCAGGCACTTTCAGTGTGGGTGCCTTCTCCACGTGGTTCCTGGTTTCACTGCAGCTCTGAAGAGAATGTTAGCAAAGAGGTAATCGGGACAGTGCAAACAGTACTCAAAGACAGGGAGAGCAAGCTCTCTCTTGGCACTTTGTATGTGGGACATACAGCGAGATGTTTGCTGCTTTTACATTTGGCTGTTGGGAGATTTACAGCACAAAGATATCTAGTTGATTTGAAGCAGTTCCGAGAAAGTCTAAACATAATCCTCACTTTTCCCTCCTGGCACTTTCCCTGTAGGAGATACCGCAAGACGTTTCTGTATATTGGGCACAGCGCTCTGCAGGGTGTTAGCAGAGAGTTTCCCGGGACAGTGAAACCCTATGTCAAAGACACTGAGAAGAAGCCCCAATGTTCCCTCCAGGCACTTTCAGTGTGGGTGCCTTCTCCACGTGGTTCCTGGTTTCACTGCAGCTCTGAAGAGAATGTTAGCAAAGAGGTAATCGGGACAGTGCAAACAGTACTCAAAGACAGGGAGAGCAAGCTCTACATTACTCTCTTGGCACTTTGGATGTGGGACATAGAGCGAGATGTTTGCTGCTTTTACATTTGGCTGTTGGGAGATTTACAGCACAAAGATATCTAGTTGATTTGAAGCAGTTCCGAGAAAGTCTAAACATAATCCTCACTTTTCCCTCCTGGCACTTTCCCTGTAGGAGATACCGCAAGACGTTTCTGTATATTGGGCACAGCGCTCTGCAGGGTGTTAGCAGAGAGTTTCCCGGGACAGTGAAACCCTATGTCAGAGACAGTGAGAAGAAGCCCCAATGTTCCTTCCAGGCACTTTCAGTGTGGGTGCCTTCTCCACGTGGTTCCTGGTTTCACTGCAGCTCTGAAGAGAATGTTAGCAAAGAGGTAATCGGGACAGTGCAAACAGTACTCAAAGACAGGGAGAGCAAGCTCTACATTACTCTCTTGGCACTTTGGATGTGGGACATAGAGCGAGATGTTTGCTGCTTTTACGTTTGGCTGTTGGGAGATTTACAGCACAAAGATATCTAGTTGATTTGAAGCAGTTCCGAGAAAGTCTAAGCATAATCCTCACTTTTCCCTCCTGGCACTTTCCATGTGGGAGATATAGCAGGATGTATATTGGTTTTGAGGACAACTCAATGGACAGTGTAGAGAGAAAAGTTCCTGGCTCCTTGAACGCCGTTTCTGGAGACACTGCGATCAATGTGGGAGATATGTCAAGATGTGTGTTGGTTTTGAGGACAGCTTTCTGGAGTGTCTTAGCAAAGAGGTCACACGGATAATCAGAGCAATTCTCAGAGACACTGAGACCAAGCTCCACAATTCCTCCTGGCACTTTCCCTGTAGGAGATACCGCAAGACGTTTCTGTATATTGGGCACAGCGCTCTGCAGGGTGTTAGCAGAGAGTTTCCCGGGACAGTGAAACCCTATATCAGAGACACTGAGAAGAAGCCCCAACGTTCCTTCCAGGCACTTTCAGTGTGGGTGCCTTCTCCACGTGGTTCCTGGTTTCACTGCAGCTCTGAAGAGAATGTTAGCAAAGAGGTAATCGGGACAGTGCAAACAGTACTCAAAGACAGGGAGAGCAAGCTCTCTCTTGGCACTTTGTATGTGGGACATACAGCGAGATGTTTGCTGCTTTTACATTTGGCTGTTGGGAGATTTACAGCACAAAGATATCTAGTTGATTTGAAGCAGTTCCGAGAAAGTCTAAACATAATCCTCACTTTTCCCTCCTGGCACTTTCCCTGTAGGAGATACCGCAAGACGTTTCTGTATATTGGGCACAGCGCTCTGCAGGGTGTTAGCAGAGAGTTTCCCGGGACAGTGAAACCCTATGTCAAAGACACTGAGAAGAAGCCCCAATGTTCCCTCCAGGCACTTTCAGTGTGGGTGCCTTCTCCACGTGGTTCCTGGTTTCACTGCAGCTCTGAAGAGAATGTTAGCAAAGAGGTAATCGGGACAGTGCAAACAGTACTCAAAGACAGGGAGAGCAAGCTCTACATTACTCTCTTGGCACTTTGGATGTGGGACATAGAGCGAGATGTTTGCTGCTTTTACATTTGGCTGTTGGGAGATTTACAGCACAAAGATATCTAGTTGATTTGAAGCAGTTCCGAGAAAGTCTAAACATAATCCTCACTTTTCCCTCCTGGCACTTTCCCTGTAGGAGATACCGCAAGACGTTTCTGTATATTGGGCACAGCGCTCTGCAGGGTGTTAGCAGAGAGTTTCCCGGGACAGTGAAACCCTATGTCAGAGACAGTGAGAAGAAGCCCCAATGTTCCTTCCAGGCACTTTCAGTGTGGGTGCCTTCTCCACGTGGTTCCTGGTTTCACTGCAGCTCTGAAGAGAATGTTAGCAAAGAGGTAATCGGGACAGTGCAAACAGTACTCAAAGACAGGGAGAGCAAGCTCTACATTACTCTCTTGGCACTTTGGATGTGGGACATAGAGCGAGATGTTTGCTGCTTTTACGTTTGGCTGTTGGGAGATTTACAGCACAAAGATATCTAGTTGATTTGAAGCAGTTCCGAGAAAGTCTAAGCATAATCCTCACTTTTCCCTCCAGGCACTTTCCCTGTAGGGGATACCGCAAGACGTTTCTGTATATTGGGCACAGCGCTCTGCAGGGTGTTAGCAGAGAGTTTCCCGGGACAGTGAAACCCTATGTCAGAGACACTGAGAAGAAGCCCCAATGTTCCCTCCAGGCACTTTCAGTGTGGGTGCCTTCTCCACGTGGTTCCTGGTTTCACTGCAGCTCTGAAGAGAATGTTAGCAAAGAGGTAATCGGGACAGTGCAAACAGTACTCAAAGACAGGGAGAGCAAGCTCTCTCTTGGCACTTTGGATGTGGGACATAGAGCGAGATGTTTGCTGCTTTTGCGTTTGGCTGTTGGGAGATTTACAGCACAAAGATATCTAGTTGATTTGAAGCAGTTCCGAGAAAGTCTAAACATAATCCTCACTTTTCCCTCCTGGCACTTTCCCTGTAGGAGATACCGCAAGACGTTTCTGTATATTGGGCACAGCGCTCTGCAGGGTGTTAGCAGAGAGTTTCCCGGGACAGTGAAACCCTATGTCAAAGACACTGAGAAGAAGCCCCAATGTTCCCTCCAGGCACTTTCAGTGTGGGTGCCTTCTCCACGTGGTTCCTGGTTTCACTGCAGCTCTGAAGAGAATGTTAGCAAAGAGGTAATCGGGACAGTGCAAACAGTACTCAAAGACAGGGAGAGCAAGCTCTACATTACTCTCTTGGCACTTTGGATGTGGGACATACAGCGAGATGTTTGCTGCTTTTGCGTTTGGCTGTTGGGAGATTTACAGCACAAAGATATCTAGTTGATTTGAAGCAGTTCCGAGAAAGTCTAAACATAATCCTCACTTTTCCCTCCTGGCACTTTCCCTGTAGGAGATACCGCAAGACGTTTCTGTACATTGGGCACAGCGCTCTGCAGGGTGTTAGCAGAGAGTTTCCCGGGACAGTGAAACCCTGTATCGGAGACACTGAGAAGAAGCCCCAATGTTCCCTCCAGGCACTTTCAGTGTGGGTGCCTTCTCCACGTGGTTCCTGGTTTCACTGCAGCTCTGAAGAGAATGTTAGCAAAGAGGTAATCGGGACAGTGCAAACAGTACTCAAAGACAGGGAGAGCAAGCTCTACATTACTCTCTTGGCACTTTGGATGTGGGACATAGAGCGAGATGTTTGCTGCTTTTACGTTTGGCTGTTGGGAGATTTACAGCACAAAGATATCTAGTTGATTTGAAGCAGTTCCGAGAAAGTCTAAGCATAATCCTCACTTTTCCCTCCTGGCACTTTCCATGTGGGAGATATAGCAGGATGTATATTGGTTTTGAGGACAACTCAATGGACAGTGTAGGGAGAAAAGTTCCTGGCTCCTTGAACGCCGTTTCTGGAGACACTGCGATCAATGTGGGAGATATGTCAAGATGTGTGTTGGTTTTGAGGACAGCTTTCTGGAGTGTCTTAGCAAAGAGGTCACACGGATAATCAGAGCAATTCTCAGAGACACTGAGACCAAGCTCCACAATTCCTCCTGGCACTTTCCCTGTAGGAGATACCGCAAGACGTTTCTGTATATTGGGCACAGCGCTCTGCAGGGTGTTAGCAGAGAGTTTCCCGGGACAGTGAAACCCTATATCAGAGACACTGAGAAGAAGCCCCAACGTTCCTTCCAGGCACTTTCAGTGTGGGTGCCTTCTCCACGTGGTTCCTGGTTTCACTGCAGCTCTGAAGAGAATGTTAGCAAAGAGGTAATCGGGACAGTGCAAACAGTACTCAAAGACAGGGAGAGCAAGCTCTACATTACTCTCTTGGCACTTTGGATGTGGGACATAGAGCGAGATGTTTGCTGCTTTTACATTTGGCTGTTGGGAGATTTACAGCACAAAGATATCTAGTTGATTTGAAGCAGTTCCGAGAAAGTCTAAACATAATCCTCACTTTTCCATCCTGGCACTTTCCCTGTAGGAGATACCGCAAGACGTTTCTGTATATTGGGCACAGCGCTCTGCAGGGTGTTAGCAGAGAGTTTCCCGGGACAGTGAAACCCTATGTCAGAGACAGTGAGAAGAAGCCCCAATGTTCCTTCCAGGCACTTTCAGTGTGGGTGCCTTCTCCACGTGGTTCCTGGTTTCACTGCAGCTCTGAAGAGAATGTTAGCAAAGAGGTAATCGGGACAGTGCAAACAGTACTCAAAGACAGGGAGAGCAAGCTCTACATTACTCTCTTGGCACTTTGGATGTGGGACATAGAGCGAGATGTTTGCTGCTTTTACGTTTGGCTGTTGGGAGATTTACAGCACAAAGATATCTAGTTGATTTGAAGCAGTTCCGAGAAAGTCTAAGCATAATCCTCACTTTTCCCTCCAGGCACTTTCCCTGTAGGGGATACCGCAAGACGTTTCTGTATATTGGGCACAGCGCTCTGCAGGGTGTTAGCAGAGAGTTTCCCGGGACAGTGAAACCCTATGTCAGAGACAGTGAGAAGAAGCCCCAATGTTCCCTCCAGGCACTTTCAGTGTGGGTGCCTTCTCCACGTGGTTCCTGGTTTCACTGCAGCTCTGAAGAGAATGTTAGCAAAGAGGTAATCGGGACAGTGCAAACAGTACTCAAAGACAGGGAGAGCAAGCTCTACATTACTCTCTTGGCACTTTGGATGTGGGACATACAGCGAGATGTTTGCTGCTTTTGCGTTTGGCTGTTGGGAGATTTACAGCACAAAGATATCTAGTTGATTTGAAGCAGTTCCGAGAAAGTCTAAACATAATCCTCACTTTTCCCTCCTGGCACTTTCCCTGTAGGAGATACCGCAAGACGTTTCTGTATATTGGGCACAGCGCTCTGCAGGGTGTTAGCAGAGAGTTTCCCGGGACAGTGAAACCCTATGTCAAAGACACTGAGAAGAAGCCCCAATGTTCCCTCCAGGCACTTTCAGTGTGGGTGCCTTCTCCACGTGGTTCCTGGTTTCACTGCAGCTCTGAAGAGAATGTTAGCAAAGAGGTAATCGGGACAGTGCAAACAGTACTCAAAGACAGGGAGAGCAAGCTCTACATTACTCTCTTGGCACTTTGGATGTGGGACATACAGCGAGATGTTTGCTGCTTTTGCGTTTGGCTGTTGGGAGATTTACAGCACAAAGATATCTAGTTGATTTGAAGCAGTTCCGAGAAAGTCTAAACATAATCCTCACTTTTCCCTCCTGGCACTTTCCCTGTAGGAGATACCGCAAGACGTTTCTGTACATTGGGCACAGCGCTCTGCAGGGTGTTAGCAGAGAGTTTCCCGGGACAGTGAAACCCTATATCGGAGACACTGAGAAGAAGCCCCAATGTTCACTCCAGGCACTTTCAGTGTGGGTGCCTTCTCCACGCGGTTCCTGGTTTCACTGCAGCTCTGAAGAGAATGTTAGCAAAGAGGTAATCGGGACAGTGCAAACAGTACTCAAAGACAGGGAGAGCAAGCTCTACATTACTCTCTTGGCACTTTGGATGTGGGACATACAGCGAGATGTTTGCTGCTTTTGCGTTTGGCTGTTGGGAGATTTACAGCACAAAGATATCTAGTTGATTTGAAGCAGTTCCGAGAAAGTCTAAGCATAATCCTCACTTTTCCCTCCTGGCACTTTCCATGTGGGAGATATAGCAGGATGTATATTGGTTTTGAGGACAACTCAATGGACAGTGTAGGGAGAAAAGTTCCTGGCTCCTTGAACGCCGTTTCTGGAGACACTGCGATCAATGTGGGAGATATGTCAAGATGTGTGTTGGTTTTGAGGACAGCTTTCTGGAGTGTCTTAGCAAAGAGGTCACACGGATAATCAGAGCAATTCTCAGAGACACTGAGACCAAGCTCCACAATTCCTCCTGGCACTTTCCCTGTAGGAGATACCGCAAGACGTTTCTGTATATTGGGCACAGCGCTCTGCAGGGTGTTAGCAGAGAGTTTCCCGGGACAGTGAAACCCTATATCAGAGACACTGAGAAGAAGCCCCAACGTTCCTTCCAGGCACTTTCAGTGTGGGTGCCTTCTCCACGTGGTTCCTGGTTTCACTGCAGCTCTGAAGAGAATGTTAGCAAAGAGGTAATCGGGACAGTGCAAACAGTACTCAAAGACAGGGAGAGCAAGCTCTCTCTTGGCACTTTGGATGTGGGACATACAGCGAGATGTTTGCTGCTTTTACATTTGGCTGTTGGGAGATTTACAGCACAAAGATATCTAGTTGATTTGAAGCAGTTCCGAGAAAGTCTAAACATAATCCTCACTTTTCCCTCCTGGCACTTTCCCTGTAGGAGATACCGCAAGACGTTTCTGTATATTGGGCACAGCGCTCTGCAGGGTGTTAGCAGAGAGTTTCCCGGGACAGTGAAACCCTATGTCAAAGACACTGAGAAGAAGCCCCAATGTTCCCTCCAGGCACTTTCAGTGTGGGTGCCTTCTCCACGTGGTTCCTGGTTTCACTGCAGCTCTGAAGAGAATGTTAGCAAAGAGGTAATCTGGACAGTGCAAACAGTACTCAAAGACAGGGAGAGCAAGCTCTACATTACTCTCTTGGCACTTTGGATGTGGGACATAGAGCGAGATGTTTGCTGCTTTTACATTTGGCTGTTGGGAGATTTACAGCACAAAGATATCTAGTTGATTTGAAGCAGTTCCGAGAAAGTCTAAGCATAATCCTCACTTTTCCCTCCTGGCACTTTCCCTGTAGGAGATACCGCAAGACGTTTCTGTACATTGGGCACAGCGCTCTGCAGGGTGTTAGCAGAGAGTTTCCCGGGACAGTGAAACCCTATATCGGAGACACTGAGAAGAAGCCCCAGTGTTCCCTCCAGGCACTTTCAGTGTGGGTGCCTTCTCCACGTGGTTCCTGGTTTCACTGCAGCTCTGAAGAGAATGTTAGCAAAGAGGTAATCGGGACAGTGCAAACAGTACTCAAAGACAGGGAGAGCAAGCTCTACATTACTCTCTTGGCACTTTGGATGTGGGACATAGAGCGAGATGTTTGCTGCTTTTACGTTTGGCTGTTGGGAGATTTACAGCACAAAGATATCTAGTTGATTTGAAGCAGTTCCGAGAAAGTCTAAGCATAATCCTCACTTTTCCCTCCTGGCACTTTCCCTGTAGGGGATACCGCAAGACGTTTCTGTATATTGGGCACAGCGCTCTGCAGGGTGTTAGCAGAGAGTTTCCCGGGACAGTGAAACCCTATGTCAGAGACAGTGAGAAGAAGCCCCAATGTTCCCTCCAGGCACTTTCAGTGTGGGTGCCTTCTCCACGTGGTTCCTGGTTTCACTGCAGCTCTGAAGAGAATGTTAGCAAAGAGGTAATCGGGACAGTGCAAACAGTACTCAAAGACAGGGAGAGCAAGCTCTACATTACTCTCTTGGCACTTTGGATGTGGGACATACAGCGAGATGTTTGCTGCTTTTGCGTTTGGCTGTTGGGAGATTTACAGCACAAAGATATCTAGTTGATTTGAAGCAGTTCTGAGAAAGTCTAAACATAATCCTCACTTTTCCCTCCTGGCACTTTCCCTGTAGGAGATACCGCAAGACGTTTCTGTACATTGGGCACAGCGCTCTGCAGGGTGTTAGCAGAGAGTTTCCCGGGACAGTGAAACCCTATATCGGAGACACTGAGAAGAAGCCCCAATGTTCACTCCAGGCACTTTCAGTGAGGGTGCCTTCTCCACATGGTTCCTGGTTTCACTGCAGCTCTGAAGAGAATGTTAGCAAAGAGGTAATCGGGACAGTGCAAACAGTACTCAAAGACAGGGAGAGCAAGCTCTACATTACTCTCTTGGCACTTTGGATGTGGGACATAGAGCGAGATGTTTGCTGCTTTTACGTTTGGCTGTTGGGAGATTTACAGCACAAAGATATCTAGTTGATTTGAAGCAGTTCCGAGAAAGTCTAAGCATAATCCTCACTTTTCCCTCCTGGCACTTTCCATGTGGGAGATATAGCAGGATGTATATTGGTTTTGAGGACAACTCAATGGACAGTGTAGGGAGAAAAGTTCCTGGCTCCTTGAACGCCGTTTCTGGAGACACTGCGATCAATGTGGGAGATATGTCAAGATGTGTGTTGGTTTTGAGGACAGCTTTCTGGAGTGTCTTAGCAAAGAGGTCACACGGATAATCAGAGCAATTCTCAGAGACACTGAGACCAAGCTCCACAATTCCTCCTGGCACTTTCCCTGTAGGAGATACCGCAAGACGTTTCTGTATATTGGGCACAGCGCTCTGCAGGGTGTTAGCAGAGAGTTTCCCGGGACAGTGAAACCCTATGTCAGAGACAGTGAGAAGAAGCCCCAATGTTCCTTCCAGGCACTTTCAGTGTGGGTGCCTTCTCCACGTGGTTCCTGGTTTCACTGCAGCTCTGAAGAGAATGTTAGCAAAGAGGTAATCGGGACAGTGCAAACAGTACTCAAAGACAGGGAGAGCAAGCTCTACATTACTCTCTTGGCACTTTGGATGTGGGACATAGAGCGAGATGTTTGCTGCTTTTACGTTTGGCTGTTGGGAGATTTACAGCACAAAGATATCTAGTTGATTTGAAGCAGTTCCGAGAAAGTCTAAGCATAATCCTCACTTTTCCCTCCAGGCACTTTCCCTGTAGGGGATACCGCAAGACGTTTCTGTATATTGGGCACAGCGCTCTGCAGGGTGTTAGCAGAGAGTTTCCCGGGACAGTGAAACCCTATGTCAGAGACAGTGAGAAGAAGCCCCAATGTTCCCTCCAGGCACTTTCAGTGTGGGTGCCTTCTCCACGTGGTTCCTGGTTTCACTGCAGCTCTGAAGAGAATGTTAGCAAAGAGGTAATCGGGACAGTGCAAACAGTACTCAAAGACAGGGAGAGCAAGCTCTACATTACTCTCTTGGCACTTTGGATGTGGGACATACAGCGAGATGTTTGCTGCTTTTGCGTTTGGCTGTTGGGAGATTTACAGCACAAAGATATCTAGTTGATTTGAAGCAGTTCCGAGAAAGTCTAAACATAATCCTCACTTTTCCCTCCTGGCACTTTCCCTGTAGGAGATACCGCAAGACGTTTCTGTATATTGGGCACAGCGCTCTGCAGGGTGTTAGCAGAGAGTTTCCCGGGACAGTGAAACCCTATGTCAAAGACACTGAGAAGAAGCCCCAATGTTCCTTCCAGGCACTTTCAGTGTGGGTGCCTTCTCCACGTGGTTCCTGGTTTCACTGCAGCTCTGAAGAGAATGTTAGCAAAGAGGTAATCGGGACAGTGCAAACAGTACTCAAAGACAGGGAGAGCAAGCTCTACATTACTCTCTTGGCACTTTGGATGTGGGACATACAGCGAGATGTTTGCTGCTTTTGCGTTTGGCTGTTGGGAGATTTACAGCACAAAGATATCTAGTTGATTTGAAGCAGTTCTGAGAAAGTCTAAACATAATCCTCACTTTTCCCTCCTGGCACTTTCCCTGTAGGAGATACCGCAAGACGTTTCTGTACATTGGGCACAGCGCTCTGCAGGGTGTTAGCAGAGAGTTTCCCGGGACAGTGAAACCCTATATCGGAGACACTGAGAAGAAGCCCCAATGTTCACTCCAGGCACTTTCAGTGAGGGTGCCTTCTCCACATGGTTCCTGGTTTCACTGCAGCTCTGAAGAGAATGTTAGCAAAGAGGTAATCGGGACAGTGCAAACAGTACTCAAAGACAGGGAGAGCAAGCTCTACATTACTCTCTTGGCACTTTGGATGTGGGACATAGAGCGAGATGTTTGCTGCTTTTACGTTTGGCTGTTGGGAGATTTACAGCACAAAGATATCTAGTTGATTTGAAGCAGTTCCGAGAAAGTCTAAGCATAATCCTCACTTTTCCCTCCTGGCACTTTCCATGTGGGAGATATAGCAGGATGTATATTGGTTTTGAGGACAACTCAATGGACAGTGTAGGGAGAAAAGTTCCTGGCTCCTTGAACGCCGTTTCTGGAGACACTGCGATCAATGTGGGAGATATGTCAAGATGTGTGTTGGTTTTGAGGACAGCTTTCTGGAGTGTCTTAGCAAAGAGGTCACACGGATAATCAGAGCAATTCTCAGAGACACTGAGACCAAGCTCCACAATTCCTCCTGGCACTTTCCCTGTAGGAGATACCGCAAGACGTTTCTGTATATTGGGCACAGCCCTCTGCAGGGTGTTAGCAGAGAGTTTCCCGGGACAGTGAAACCCTATATCAGAGACACTGAGAAGAAGCCCCAACGTTCCTTCCAGGCACTTTCAGTGTGGGTGCCTTCTCCACGTGGTTCCTGGTTTCACTGCAGCTCTGAAGAGAATGTTAGCAAAGAGGTAATCGGGACAGTGCAAACAGTACTCAAAGACAGGGAGAGCAAGCTCTCTCTTGGCACTTTGGATGTGGGACATACAGCGAGATGTTTGCTGCTTTTACATTTGGCTGTTGGGAGATTTACAGCACAAAGATATCTAGTTGATTTGAAGCAGTTCCGAGAAAGTCTAAACATAATCCTCACTTTTCCCTCCTGGCACTTTCCCTGTAGGAGATACCGCAAGACGTTTCTGTATATTGGGCACAGCGCTCTGCAGGGTGTTAGCAGAGAGTTTCCCGGGACAGTGAAACCCTATGTCAAAGACACTGAGAAGAAGCCCCAATGTTCCCTCCAGGCACTTTCAGTGTGGGTGCCTTCTCCACGTGGTTCCTGGTTTCACTGCAGCTCTGAAGAGAATGTTAGCAAAGAGGTAATCGGGACAGTGCAAACAGTACTCAAAGACAGGGAGAGCAAGCTCTACATTACTCTCTTGGCACTTTGGATGTGGGACATAGAGCGAGATGTTTGCTGCTTTTACGTTTGGCTGTTGGGAGATTTACAGCACAAAGATATCTAGTTGATTTGAAGCAGTTCCGAGAAAGTCTAAGCATAATCCTCACTTTTCCCTCCAGGCACTTTCCCTGTAGGGGATACCGCAAGACGTTTCTGTATATTGGGCACAGCGCTCTGCAGGGTGTTAGCAGAGAGTTTCCCGGGACAGTGAAACCCTATGTCAGAGACAGTGAGAAGAAGCCCCAATGTTCCCTCCAGGCACTTTCAGTGTGGGTGCCTTCTCCACGTGGTTCCTGGTTTCACTGCAGCTCTGAAGAGAATGTTAGCAAAGAGGTAATCGGGACAGTGCAAACAGTACTCAAAGACAGGGAGAGCAAGCTCTCTCTTGGCACTTTGGATGTGGGACATACAGCGAGATGTTTGCTGCTTTTGCGTTTGGCTGTTGGGAGATTTACAGCACAAAGATATCTAGTTGATTTGAAGCAGTTCCGAGAAAGTCTAAACATAATCCTCACTTTTCCCTCCTGGCACTTTCCCTGTAGGAGATACCGCAAGACGTTTCTGTATATTGGGCACAGCGCTCTGCAGGGTGTTAGCAGAGAGTTTCCCGGGACAGTGAAACCCTATGTCAAAGACACTGAGAAGAAGCCCCAATGTTCCCTCCAGGCACTTTCAGTGTGGGTGCCTTCTCCACGTGGTTCCTGGTTTCACTGCAGCTCTGAAGAGAATGTTAGCAAAGAGGTAATCGGGACAGTGCAAACAGTACTCAAAGACAGGGAGAGCAAGCTCTACATTACTCTCTTGGCACTTTGGATGTGGGACATACAGCGAGATGTTTGCTGCTTTTGCGTTTGGCTGTTGGGAGATTTACAGCACAAAGATATCTAGTTGATTTGAAGCAGTTCCGAGAAAGTCTAAGCATAATCCTCACTTTTCCCTCCTGGCACTTTCCCTGTAGGAGATACCGCAAGACGTTTCTGTACATTGGGCACAGCGCTCTGCAGGGTGTTAGCAGAGAGTTTCCCGGGACAGTGAAACCCTATGTCAGAGACAGTGAGAAGAAGCCCCAATGTTCCTTCCAGGCACTTTCAGTGTGGGTGCCTTCTCCACGTGGTTCCTGGTTTCACTGCAGCTCTGAAGAGAATGTTAGCAAAGAGGTAATCGGGACAGTGCAAACAGTACTCAAAGACAGGGAGAGCAAGCTCTACATTACTCTCTTGGCACTTTGGATGTGGGACATAGAGCGAGATGTTTGCTGCTTTTACGTTTGGCTGTTGGGAGATTTACAGCACAAAGATATCTAGTTGATTTGAAGCAGTTCCGAGAAAGTCTAAGCATAATCCTCACTTTTCCCTCCAGGCACTTTCCCTGTAGGGGATACCGCAAGACGTTTCTGTATATTGGGCACAGCGCTCTGCAGGGTGTTAGCAGAGAGTTTCCCGGGACAGTGAAACCCTATGTCAGAGACAGTGAGAAGAAGCCCCAATGTTCCCTCCAGGCACTTTCAGTGTGGGTGCCTTCTCCACGTGGTTCCTGGTTTCACTGCAGCTCTGAAGAGAATGTTAGCAAAGAGGTAATCGGGACAGTGCAAACAGTACTCAAAGACAGGGAGAGCAAGCTCTCTCTTGGCACTTTGGATGTGGGACATACAGCGAGATGTTTGCTGCTTTTGCGTTTGGCTGTTGGGAGATTTACAGCACAAAGATATCTAGTTGATTTGAAGCAGTTCCGAGAAAGTCTAAACATAATCCTCACTTTTCCCTCCTGGCACTTTCCCTGTAGGAGATACCGCAAGACGTTTCTGTATATTGGGCACAGCGCTCTGCAGGGTGTTAGCAGAGAGTTTCCCGGGACAGTGAAACCCTATGTCAAAGACACTGAGAAGAAGCCCCAATGTTCCCTCCAGGCACTTTCAGTGTGGGTGCCTTCTCCACGTGGTTCCTGGTTTCACTGCAGCTCTGAAGAGAATGTTAGCAAAGAGGTAATCGGGACAGTGCAAACAGTACTCATAGACAGGGAGAGCAAGCTCTACATTACTCTCTTGGCACTTTGGATGTGGGACATACAGCGAGATGTTTGCTGCTTTTGCGTTTGGCTGTTGGGAGATTTACAGCACAAAGATATCTAGTTGATTTGAAGCAGTTCCGAGAAAGTCTAAGCATAATCCTCACTTTTCCCTCCTGGCACTTTCCCTGTAGGAGATACCGCAAGACGTTTCTGTATATTGGGCACAGCGCTCTGCAGGGTGTTAGCAGAGAGTTTCCCGGGACAGTGAAACCCTATATCGGAGACACTGAGAAGAAGCCCCAATGTTCACTCCAGGCACTTTCAGTGTGGGTGCCTTCTCCACGTGGTTCCTGGTTTCACTGCAGCTCTGAAGAGAATGTTAGCAAAGAGGTAATCGGGACAGTGCAAACAGTACTCAAAGACAGGGAGAGCAAGCTCTACATTACTCTCTTGGCACTTTGGATGTGGGACATAGAGCGAGATGTTTGCTGCTTTTACGTTTGGCTGTTGGGAGATTTACAGCACAAAGATATCTAGTTGATTTGAAGCAGTTCCGAGAAAGTCTAAGCATAATCCTCACTTTTCCCTCCTGGCACTTTCCCTGTAGGGGATACCGCAAGACGTTTCTGTATATTGGGCACAGCGCTCTGCAGGGTGTTAGCAGAGAGTTTCCCGGGACAGTGAAACCCTATGTCAGAGACAGTGAGAAGAAGCCCCAATGTTCCCTCCAGGCACTTTCAGTGTGGGTGCCTTCTCCACGTGGTTCCTGGTTTCACTGCAGCTCTGAAGAGAATGTTAGCAAAGAGGTAATCGGGACAGTGCAAACAGTACTCAAAGACAGGGAGAGCAAGCTCTACATTACTCTCTTGGCACTTTGGATGTGGGACATACAGCGAGATGTTTGCTGCTTTTGCGTTTGGCTGTTGGGAGATTTACAGCACAAAGATATCTAGTTGATTTGAAGCAGTTCCGAGAAAGTCTAAACATAATCCTCACTTTTCCCTCCTGGCACTTTCCCTGTAGGAGATACCGCAAGACGTTTCTGTATATTGGGCACAGCGCTCTGCAGGGTGTTAGCAGAGAGTTTCCCGGGACAGTGAAACCCTATGTCAAAGACACTGAGAAGAAGCCCCAATGTTCCCTCCAGGCACTTTCAGTGTGGGTGCCTTCTCCACGTGGTTCCTGGTTTCACTGCAGCTCTGAAGAGAATGTTAGCAAAGAGGTAATCGGGACAGTGCAAACAGTACTCAAAGACAGGGAGAGCAAGCTCTACATTACTCTCTTGGCACTTTGGATGTGGGACATAGAGCGAGATGTTTGCTGCTTTTACATTTGGCTGTTGGGAGATTTACAGCACAAAGATATCTAGTTGATTTGAAGCAGTTCCGAGAAAGTCTAAGCATAATCCTCACTTTTCCCTCCTGGCACTTTCCCTGTAGGAGATACCGCAAGACGTTTCTGTATATTGGGCACAGCGCTCTGCAGGGTGTTAGCAGAGAGTTTCCCGGGACAGTGAAACCCTATGTCAGAGACAGTGAGAAGAAGCCCCAATGTTCCTTCCAGGCACTTTGAGTGTGGGTGCCTTCTCCACGTGGTTCCTGGTTTCACTGCAGCTCTGAAGAGAATGTTAGCAAAGAGGTAATCGGGACAGTGCAAACAGTACTCAAAGACAGGGAGAGCAAGCTCTACATTACTCTCTTGGCACTTTGGATGTGGGACATAGAGCGAGATGTTTGCTGCTTTTACGTTTGGCTGTTGGGAGATTTACAGCACAAAGATATCTAGTTGATTTGAAGCAGTTCCGAGAAAGTCTAAGCATAATCCTCACTTTTCCCTCCTGGCACTTTCCATGTGGGAGATATAGCAGGATGTATATTGGTTTTGAGGACAACTCAATGGACAGTGTAGGGAGAAAAGTTCCTGGCTCCTTTAACGCCGTTTCTGGAGACACTGCGATCAATGTGGGAGATATGTCAAGATGTGTGTTGGTTTTGAGGACAGCTTTCTGGAGTGTCTTAGCAAAGAGGTCACACGGATAATCAGAGCAATTCTCAGAGACACTGAGACCAAGCTCCACAATTCCTCCTGGCACTTTCCCTGTAGGAGATACCGCAAGACGTTTCTGTATATTGGGCACAGCGCTCTGCAGGGTGTTAGCAGAGACTTTCCCGGGACAGTGAAACCCTATATCAGAGACACTGAGAAGAAGCCCCAACGTTCCTTCCAGGCACTTTCAGTGTGGGTGCCTTCTCCACGTGGTTCCTGGTTTCACTGCAGCTCTGAAGAGAATGTTAGCAAAGAGGTAATCGGGACAGTGCAAACAGTACTCAAAGACAGGGAGAGCAAGCTCTCTCTTGGCACTTTGGATGTGGGACATACAGCGAGATGTTTGCTGCTTTTACATTTGGCTGTTGGGAGATTTACAGCACAAAGATATCTAGTTGATTTGAAGCAGTTCCGAGAAAGTCTAAACATAATCCTCACTTTTCCCTCCTGGCACTTTCCCTGTAGGAGATACCGCAAGACGTTTCTGTATATTGGGCACAGCGCTCTGCAGGGTGTTAGCAGAGAGTTTCCCGGGACAGTGAAACCCTATGTCAAAGACACTGAGAAGAAGCCCCAATGTTCCCTCCAGGCACTTTCAGTGTGGGTGCCTTCTCCACGTGGTTCCTGGTTTCACTGCAGCTCTGAAGAGAATGTTAGCAAAGAGGTAATCGGGACAGTGCAAACAGTACTCAAAGACAGGGAGAGCAAGCTCTACATTACTCTCTTGGCACTTTGGATGTGGGACATAGAGCGAGATGTTTGCTGCTTTTACATTTGGCTGTTGGGAGATTTACAGCACAAAGATATCTAGTTGATTTGAAGCAGTTCCGAGAAAGTCTAAGCATAATCCTCACTTTTCCCTCCTGGCACTTTCCCTGTAGGAGATACCGCAAGACGTTTCTGTATATTGGGCACAGCGCTCTGCAGGGTGTTAGCAGAGAGTTTCCCGGGACAGTGAAACCCTATGTCAGAGACAGTGAGAAGAAGCCCCAATGTTCCTTCCAGGCACTTTCAGTGTGGGTGCCTTCTCCACGTGGTTCCTGGTTTCACTGCAGCTCTGAAGAGAATGTTAGCAAAGAGGTAATCGGGACAGTGCAAACAGTACTCAAAGACAGGGAGAGCAAGCTCTACATTACTCTCTTGGCACTTTGGATGTGGGACATAGAGCGAGATGTTTGCTGCTTTTACGTTTGGCTGTTGGGAGATTTACAGCACAAAGATATCTAGTTGATTTGAAGCAGTTCCGAGAAAGTCTAAGCATAATCCTCACTTTTCCCTCCTGGCACTTTCCATGTGGGAGATATAGCAGGATGTATATTGGTTTTGAGGACAACTCAATGGACAGTGTAGGGAGAAAAGTTCCTGGCTCCTTGAACGCCGTTTCTGGAGACACTGCGATCAATGTGGGAGATATGTCAAGATGTGTGTTGGTTTTGAGGACAGCTTTCTGGAGTGTCTTAGCAAAGAGGTCACACGGATAATCAGAGCAATTCTCAGAGACACTGAGACCAAGCTCCACAATTCCTCCTGGCACTTTCCCTGTAGGAGATACCGCAAGACGTTTCTGTATATTGGGCACAGCGCTCTGCAGGGTGTTAGCAGAGACTTTCCCGGGACAGTGAAACCCTATATCAGAGACACTGAGAAGAAGCCCCAACGTTCCTTCCAGGCACTTTCAGTGTGGGTGCCTTCTCCACGTGGTTCCTGGTTTCACTGCAGCTCTGAAGAGAATGTTAGCAAAGAGGTAATCGGGACAGTGCAAACAGTACTCAAAGACAGGGAGAGCAAGCTCTCTCTTGGCACTTTGGATGTGGGACATAGAGCGAGATGTTTGCTGCTTTTGCGTTTGGCTGTTGGGAGATTTACAGCACAAAGATATCTAGTTGATTTGAAGCAGTTCCGAGAAAGTCTAAACATAATCCTCACTTTTCCCTCCTGGCACTTTCCCTGTAGGAGATACCGCAAGACGTTTCTGTATATTGGGCACAGCGCTCTGCAGGGTGTTAGCAGAGAGTTTCCCAGGACAGTGAAACCCTATGTCAAAGACACTGAGAAGAAGCCCCAATGTTCCCTCCAGGCACTTTCAGTGTGGGTGCCTTCTCCACGTGGTTCCTGGTTTCACTGCAGCTCTGAAGAGAATGTTAGCAAAGAGGTAATCGGGACAGTGCAAACAGTACTCAAAGACAGGGAGAGCAAGCTCTACATTACTCTCTTGGCACTTTGGATGTGGGACATAGAGCGAGATGTTTGCTGCTTTTACATTTGGCTGTTGGGAGATTTACAGCACAAAGATATCTAGTTGATTTGAAGCAGTTCCGAGAAAGTCTAAGCATAATCCTCACTTTTCCCTCCTGGCACTTTCCCTGTAGGAGATACCGCAAGACGTTTCTGTATATTGGGCACAGCGCTCTGCAGGGTGTTAGCAGAGAGTTTCCCGGGACAGTGAAACCCTATGTCAGAGACAGTGAGAAGAAGCCCCAATGTTCCTTCCAGGCACTTTCAGTGTGGGTGCCTTCTCCACGTGGTTCCTGGTTTCACTGCAGCTCTGAAGAGAATGTTAGCAAAGAGGTAATCGGGACAGTGCAAACAGTACTCAAAGACAGGGAGAGCAAGCTCTACATTACTCTCTTGGCACTTTGGATGTGGGACATAGAGCGAGATGTTTGCTGCTTTTACGTTTGGCTGTTGGGAGATTTACAGCACAAAGATATCTAGTTGATTTGAAGCAGTTCCGAGAAAGTCTAAGCATAATCCTCACTTTTCCCTCCTGGCACTTTCCATGTGGGAGATATAGCAGGATGTATATTGGTTTTGAGGACAACTCAATGGACAGTGTAGGGAGAAAAGTTCCTGGCTCCTTGAACGCCGTTTCTGGAGACACTGCGATCAATGTGGGAGATATGTCAAGATGTGTGTTGGTTTTGAGGACAGCTTTCTGGAGTGTCTTAGCAAAGAGGTCACACGGATAATCAGAGCAATTCTCAGAGACACTGAGACCAAGCTCCACAATTCCTCCTGGCACTTTCCCTGTAGGAGATACCGCAAGACGTTTCTGTATATTGGGCACAGCGCTCTGCAGGGTGTTAGCAGAGACTTTCCCGGGACAGTGAAACCCTATATCAGAGACACTGAGAAGAAGCCCCAACGTTCCTTCCAGGCACTTTCAGTGTGGGTGCCTTCTCCACGTGGTTCCTGGTTTCACTGCAGCTCTGAAGAGAATGTTAGCAAAGAGGTAATCGGGACAGTGCAAACAGTACTCAAAGACAGGGAGAGCAAGCTCTCTCTTGGCACTTTGGATGTGGGACATAGAGCGAGATGTTTGCTGCTTTTGCGTTTGGCTGTTGGGAGATTTACAGCACAAAGATATCTAGTTGATTTGAAGCAGTTCCGAGAAAGTCTAAACATAATCCTCACTTTTCCCTCCTGGCACTTTCCCTGTAGGAGATACCGCAAGACGTTTCTGTATATTGGGCACAGCGCTCTGCAGGGTGTTAGCAGAGAGTTTCCCAGGACAGTGAAACCCTATGTCAAAGACACTGAGAAGAAGCCCCAATGTTCCCTCCAGGCACTTTCAGTGTGGGTGCCTTCTCCACGTGGTTCCTGGTTTCACTGCAGCTCTGAAGAGAATGTTAGCAAAGAGGTAATCGGGACAGTGCAAACAGTACTCAAAGACAGGGAGAGCAAGCTCTACATTACTCTCTTGGCACTTTGGATGTGGGACATAGAGCGAGATGTTTGCTGCTTTTACATTTGGCTGTTGGGAGATTTACAGCACAAAGATATCTAGTTGATTTGAAGCAGTTCCGAGAAAGTCTAAGCATAATCCTCACTTTTCCCTCCTGGCACTTTCCCTGTAGGAGATACCGCAAGACGTTTCTGTATATTGGGCACAGCGCTCTGCAGGGTGTTAGCAGAGAGTTTCCCGGGACAGTGAAACCCTATGTCAGAGACAGTGAGAAGAAGCCCCAATGTTCCTTCCAGGCACTTTCAGTGTGGGTGCCTTCTCCACGTGGTTCCTGGTTTCACTGCAGCTCTGAAGAGAATGTTAGCAAAGAGGTAATCGGGACAGTGCAAACAGTACTCAAAGACAGGGAGAGCAAGCTCTACATTACTCTCTTGGCACTTTGGATGTGGGACATAGAGCGAGATGTTTGCTGCTTTTACGTTTGGCTGTTGGGAGATTTACAGCACAAAGATATCTAGTTGATTTGAAGCAGTTCCGAGAAAGTCTAAGCATAATCCTCACTTTTCCCTCCAGGCACTTTCCCTGTAGGGGATACCGCAAGACGTTTCTGTATATTGGGCACAGCGCTCTGCAGGGTGTTAGCAGAGAGTTTCCCGGGACAGTGAAACCCTATGTCAAAGACACTGAGAAGAAGCCCCAATGTTCCTTCCAGGCACTTTCAGTGTGGGTGCCTTCTCCACGTGGTTCCTGGTTTCACTGCAGCTCTGAAGAGAATGTTAGCAAAGAGGTAATCGGGACAGTGCAAACAGTACTCAAAGACAGGGAGAGCAAGCTCTACATTACTCTCTTGGCACTTTGGATGTGGGACATAGAGCGAGATGTTTGCTGCTTTTACGTTTGGCTGTTGGGAGATTTACAGCACAAAGATATCTAGTTGATTTGAAGCAGTTCCGAGAAAGTCTAAGCATAATCCTCACTTTTCCCTCCAGGCACTTTCCCTGTAGGGGATACCGCAAGACGTTTCTGTATATTGGGCACAGCGCTCTGCAGGGTGTTAGCAGAGAGTTTCCCGGGACAGTGAAACCCTATGTCAGAGACAGTGAGAAGAAGCCCCAATGTTCCCTCCAGGCACTTTCAGTGTGGGTGCCTTCTCCACGTGGTTCCTGGTTTCACTGCAGCTCTGAAGAGAATGTTAGCAAAGAGGTAATCGGGACAGTGCAAACAGTACTCAAAGACAGGGAGAGCAAGCTCTACATTACTCTCTTGGCACTTTGGATGTGGGACATAGAGCGAGATGTTTGCTGCTTTTACATTTGGCTGTTGGGAGATTTACAGCACAAAGATATCTAGTTGATTTGAAGCAGTTCCGAGAAAGTCTAAGCATAATCCTCACTTTTCCCTCCTGGCACTTTCCCTGTAGGAGATACCGCAAGACGTTTCTGTATATTGGGCACAGCGCTCTGCAGGGTGTTAGCAGAGAGTTTCCCGGGACAGTGAAACCCTATGTCAGAGACAGTGAGAAGAAGCCCCAATGTTCCTTCCAGGCACTTTCAGTGTGGGTGCCTTCTCCACGTGGTTCCTGGTTTCACTGCAGCTCTGAAGAGAATGTTAGCAAAGAGGTAATCGGGACAGTGCAAACAGTACTCAAAGACAGGGAGAGCAAGCTCTACATTACTCTCTTGGCACTTTGGATGTGGGACATAGAGCGAGATGTTTGCTGCTTTTACGTTTGGCTGTTGGGAGATTTACAGCACAAAGATATCTAGTTGATTTGAAGCAGTTCCGAGAAAGTCTAAGCATAATCCTCACTTTTCCCTCCAGGCACTTTCCCTGTAGGGGATACCGCAAGACGTTTCTGTATATTGGGCACAGCGCTCTGCAGGGTGTTAGCAGAGAGTTTCCCGGGACAGTGAAACCCTATGTCAGAGACAGCGAGAAGAAGCCCCAATGTTCCTTCCAGGCACTTTCAGTGTGGGTGCCTTCTCCACGTGGTTCCTGGTTTCACTGCAGCTCTGAAGAGAATGTTAGCAAAGAGGTAATCGGGACAGTGCAAACAGTACTCAAAGACAGGGAGAGCAAGCTCTACATTACTCTCTTGGCACTTTGGATGTGGGACATACAGCGAGATGTTTGCTGCTTTTGCGTTTGGCTGTTGGGAGATTTACAGCACAAAGATATCTAGTTGATTTGAAGCAGTTCCGAGAAAGTCTAAACATAATCCTCACTTTTCCCTCCTGGCACTTTCCCTGTAGGAGATACCGCAAGACGTTTCTGTATATTGGGCACAGCGCTCTGCAGGGTGTTAGCAGAGAGTTTCCCGGGACAGTGAAACCCTATGTCAAAGACACTGAGAAGAAGCCCCAATGTTCCCTCCAGGCACTTTCAGTGTGGGTGCCTTCTCCACGTGGTTCCTTGTTTCACTGCAGCTCTGAAGAGAATGTTAGCAAAGAGGTAATCGGGACAGTGCAAACAGTACTCAAAGACAGGGAGAGCAAGCTCTACATTACTCTCTTGGCACTTTGGATGTGGGACATACAGCGAGATGTTTGCTGCTTTTACATTTGGCTGTTGGGAGATTTACAGCACAAAGATATCTAGTTGATTTGAAGCAGTTCCGAGAAAGTCTAAGCATAATCCTCACTTTTCCCTCCTGGCACTTTCCCTGTAGGGGATACCGCAAGACGTTTCTGTATATTGGGCACAGCGCTCTGCAGGGTGTTAGCAGAGAGTTTCCCGGGACAGTGAAACCCTATGTCAGAGACAGTGAGAAGAAGCCCCAATGTTCCCTCCAGGCACTTTCAGTGTGGGTGCCTTCTCCACGTGGTTCCTGGTTTCACTGCAGCTCTGAAGAGAATGTTAGCAAAGAGGTAATCGGGACAGTGCAAACAGTACTCAAAGACAGGGAGAGCAAGCTCTACATTACTCTCTTGGCACTTTGGATGTGGGACATACAGCGAGATGTTTGCTGCTTTTGCGTTTGGCTGTTGGGAGATTTACAGCACAAAGATATCTAGTTGATTTGAAGCAGTTCCGAGAAAGTCTAAGCATAATCCTCACTTTTCCCTCCTGGCACTTTCCCTGTAGGAGATACCGCAAGACGTTTCTGTATATTGGGCACAGCGCTCTGCAGGGTGTTAGCAGAGAGTTTCCCGGGACAGTGAAACCCTATGTCAAAGACACTGAGAAGAAGCCCCAATGTTCCCTCCAGGCACTTTCAGTGTGGGTGCCTTCTCCACGTGGTTCCTGGTTTCACTGCAGCTCTGAAGAGAATGTTAGCAAAGAGGTAATCGGGACAGTGCAAACAGTACTCAAAGACAGGGAGAGCAAGCTCTACATTACTCTCTTGGCACTTTGGATGTGGGACATACAGCGAGATGTTTGCTGCTTTTACATTTGGCTGTTGGGAGATTTACAGCACAAAGATATCTAGTTGATTTGAAGCAGTTCCGAGAAAGTCTAAGCATAATCCTCACTTTTCCCTCCTGGCACTTTCCCTGTAGGAGATACCGCAAGACGTTTCTGTATATTGGGCACAGCGCTCTGCAGGGTGTTAGCAGAGAGTTTCCCGGGACAGTGAAACCCTATGTCAGAGACAGTGAGATGAAGCCCCAATGTTCCTTCCAGGCACTTTCAGTGTGGGTGCCTTCTCCACGTGGTTCCTGGTTTCACTGCAGCTCTGAAGAGAATGTTAGCAAAGAGGTAATCGGGACAGTGCAAACAGTACTCAAAGACAGGGAGAGCAAGCTCTACATTACTCTCTTGGCACTTTGGATGTGGGACATAGAGCGAGATGTTTGCTGCTTTTACGTTTGGCTGTTGGGAGATTTACAGCACAAAGATATCTAGTTGATTTGAAGCAGTTCCGAGAAAGTCTAAGCATAATCCTCACTTTTCCCTCCAGGCACTTTCTCTGTAGGGGATACCGCAAGACGTTTCTGTATATTGGGCACAGCGCTCTGCAGGGTGTTAGCAGAGAGTTTCCCGGGACAGTGAAACCCTATGTCAGAGACAGTGAGAAGAAGCCCCAATGTTCCCTCCAGGCACTTTCAGTGTGGGTGCCTTCTCCACGTGGTTCCTGGTTTCACTGCAGCTCTGAAGAGAATGTTAGCAAAGAGGTAATCGGGACAGTGCAAACAGTACTCAAAGACAGGGAGAGCAAGCTCTACATTACTCTCTTGGCACTTTGGATGTGGGACATACAGCGAGATGTTTGCTGCTTTTACGTTTGGCTGTTGGGAGATTTACAGCACAAAGATATCTAGTTGATTTGAAGCAGTTCCGAGAAAGTCTAAGCATAATCCTCACTTTTCCCTCCTGGCACTTTCCCTGTAGGAGATACCGCAAGACGTTTCTGTATATTGGGCACAGCGCTCTGCAGGGTGTTAGCAGAGAGTTTCCCGGGACAGTGAAACCCTATGTCAGAGACAGTGAGAAGAAGCCCCAATGTTCCCTCCAGGCACTTTCAGTGTGGGTGCCTTCTCCACGTGGTTCCTGGTTTCACTGCAGCTCTGAAGAGAATGTTAGCAAAGAGGTAATCGGGACAGTGCAAACAGTACTCAAAGACAGGGAGAGCAAGGTCTACATTACTCTCTTGGCACTTTGGATGTGGGACATACAGCGAGATGTTTGCTGCTTTTACATTTGGCTGTTGGGAGATTTACAGCACAAAGATATCTAGTTGATTTGAAGCAGTTCCGAGAAAGTCTAAACATAATCCTCACTTTTCCCTCCTGGCACTTTCCCTGTAGGAGATACCGCAAGACGTTTCTGTATATTGGGCACAGCGCTCTGCAGGGTGTTAGCAGAGAGTTTCCCGGGACAGTGAAACCCTATGTCAGAGACAGTGAGAAGAAGCCCCAATGTTCCCTCCAGGCACTTTCAGTGTGGGTGCCTTCTCCACGTGGTTCCTGGTTTCACTGCAGCTCTGAAGAGAATGTTAGCAAAGAGGTAATCGGGACAGTGCAAACAGTACTCAAAGACAGGGAGAGCAAGCTCTACATTACTCTCTTGGCACTTTGGATGTGGGACATACAGCGAGATGTTTGCTGCTTTTACATTTGGCTGTTGGGAGATTTACAGCACAAAGATATCTAGTTGATTTGAAGCAGTTCCGAGAAAGTCTAAGCATAATCCTCACTTTTCCCTCCTGGCACTTTCCCTGTAGGAGATACCGCAAGACGTTTCTGTATATTGGGCACAGCGCTCTGCAGGGTGTTAGCAGAGAGTTTCCCGGGACAGTGAAACCCTATATCAGAGACAGTGAGAAGAAGCCCCAATGTTCCCTCCAGGCACTTTCAGTGTGGGTGCCTTCTCCACGTGGTTCCTGGTTTCACTGCAGCTCTGAAGAGAATGTTAGCAAAGAGGTAATCGGGACAGTGCAAACAGTACTCAAAGACAGGGAGAGCAAGTTCTCTCGGCACTTTGGATGTGGGACATACAGCGAAATGTTTGCTGCTTTTACATTTGGCTGTTGGGAGATTTACAGCACAAAGATATCTAGTTGATTTGAAGCAGTTCCGAGAAAGTCTAAGCATAATCCTCACTTTTCCCTCCTGGCACTTTCCCTGTAGGGGATACCGCAAGACGTTTCTGTATATTGGGCACAGCGCTCTGCAGGGTGTTAGCAGAGAGTTTCCCGGGACAGTGAAACCCTATGTCAGAGACAGTGAGAAGAAGCCCCAATGTTCCCTCCAGGCACTTTCAGTGTGGGTGCCTTCTCCACGTGGTTCCTGGTTTCACTGCAGCTCTGAAGAGAATGTTAGCAAAGAGGTAATCGGGACAGTGCAAACAGTACTCAAAGACAGGGAGAGCAAGCTCTACATTACTCTCTTGGCACTTTGGATGTGGGACATAGAGCGAGATGTTTGCTGCTTTTACATTTGGCTGTTGGGAGATTTACAGCACAAAGATATCTAGTTGATTTGAAGCAGTTCCGAGAAAGTCTAAGCATAATCCTCACTTTTCCCTCCTGGCACTTTCCCTGTAGGAGATACCGCAAGACGTTTCTGTATATTGGGCACAGCGCTCTGCAGGGTGTTAGCAGAGAGTTTCCCGGGACAGTGAAACCCTATGTCAGAGACACTGAGAAGAAGCCCCAATGTTCCCTCCAGGCACTTTCAGTGTGGGTGCCTTCTCCACGTGGTTCCTGGTTTCACTGCAGCTCTGAAGAGAATGTTAGCAAAGAGGTAATCGGGACAGTGCAAACAGTACTCAAAGACAGGGAGAGCAAGCTCTACATTACTCTCTTGGCACTTTGGATGTGGGACATAGAGCGAGATGTTTGCTGCTTTTACGTTTGGCTGTTGGGAGATTTACAGCACAAAGATATCTAGTTGATTTGAAGCAGTTCCGAGAAAGTCTAAGCATAATCCTCACTTTTCCCTCCTGGCACTTTCCCTGTAGGAGATACCGCAAGACGTTTCTGTATATTGGGCACAGCGCTCTGCAGGGTGTTAGCAGAGAGTTTCCCGGGAAGTGAAACCCTATATCGGAGACACTGAGAAGAAGCCCCAATGTTCCCTCCAGGCACTTTCAGTGTGGGTGCCTTCTCCACGTGGTTCCTGGTTTCACTGCAGCTCTGAAGAGAATGTTAGCAAAGAGGTAATCGGGACAGTGCAAACAGTACTCAAAGACAGGGAGAGCAAGCTCTCTCTTGGCACTTTGGATGTGGGACATACAGCGAGATGTTTGCTGCTTTTACATTTGGCTGTTGGGAAATTTACAGCACAAAGATATCTAGTTGATTTGAAGCAGTTCCGAGAAAGTCTAAGCATAATCCTCACTTTTCCCTCCTGGCACTTTCCCTGTAGGAGATACTGCAAGACGTTTCTGTATATTGGGCACAGCGCTCTGCAGGGTGTTAGCAGAGAGTTTCCCGGGACAGTGAAACCCTATGTCAGAGACACTGAGAAGAAGCCCCAATGTTCCCTCCAGGCACTTTCAGTGTGGGTGCCTTCTCCACGTGGTTCCTGGTTTCACTGCAGCTCTGAAGAGAATGTTAGCAAAGAGGTAATCGGGACAGTGCAAACAGTACTCAAAGACAGGGAGAGCAAGCTCTCTCTTGGCACTTTGGATGTGGGACATACAGCGAGATGTTTGCTGCTTTTACATTTGGCTGTTGGGAGATTTACAGCACAAAGATATCTAGTTGATTTGAAGCAGTTCCGAGAAAGTCTAAGCATAATCCTCACTTTTCCCTCCTGGCACTTTCCCTGTAGGGGATACCGCAAGACGTTTCTGTATATTGGGCACAGCGCTCTGCAGGGTGTTAGCAGAGAGTTTCCCGGGACAGTGAAACCCTATGTCAGAGACAGTGAGAAGAAGCCCCAATGTTCCCTCCAGGCACTTTCAGTGTGGGTGCCTTCTCCACGTGGTTCCTGGTTTCACTGCAGCTCTGAAGAGAATGTTAGCAAAGAGGTAATCGGGACAGTGCAAACAGTACTCAAAGACAGGGAGAGCAAGCTCTACATTACTCTCTTGGCACTTTGGATGTGGGACATAGAGCGAGATGTTTGCTGCTTTTACGTTTGGCTGTTGGGAGATTTACAGCACAAAGATATCTAGTTGATTTGAAGCAGTTCCGAGAAAGTCTAAGCATAATCCTCACTTTTCCCTCCAGGCACTTTCCCTGTAGGGGATACCGCAAGACGTTTCTGTATATTGGGCACAGCGCTCTGCAGGGTGTTAGCAGAGAGTTTCCCGGGACAGTGAAACCCTATGTCAGAGACAGTGAGAAGAAGCCCCAATGTTCCCTCCAGGCACTTTCAGTGTGGGTGCCTTCTCCACGTGGTTCCTGGTTTCACTGCAGCTCTGAAGAGAATGTTAGCAAAGAGGTAATCGGGACAGTGCAAACAGTACTCAAAGACAGGGAGAGCAAGCTCTACATTACTCTCTTGGCACTTTGGATGTGGGACATAGAGCGAGATGTTTGCTGCTTTTACATTTGGCTGTTGGGAGATTTACAGCACAAAGATATCTAGTTGATTTGAAGCAGTTCCGAGAAAGTCTAAGCATAATCCTCACTTTTCCCTCCTGGCACTTTCCCTGTAGGAGATACCGCAAGACGTTTCTGTATATTGGGCACAGCGCTCTGCAGGGTGTTAGCAGAGAGTTTCCCGGGACAGTGAAACCCTATGTCAGAGACAGTGAGAAGAAGCCCCAATGTTCCTTCCAGGCACTTTCAGTGTGGGTGCCTTCTCCACGTGGTTCCTGGTTTCACTGCAGCTCTGAAGAGAATGTTAGCAAAGAGGTAATCGGGACAGTGCAAACAGTACTCAAAGACAGGGAGAGCAAGCTCTACATTACTCTCTTGGCACTTTGGATGTGGGACATAGAGCGAGATGTTTGCTGCTTTTACGTTTGGCTGTTGGGAGATTTACAGCACAAAGATATCTAGTTGATTTGAAGCAGTTCCGAGAAAGTCTAAGCATAATCCTCACTTTTCCCTCCAGGCACTTTCCCTGTAGGGGATACCGCAAGACGTTTCTGTATATTGGGCACAGCGCTCTGCAGGGTGTTAGCAGAGAGTTTCCCGGGACAGTGAAACCCTATGTCAGAGACAGCGAGAAGAAGCCCCAATGTTCCTTCCAGGCACTTTCAGTGTGGGTGCCTTCTCCACGTGGTTCCTGGTTTCACTGCAGCTCTGAAGAGAATGTTAGCAAAGAGGTAATCGGGACAGTGCAAACAGTACTCAAAGACAGGGAGAGCAAGCTCTACATTACTCTCTTGGCACTTTGGATGTGGGACATACAGCGAGATGTTTGCTGCTTTTGCGTTTGGCTGTTGGGAGATTTACAGCACAAAGATATCTAGTTGATTTGAAGCAGTTCCGAGAAAGTCTAAACATAATCCTCACTTTTCCCTCCTGGCACTTTCCCTGTAGGAGATACCGCAAGACGTTTCTGTATATTGGGCACAGCGCTCTGCAGGGTGTTAGCAGAGAGTTTCCCGGGACAGTGAAACCCTATGTCAAAGACACTGAGAAGAAGCCCCAATGTTCCCTCCAGGCACTTTCAGTGTGGGTGCCTTCTCCACGTGGTTCCTTGTTTCACTGCAGCTCTGAAGAGAATGTTAGCAAAGAGGTAATCGGGACAGTGCAAACAGTACTCAAAGACAGGGAGAGCAAGCTCTACATTACTCTCTTGGCACTTTGGATGTGGGACATACAGCGAGATGTTTGCTGCTTTTACATTTGGCTGTTGGGAGATTTACAGCACAAAGATATCTAGTTGATTTGAAGCAGTTCCGAGAAAGTCTAAGCATAATCCTCACTTTTCCCTCCTGGCACTTTCCCTGTAGGGGATACCGCAAGACGTTTCTGTATATTGGGCACAGCGCTCTGCAGGGTGTTAGCAGAGAGTTTCCCGGGACAGTGAAACCCTATGTCAGAGACAGTGAGAAGAAGCCCCAATGTTCCCTCCAGGCACTTTCAGTGTGGGTGCCTTCTCCACGTGGTTCCTGGTTTCACTGCAGCTCTGAAGAGAATGTTAGCAAAGAGGTAATCGGGACAGTGCAAACAGTACTCAAAGACAGGGAGAGCAAGCTCTACATTACTCTCTTGGCACTTTGGATGTGGGACATACAGCGAGATGTTTGCTGCTTTTGCGTTTGGCTGTTGGGAGATTTACAGCACAAAGATATCTAGTTGATTTGAAGCAGTTCCGAGAAAGTCTAAGCATAATCCTCACTTTTCCCTCCTGGCACTTTCCCTGTAGGAGATACCGCAAGACGTTTCTGTATATTGGGCACAGCGCTCTGCAGGGTGTTAGCAGAGAGTTTCCCGGGACAGTGAAACCCTAAGTCAAAGACACTGAGAAGAAGCCCCAATGTTCCCTCCAGGCACTTTCAGTGTGGGTGCCTTCTCCACGTGGTTCCTGGTTTCACTGCAGCTCTGAAGAGAATGTTAGCAAAGAGGTAATCGGGACAGTGCAAACAGTACTCAAAGACAGGGAGAGCAAGCTCTACATTACTCTCTTGGCACTTTGGATGTGGGACATACAGCGAGATGTTTGCTGCTTTTACATTTGGCTGTTGGGAGATTTACAGCACAAAGATATCTAGTTGATTTGAAGCAGTTCCGAGAAAGTCTAAGCATAATCCTCACTTTTCCCTCCTGGCACTTTCCCTGTAGGAGATACCGCAAGACGTTTCTGTATATTGGGCACAGCGCTCTGCAGGGTGTTAGCAGAGAGTTTCCCGGGACAGTGAAACCCTATGTCAGAGACAGTGAGATGAAGCCCCAATGTTCCTTCCAGGCACTTTCAGTGTGGGTGCCTTCTCCACGTGGTTCCTGGTTTCACTGCAGCTCTGAAGAGAATGTTAGCAAAGAGGTAATCGGGACAGTGCAAACAGTACTCAAAGACAGGGAGAGCAAGCTCTACATTACTCTCTTGGCACTTTGGATGTGGGACATAGAGCGAGATGTTTGCTGCTTTTACGTTTGGCTGTTGGGAGATTTACAGCACAAAGATATCTAGTTGATTTGAAGCAGTTCCGAGAAAGTCTAAGCATAATCCTCACTTTTCCCTCCAGGCACTTTCTCTGTAGGGGATACCGCAAGACGTTTCTGTATATTGGGCACAGCGCTCTGCAGGGTGTTAGCAGAGAGTTTCCCGGGACAGTGAAACCCTATGTCAGAGACAGTGAGAAGAAGCCCCAATGTTCCCTCCAGGCACTTTCAGTGTGGGTGCCTTCTCCACGTGGTTCCTGGTTTCACTGCAGCTCTGAAGAGAATGTTAGCAAAGAGGTAATCGGGACAGTGCAAACAGTACTCAAAGACAGGGAGAGCAAGCTCTACATTACTCTCTTGGCACTTTGGATGTGGGACATACAGCGAGATGTTTGCTGCTTTTACATTTGGCTGTTGGGAGATTTACAGCACAAAGATATCTAGTTGATTTGAAGCAGTTCCGAGAAAGTCTAAGCATAATCCTCACTTTTCCCTCCTGGCACTTTCCCTGTAGGAGATACCGCAAGACGTTTCTGTATATTGGGCACAGCGCTCTGCAGGGTGTTAGCAGAGAGTTTCCCGGGACAGTGAAACCCTATATCAGAGACAGTGAGAAGAAGCCCCAATGTTCCCTCCAGGCACTTTCAGTGTGGGTGCCTTCTCCACGTGGTTCCTGGTTTCACTGCAGCTCTGAAGAGAATGTTAGCAAAGAGGTAATCGGGACAGTGCAAACAGTACTCAAAGACAGGGAGAGCAAGTTCTCTCGGCACTTTGGATGTGGGACATACAGCGAAATGTTTGCTGCTTTTACATTTGGCTGTTGGGAGATTTACAGCACAAAGATATCTAGTTGATTTGAAGCAGTTCCGAGAAAGTCTAAGCATAATCCTCACTTTTCCCTCCTGGCACTTTCCCTGTAGGGGATACCGCAAGACGTTTCTGTATATTGGGCACAGCGCTCTGCAGGGTGTTAGCAGAGAGTTTCCCGGGACAGTGAAACCCTATGTCAGAGACAGTGAGAAGAAGCCCCAATGTTCCCTCCAGGCACTTTCAGTGTGGGTGCCTTCTCCACGTGGTTCCTGGTTTCACTGCAGCTCTGAAGAGAATGTTAGCAAAGAGGTAATCGGGACAGTGCAAACAGTACTCAAAGACAGGGAGAGCAAGCTCTACATTACTCTCTTGGCACTTTGGATGTGGGACATACAGCGAGATGTTTGCTGCTTTTACATTTGGCTGTTGGGAGATTTACAGCACAAAGATATCTAGTTGATTTGAAGCAGTTCCGAGAAAGTCTAAGCATAATCCTCACTTTTCCCTCCTGGCACTTTCCCTGTAGGAGATACCGCAAGACGTTTCTGTATATTGGGCACAGCGCTCTGCAGGGTGTTAGCAGAGAGTTTCCCGGGACAGTGAAACCCTATGTCAGAGACACTGAGAAGAAGCCCCAATGTTCCCTCCAGGCACTTTCAGTGTGGGTGCCTTCTCCACGTGGTTCCTGGTTTCACTGCAGCTCTGAAGAGAATGTTAGCAAAGAGGTAATCGGGACAGTGCAAACAGTACTCAAAGACAGGGAGAGCAAGCTCTACATTACTCTCTTGGCACTTTGGATGTGGGACATACAGCGAGATGTTTGCTGCTTTTACGTTTGGCTGTTGGGAGATTTACAGCACAAAGATATCTAGTTGATTTGAAGCAGTTCCGAGAAAGTCTAAGCATAATCCTCACTTTTCCCTCCTGGCACTTTCCCTGTAGGAGATACTGCAAGACGTTTCTGTATATTGGGCACAGCGCTCTGCAGGGTGTTAGCAGAGAGTTTCCCGGGACAGTGAAACCCTATGTCAGAGACACTGAGAAGAAGCCCCAATGTTCCCTCCAGGCACTTTCAGTGTGGGTGCCTTCTCCACGTGGTTCCTGGTTTCACTGCAGCTCTGAAGAGAATGTTAGCAAAGAGGTAATCGGGACAGTGCAAACAGTACTCAAAGACAGGGAGAGCAAGCTCTCTCTTGGCACTTTGGATGTGGGACATACAGCGAGATGTTTGCTGCTTTTACATTTGGCTGTTGGGAGATTTACAGCACAAAGATATCTAGTTGATTTGAAGCAGTTCCGAGAAAGTCTAAGCATAATCCTCACTTTTCCCTCCTGGCACTTTCCCTGTAGGGGATACCGCAAGACGTTTCTGTATATTGGGCACAGCGCTCTGCAGGGTGTTAGCAGAGAGTTTCCCGGGACAGTGAAACCCTATGTCAGAGACAGTGAGAAGAAGCCCCAATGTTCCCTCCAGGCACTTTCAGTGTGGGTGCCTTCTCCACGTGGTTCCTGGTTTCACTGCAGCTCTGAAGAGAATGTTAGCAAAGAGGTAATCGGGACAGTGCAAACAGTACTCAAAGACAGGGAGAGCAAGCTCTACATTACTCTCTTGGCACTTTGGATGTGGGACATAGAGCTAGATGTTTGCTGCTTTTACATTTGGCTGTTGGGAGATTTACAGCACAAAGATATCTAGTTGATTTGAAGCAGTTCCGAGAAAGTCTAAGCATAATCCTCACTTTTCCCTCCTGGCACTTTCCCTGTAGGAGATACCGCAAGACGTTTCTGTATATTGGGCACAGCGCTCTGCAGGGTGTTAGCAGAGAGTTTCCCGGGACAGTGAAACCCTATGTCAGAGACACTGAGAAGAAGCCCCAATGTTCCCTCCAGGCACTTTCAGTGTGGGTGCCTTCTCCACGTGGTTCCTGGTTTCACTGCAGCTCTGAAGAGAATGTTAGCAAAGAGGTAATCGGGACAGTGCAAACAGTACTCAAAGACAGGGAGAGCAAGCTCTACATTACTCTCTTGGCACTTTGGATGTGGGACATAGAGCGAGATGTTTGCTGCTTTTACATTTGGCTGTTGGGAGATTTACAGCACAAAGATATCTAGTTGATTTGAAGCAGTTCCGAGAAAGTCTAAGCATAATCCTCACTTTTCCCTCCTGGCACTTTCCCTGTAGGAGATACCGCAAGACGTTTCTGTACATTGGGCACAGCGCTCTGCAGGGTCTTAGCAGAGAGTTTCCCGGGACAGTGAAACCCTATATCGGAGACACTGAGAAGAAGCCCCAGTGTTCCATCCAGGCACTTTCAGTGTGGGTGCCTTCTCCACGTGGTTCCTGGTTTCACTGCAGCTCTGAAGAGAATGTTAGCAAAGAGGTAATCGGGACAGTGCAAACAGTACTCAAAGACAGGGAGAGCAAGCTCTACATTACTCTCTTGGCACTTTGGATGTGGGACATAGAGCGAGATGTTTGCTGCTTTTACATTTGGCTGTTGGGAGATTTACAGCACAAAGATATCTAGTTGATTTGAAGCAGTTCCGAGAAAGTCTAAGCATAATCCTCACTTTTCCCTCCTGGCACTTTCCCTGTAGGGGATACCGCAAGACGTTTCTGTATATTGGGCACAGCGCTCTGCAGGGTGTTAGCAGAGAGTTTCCCGGGACAGTGAAACCCTATGTCAGAGACAGTGAGAAGAAGCCCCAATGTTCCCTCCAGGCACTTTCAGTGTGGGTGCCTTCTCCACGTGGTTCCTGGTTTCACTGCAGCTCTGAAGAGAATGTTAGCAAAGAGGTAATCGGGACAGTGCAAACAGTACTCAAAGACAGGGAGAGCAAGCTCTACATTACTCTCTTGGCACTTTGGATGTGGGACATAGAGCGAGATGTTTGCTGCTTTTACATTTGGCTGTTGGGAGATTTACAGCACAAAGATATCTAGTTGATTTGAAGCAGTTCCGAGAAAGTCTAAGCATAATCCTCACTTTTCCCTCCTGGCACTTTCCCTGTAGGAGATACCGCAAGACGTTTCTGTACATTGGGCACAGCGCTCTGCAGGGTGTTAGCAGAGAGTTTCCCGGGACAGTGAAACCCTATATCGGAGACACTAAGAAGAAGCCCCAGTGTTCCCTCCAGGCACTTTCAGTGTGGGTGCCTTCTCCACGTGGTTCCTGGTTTCACTGCAGCTCTGAAGAGAATGTTAGCAAAGAGGTAATCGGGACAGTGCAAACAGTACTCAAAGACAGGGAGAGCAAGCTCTACATTACTCTCTTGGCACTTTGGATGTGGGACATACAGCGAGATGTTTGCTGCTTTTACATTTGGCTGTTGGGAGATTTACAGCACAAAGATATCTAGTTGATTTGAAGCAGTTCCGAGAAAGTCTAAGCATAATCCTCACTTTTCCCTCCTGGCACTTTCCCTGTAGGGGATACCGCAAGACGTTTCTGTATATTGGGCACAGCGCTCTGCAGGGTGTTAGCAGAGAGTTTCCCGGGACAGTGAAACCCTATGTCAGAGACAGTGAGAAGAAGCCCCAATGTTCCCTCCAGGCACTTTCAGTGTGGGTGCCTTCTCCACGTGGTTCCTGGTTTCACTGCAGCTCTGAAGAGAATGTTAGCAAAGAGGTAATCGGCGCAGTGCAAACAGTACTCAAAGACAGGGAGAGCAAGCTCTACATTACTCTCTTGGCACTTTGGATGTGGGACATACAGCGAGATGTTTGCTGCTTTTACATTTGGCTGTTGGGAGATTTACAGCACAAAGATATCTAGTTGATTTGAAGCAGTTCCGAGAAAGTCTAAGCATAATCCTCACTTTTCCCTCCTGGCACTTTCCCTGTAGGAGATACCGCAAGACGTTTCTGTACATTGGGCACAGCGCTCTGCAGGGTGTTAGCAGAGAGTTTCCCGGGACAGTGAAACCCTATATCGGAGACACTGAGAAGAAGCCCCAGTGTTCCCTCCAGGCACTTTCAGTGTGGGTGCCTTCTCCACGTGGTTCCTGGTTTCACTGCAGCTCTGAAGAGAATGTTAGCAAAGAGGTAATCGGGACAGTGCAAACAGTACTCAAAGACAGGGAGAGCAAGCTCTACATTACTCTCTTGGCACTTTGGATGTGGGACATACAGCGAGATGTTTGCTGCTTTTACATTTGGCTGTTGGGAGATTTACAGCACAAAGATATCTAGTGTATTTGAAGCAGTTCCGAGAAAGTCTAAGCATAATCCTCACTTTTCCCTCCTGGCACTTTCCCTGTAGGGGATACCGCAAGACGTTTCTGTACATTGGGCACAGCGCTCTGCAGGGTGTTAGCAGAGAGTTTCCCGGGACAGTGAAACCCTATATCGGAGACACTGAGAAGAAGCCCCAATGTTCCCTCCAGGCACTTTCAGTGTGGGTGCCTTCTCCACGTGGTTCCTGGTTTCACTGCAGCTCTGAAGAGAATGTTAGCAAAGAGGTAATCGGGACAGTGCAAACAGTACTCAAAGACAGGGAGAGCAAGCTCTACATTACTCTCTTGGCACTTTGGATGTGGGACATAGAGCGAGATGTTTGCTGCTTTTACGTTTGGCTGTTGGGAGATTTACAGCACAAAGATATCTAGTTGATTTGAAGCAGTTCCGAGAAAGTCTAAGCATAATCCTCACTTTTCCCTCCTGGCACTTTCCATGTGGGAGATATAGCAGGATGTATATTGGTTTTGAGGACAACTCAATGGACAGTGTAGGGAGAAAAGTTCCTGGCTCCTTGAATGCCGTTTCTGGAGACACTGCGATCAATGTGGGAGATATGTCAAGATGTGTGTTGGTTTTGAGGACAGCTTTCTGGAGTGTCTTAGCAAAGAGGTCACACGGATAATCAGAGCAATTCTCAGCGACACTGAGACCAAGCTCCACAATTCCTCCTGGCACTTTCCCTGTAGGAGATACCGCAAGACGTTTCTGTATATTGGGCACAGCGCTCTGCAGGGTGTTAGCAGAGAGTTTCCCGGGACAGTGAAACCCTATGTCAAAGACACTGAGAAGAAGCCCCAATGTTCCCTCCAGGCACTTTCAGTGTGGGTGCCTTCTCCACGTGGTTCCTGGTTTCACTGCAGCTCTGAAGAGAATGTTAGCAAAGAGGTAATCGGGACAGTGCAAACAGTACTCAAAGACAGGGAGAGCAAGCTCTACATTACTCTCTTGGCACTTTGGATGTGGGACATACAGCGAGATGTTTGCTGCTTTTACATTTGGCTGTTGGGAGATTTACAGCACAAAGATATCTAGTTGATTTGAAGCAGTTCCGAGAAAGTCTAAGCATAATCCTCACTTTTCCCTCCTGGCACTTTCCCTGTAGGAGATACCGCAAGACGTTTCTGTATATTGGGCACAGCGCTCTGCAGGGTGTTAGCAGAGAGTTTCCCGGGACAGTGAAACCCTATGTCAGAGACACTGAGAAGAAGCCCCAATGTTCCCTCCAGGCACTTTCAGTGTGGGTGCCTTCTCCACGTGGTTCCTGGTTTCACTGCAGCTCTGAAGAGAATGTTAGCAAAGAGGTAATCGGGACAGTGCAAACAGTACTCAAAGACAGGGAGAGCAAGCTCTACATTACTCTCTTGGCACTTTGGATGTGGGACATACAGCGAGATGTTTGCTGCTTTTACATTTGGCTGTTGGGAGATTTACAGCACAAAGATATCTAGTTGATTTGAAGCAGTTCCGAGAAAGTCTAAGCATAATCCTCACTTTTCCCTCCAGGCACTTTCCCTGTAGGAGATACCGCAAGACGTTTCTGTATATTGGGCACAGCGCTCTGCAGGGTGTTAGCAGAGAGTTTCCCGGGACAGTGAAACCCTATGTCAGAGACAGTGAGAAGAAGCCCCAATGTTCCCTCCAGGCACTTTCAGTGTGGGTGCCTTCTCCACGTGGTTCCTGGTTTCACTGCAGCTCTGAAGAGAATGTTAGCAAAGAGGTAATCGGGACAGTGCAAACAGTACTCAAAGACAGGGAGAGCAAGCTCTCTCTTGGCACTTTGGATGTGGGACATACAGCGAGATGTTTGCTGCTTTTACATTTGGCTGTTGGGAGATTTACAGCACAAAGATATCTAGTTGATTTGAAGCAGTTCCGAGAAAGTCTAAGCATAATTCTCACTTTTCCCTCCTGGCACTTTCCCTGTAGGAGATACCGCAAGACGTTTCTGTATATTGGGCACAGCGCTCTGCAGGGTGTTAGCAGAGAGTTTCCCGGGACAGTGAAACCCTATGTCAGAGACACTGAGAAGAAGCCCCAATGTTCCTTCCAGGCACTTTCAGTGTGGGTGCCTTCTCCACGTGGTTCCTGGTTTCACTGCAGCTCTGAAGAGAATGTTAGCAAAGAGGTAATCGGGACAGTGCAAACAGTACTCAAAGACAGGGAGAGCAAGCTCTACATTACTCTCTTGGCACTTTGGATGTGGGACATAGAGCGAGATGTTTGCTGCTTTTACGTTTGGCTGTTGGGAGATTTACAGCACAAAGATATCTAGTTGATTTGAAGCAGTTCCGAGAAAGTCTAAGCATAATCCTCACTTTTCCCTCCTGGCACTTTCCCTGTAGGGGATACCGCAAGACGTTTCTGTATATTGGGCACAGCGCTCTGCAGGGTGTTAGCAGAGAGTTTCCCGGGACAGTGAAACCCTATGTCAGAGACAGTGAGAAGAAGCCCCAATGTTCCCTCCAGGCACTTTCAGTGTGGGTGCCTTCTCCACGTGGTTCCTGGTTTCACTGCAGCTCTGAAGAGAATGTTAGCAAAGAGGTAATCGGGACAGTGCAAACAGTACTCAAAGACAGGGAGAGCAAGCTCTACATTACTCTCTTGGCACTTTGGATGTGGGACATAGAGCGAGATGTTTGCTGCTTTTACATTTGGCTGTTGGGAGATTTACAGCACAAAGATATCTAGTTGATTTGAAGCAGTTCCGAGAAAGTCTAAACATAATCCTCACTTTTCCCTCCTGGCACTTTCCCTGTAGGAGATACCGCAAGACGTTTCTGTATATTGGGCACAGCGCTCTGCAGGGTGTTAGCAGAGAGTTTCCCGGGACAGTGAAACCCTATGTCAGAGACAGTGAGAAGAAGCCCCAATGTTCCCTCCAGGCACTTTCAGTGTGGGTGCCTTCTCCACGTGGTTCCTGGTTTCACTGCAGCTCTGAAGAGAATGTTAGCAAAGAGGTAATCGGGACAGTGCAAACAGTACTCAAAGACAGGGAGAGCAAGCTCTACATTACTCTCTTGGCACTTTGGATGTGGGACATACAGCGAGATGTTTGCTGCTTTTACATTTGGCTGTTGGGAGATTTACAGCACAAAGATATCTAGTTGATTTGAAGCAGTTCCGAGAAAGTCTAAGCATAATCCTCACTTTTCCCTCCTGGCACTTTCCCTGTAGGAGATACCGCAAGACGTTTCTGTACATTGGGCACAGCGCTCTGCAGGGTGTTAGCAGAGAGTTTCCCGGGAAGTGAAACCCTATATCGGAGACACTGAGAAGAAGCCCCAATGTTCCCTCCAGGCACTTTCAGTGTGGGTGCCTTCTCCACGTGGTTCCTGGTTTCACTGCAGCTCTGAAGAGAATGTTAGCAAAGAGGTAATCGGGACAGTGCAAACAGTACTCAAAGACAGGGAGAGCAAGCTCTACATTACTCTCTTGGCACTTTGGATGTGGGACATACAGCGAGATGTTTGCTGCTTTTACATTTGGCTGTTGGGAGATTTACAGCACAAAGATATCTAGTTGATTTGAAGCAGTTCCGAGAAAGTCTAAGCATAATCCTCACTTTTCCCTCCTGGCACTTTCCCTGTAGGGGATACCGCAAGACGTTTCTGTACATTGGGCACAGCGCTCTGCAGGGTGTTAGCAGAGAGTTTCCCGGGACAGTGAAACCCTATATCAGAGACACTGAGAAGAAGCCCCAGTGTTCCCTCCAGGCACTTTCAGTGTGGGTGCCTTCTCCACGTGGTTCCTGGTTTCACTGCAGCTCTGAAGAGAATGTTAGCAAAGAGGTAATCGGGACAGTGCAAACAGTACTCAAAGACAGGGAGAGCAAGCTCTCTCTTGGCACTTTGGATGTGGGACATAGAGCGAGATGTTTGCTGCTTTTACATTTGGCTGTTGGGAGATTTACAGCACAAAGATATCTAGTTGATTTGAAGCAGTTCCGAGAAAGTCTAAGCATAATCCTCACTTTTCCCTCCTGGCACTTTCCCTGTAGGAGATACCGCAAGACGTTTCTGTATATTGGGCACAGCGCTCTGCAGGGTGTTAGCAGAGAGTTTCCCGGGACAGTGAAACCCTATGTCAGAGACACTGAGAAGAAGCCCCAATGTTCCCTCCAGGCACTTTCAGTGTGGGTGCCTTCTCCACGTGGTTCCTGGTTTCACTGCAGCTCTGAAGAGAATGTTAGCAAAGAGGTAATCGGGACAGTGCAAACAGTACTCAAAGACAGGGAGAGCAAGCTCTACATTACTCTCTTGGCACTTTGGATGTGGGACATAGAGCGAGATGTTTGCTGCTTTTACGTTTGGCTGTTGGGAGATTTACAGCACAAAGATATCTAGTTGATTTGAAGCAGTTCCGAGAAAGTCTAAGCAAAATCCTCACTTTTCCCTCCTGGCACTTTCCCTGTAGGAGATACCGCAAGACGTTTCTGTATATTGGGCACAGCGCTCTGCAGGGTGTTAGCAGAGAGTTTCCCGGGACAGTGAAACCCTATGTCAGAGACACTGAGAAGAAGCCCCAATGTTCCCTCCAGGCACTTTCAGTGTGGGTGCCTTCTCCACGTGGTTCCTGGTTTCACTGCAGCTCTGAAGAGAATGTTAGCAAAGAGGTAATCGGGACAGTGCAAACAGTACTCAAAGACAGGGAGAGCAAGCTCTACATTACTCTCTTGGCACTTTGGATGTGGGACATAGAGCGAGATGTTTGCTGCTTTTACATTTGGCTGTTGGGAGATTTACAGCACAAAGATATCTAGTTGATTTGAAGCAGTTCCGAGAAAGTCTAAGCATAATCCTCACTTTTCCCTCCTGGCACTTTCCCTGTAGGAGATACCGCAAGACGTTTCTGTACATTGGGCACAGCGCTCTGCAGGGTGTTAGCAGAGAGTTTCCCGGGACAGTGAAACCCTATATCAGAGACACTGAGAAGAAGCCCCAGTGTTCCCTCCAGGCACTTTCAGTGTGGGTGCCTTCTCCACGTGGTTCCTGGTTTCACTGCAGCTCTGAAGAGAATGTTAGCAAAGAGGTAATCGGGACAGTGCAAACAGTACTCAAAGACAGGGAGAGCAAGCTCTCTCTTGGCACTTTGGATGTGGGACATAGAGCGAGATGTTTGCTGCTTTTACATTTGGCTGTTGGGAGATTTACAGCACAAAGATATCTAGTTGATTTGAAGCAGTTCCGAGAAAGTCTAAGCATAATCCTCACTTTTCCCTCCTGGCACTTTCCCTGTAGGGGATACCGCAAGACGTTTCTGTATATTGGGCACAGCGCTCTGCAGGGTGTTAGCAGAGAGTTTCCCGGGACAGTGAAACCCTATGTCAGAGACAGTGAGAAGAAGCCCCAATGTTCCCTCCAGGCACTTTCAGTGTGGGTGCCTTCTCCACGTGGTTCCTGGTTTCACTGCAGCTCTGAAGAGAATGTTAGCAAAGAGGTAATCGGGACAGTGCAAACAGTACTCAAAGACAGGGAGAGCAAGCTCTACATTACTCTCTTGGCACTTTGGATGTGGGACATAGAGCGAGATGTTTGCTGCTTTTACATTTGGCTGTTGGGAGATTTACAGCACAAAGATATCTAGTTGATTTGAAGCAGTTCCGAGAAAGTCTAAGCAAAATCCTCACTTTTCCCTCCTGGCACTTTCCCTGTAGGAGATACCGCAAGACGTTTCTGTATATTGGGCACAGCGCTCTGCAGGGTGTTAGCAGAGAGTTTCCCGGGACAGTGAAACCCTATATCAGAGACACTGAGAAGAAGCCCCAACGTTCCTTCCAGGCACTTTCAGTGTGGGTGCCTTCTCCACGTGGTTCCTGGTTTCACTGCAGCTCTGAAGAGAATGTTAGCAAAGAGGTAATCGGGACAGTGCAAACAGTACTCAAAGACAGGGAGAGCAAGTTCTCTCGGCACTTTGGATGTGGGACATACAGCGAGATGTTTGCTGCTTTTACATTTGGCTGTTGGGAGATTTACAGCACAAAGATATCTAGTTGATTTGAAGCAGTTCCGAGAAAGTCTAAGCATAATCCTCACTTTTCCCTCCTGGCACTTTCCCTGTAGGGGATACCGCAAGACGTTTCTGTATATTGGGCACAGCGCTCTGCAGGGTGTTAGCAGAGAGTTTCCCGGGAAGTGAAACCCTATATCGGAGACACTGAGAAGAAGCCCCAATGTTCCCTCCAGGCACTTTCAGTGTGGGTGCCTTCTCCACGTGGTTCCTGGTTTCACTGCAGCTCTGAAGAGAATGTTAGCAAAGAGGTAATCGGGACAGTGCAAACAGTACTCAAAGACAGGCAGAGCAAGTTCTCTCGGCACTTTGGATGTGGGACATACAGCGAGATGTTTGCTGCTTTTACATTTGGCTGTTGGGAGATTTACAGCACAAAGATATCTAGTTGATTTGAAGCAGTTCCGAGAAAGTCTAAGCATAATCCTCACTTTTCCCTCCTGGCACTTTCCCTGTACGGGATACCGCAAGACGTTTCTGTACATTGGGCACAGCGCTCTGCAGGGTGTTAGCAGAGAGTTTCCCGGGACAGTGAAACCCTATATCGGAGACACTGAGAAGAAGCCCCAGTGTTCCCTCCAGGCACTTTCAGTGTGGGTGCCTTCTCCACGTGGTTCCTGGTTTCACTGCAGCTCTGAAGAGAATGTTAGCAAAGAGGTAATCGGGACAGTGCAAACAGTACTCAAAGACAGGGAGAGCAAGCTCTACATTACTCTCTTGGCACTTTGGATGTGGGACATAGAGCGAGATGTTTGCTGCTTTTACATTTGGCTGTTGGGAGATTTACAGCACAAAGATATCTAGTTGATTTGAAGCAGTTCCGAGAAAGTCTAAGCATAATCCTCACTTTTCCCTCCTGGCACTTTCCCTGTAGGAGATACCGCAAGACGTTTCTGTATATTGGGCACAGCGCTCTGCAGGGTGTTAGCAGAGAGTTTCCCGGGACAGTGAAACCCTATGTCAGAGACAGTGAGAAGAAGCCCCAATGTTCCCTCCAGGCACTTTCAGTGTGGGTGCCTTCTCCACGTGGTTCCTGGTTTCACTGCAGCTCTGAAGAGAATGTTAGCAAAGAGGTAATCGGGACAGTGCAAACAGTACTCAAAGACAGGGAGAGCAAGCTCTCTCTTGGCACTTTGGATGTGGGACATAGAGCGAGATGTTTGCTGCTTTTACATTTGGCTGTTGGGAGATTTACAGCACAAAGATATCTAGTTGATTTGAAGCAGTTCCGAGAAAGTCTAAGCATAATCCTCACTTTTCCCTCCTGGCACTTTCCCTGTAGGAGATACCGCAAGACGTTTCTGTATATTGGGCACAGCGCTCTGCAGGGTGTTAGCAGAGAGTTTCCCGGGACAGTGAAACCCTATGTCAGAGACACTGAGAAGAAGCCCCAATGTTCCCTCCAGGCACTTTCAGTGTGGGTGCCTTCTCCACGTGGTTCCTGGTTTCACTGCAGCTCTGAAGAGAATGTTAGCAAAGAGGTAATCGGGACAGTGCAAACAGTACTCAAAGACAGGGAGAGCAAGTTCTCTCGGCACTTTGGATGTGGGACATACAGCGAGATGTTTGCTGCTTTTACATTTGGCTGTTGGGAGATTTACAGCACAAAGATATCTAGTTGATTTGAAGCAGTTCCAAGAAAGTCTAAGCATAATCCTCACTTTTCCCTCCTGGCACTTTCCCTGTACGGGATACCGCAAGACGTTTCTGTACATTGGGCACAGCGCTCTGCAGGGTGTTAGCAGAGAGTTTCCCGGGAAGTGAAACCCTATATCGGAGACACTGAGAAGAAGCCCCAATGTTCCCTCCAGGCACTTTCAGTGTGGGTGCCTTCTCCACGTGGTTCCTGGTTTCACTGCAGCTCTGAAGAGAATGTTAGCAAAGAGGTAATCGGGACAGTGCAAACAGTACTCAAAGACAGGGAGAGCAATTTCTCTCGGCACTTTGGATGTGGGACATACAGCGAGATGTTTGCTGCTTTTACATTTGGCTGTTGGGAGATTTACAGCACAGAGATATCTAGTTGATTTGAAGCAGTTCCGAGAAAGTCTAAGCATAATCCTCACTTTTCCCTCCTGGCACTTTCCCTGTACGGGATACCGCAAGACGTTTCTGTACATTTGGCACAGCGCTCTGCAGGGTGTTAGCAGAGAGTTTCCCGGGACAGTGAAACCCTATATCGGAGACACTGAGAAGAAGCCCCAGTGTTCCCTCCAGGCACTTTCAGTGTGGGTGCCTTCTCCACGTGGTTCCTGGTTTCACTGCAGCTCTGAAGAGAATGTTAGCAAAGAGGTAATCGGGACAGTGCAAACAGTACTCAAAGACAGGGAGAGCAAGCTCTACATTACTCTCTTGGCACTTTGGATGTGGGACATAGAGCGAGATGTTTGCTGCTTTTACATTTGGCTGTTGGGAGATTTACAGCACAAAGATATCTAGTTGATTTGAAGCAGTTCCGAGAAAGTCTAAGCATAATCCTCACTTTTCCCTCCTGGCACTTTCCCTGTAGGAGATACCGCAAGACGTTTCTGTATATTGGGCACAGCGCTCTGCAGGGTGTTAGCAGAGAGTTTCCCGGGACAGTGAAACCCTATGTCAGAGACAGTGAGAAGAAGCCCCAATGTTCCCTCCAGGCACTTTCAGTGTGGGTGCCTTCTCCACGTGGTTCCTGGTTTCACTGCAGCTCTGAAGAGAATGTTAGCAAAGAGGTAATCGGGACAGTGCAAACAGTACTCAAAGACAGGGAGAGCAAGCTCTCTCTTGGCACTTTGGATGTGGGACATAGAGCGAGATGTTTGCTGCTTTTACATTTGGCTGTTGGGAGATTTACAGCACAAAGATATCTAGTTGATTTGAAGCAGTTCCGAGAAAGTCTAAGCATAATCCTCACTTTTCCCTCCTGGCACTTTCCCTGTAGGAGATACCGCAAGACGTTTCTGTATATTGGGCACAGCGCTCTGCAGGGTGTTAGCAGAGAGTTTCCCGGGACAGTGAAACCCTATGTCAGAGACAGTGAGAAGAAGCCCCAATGTTCCCTCCAGGCACTTTCAGTGTGGGTGCCTTCTCCACGTGGTTCCTGGTTTCACTGCAGCTCTGAAGAGAATGTTAGCAAAGAGGTAATCGGGACAGTGCAAACAGTACTCAAAGACAGGGAGAGCAAGCTCTCTCTTGGCACTTTGGATGTGGGACATACAGCGAGATGTTTGCTGCTTTTACATTTGGCTGTTGGGAGATTTACAGCACAAAGATATCTAGTTGATTTGAAGCAGTTCCAAGAAAGTCTAAGCATAATCCTCACTTTTCCCTCCTGGCACTTTCCCTGTACGGGATACCGCAAGACGTTTCTGTACATTGGGCACAGCGCTCTGCAGGGTGTTAGCAGAGAGTTTCCCGGGAAGTGAAACCCTATATCGGAGACACTGAGAAGAAGCCCCAATGTTCCCTCCAGGCACTTTCAGTGTGGGTGCCTTCTCCACGTGGTTCCTGGTTTCACTGCAGCTCTGAAGAGAATGTTAGCAAAGAGGTAATCGGGACAGTGCAAACAGTACTCAAAGACAGGGAGAGCAATTTCTCTCGGCACTTTGGATGTGGGACATACAGCGAGATGTTTGCTGCTTTTACATTTGGCTGTTGGGAGATTTACAGCACAGAGATATCTAGTTGATTTGAAGCAGTTCCGAGAAAGTCTAAGCATAATCCTCACTTTTCCCTCCTGGCACTTTCCCTGTACGGGATACCGCAAGACGTTTCTGTACATTTGGCACAGCGCTCTGCAGGGTGTTAGCAGAGAGTTTCCCGGGACAGTGAAACCCTATATCGGAGACACTGAGAAGAAGCCCCAGTGTTCCCTCCAGGCACTTTCAGTGTGGGTGCCTTCTCCACGTGGTTCCTGGTTTCACTGCAGCTCTGAAGAGAATGTTAGCAAAGAGGTAATCGGGACAGTGCAAACAGTACTCAAAGACAGGGAGAGCAAGCTCTACATTACTCTCTTGGCACTTTGGATGTGGGACATAGAGCGAGATGTTTGCTGCTTTTACATTTGGCTGTTGGGAGATTTACAGCACAAAGATATCTAGTTGATTTGAAGCAGTTCCGAGAAAGTCTAAGCATAATCCTCACTTTTCCCTCCTGGCACTTTCCCTGTAGGAGATACCGCAAGACGTTTCTGTATATTGGGCACAGCGCTCTGCAGGGTGTTAGCAGAGAGTTTCCCGGGACAGTGAAACCCTATGTCAGAGACAGTGAGAAGAAGCCCCAATGTTCCCTCCAGGCACTTTCAGTGTGGGTGCCTTCTCCACGTGGTTCCTGGTTTCACTGCAGCTCTGAAGAGAATGTTAGCAAAGAGGTAATCGGGACAGTGCAAACAGTACTCAAAGACAGGGAGAGCAAGCTCTCTCTTGGCACTTTGGATGTGGGACATACAGCGAGATGTTTGCTGCTTTTACATTTGGCTGTTGGGAGATTTACAGCACAAAGATATCTAGTTGATTTGAAGCAGTTCCGAGAAAGTCTAAGCATAATCCTCACTTTTCCCTCCTGGCACTTTCCCTGTAGGAGATACCGCAAGACGTTTCTGTATATTGGGCACAGCGCTCTGCAGGGTGTTAGCAGAGAGTTTCCCGGGACAGTGAAACCCTATGTCAGAGACAGTGAGAAGAAGCCCCAATGTTCCCTCCAGGCACTTTCAGTGTGGGTGCCTTCTCCACGTGGTTCCTGGTTTCACTGCAGCTCTGAAGAGAATGTTAGCAAAGAGGTAATCGGGACAGTGCAAACAGTACTCAAAGACAGGGAGAGCAAGCTCTACATTACTCTCTTGGCACTTTGGATGTGGGACATACAGCGAGATGTTTGCTGCTTTTACATTTGGCTGTTGGGAGATTTACAGCACAAAGATATCTAGTTGATTTGAAGCAGTTCCGAGAAAGTCTAAGCATAATCCTCACTTTTCCCTCCAGGCACTTTCCCTGTAGGAGATACCGCAAGACGTTTCTGTATATTGGGCACAGCGCTCTGCAGGGTGTTAGCAGAGAGTTTCCCGGGACAGTGAAACCCTATGTCAGAGACAGTGAGAAGAAGCCCCAATGTTCCCTCCAGGCACTTTCAGTGTGGGTGCCTTCTCCACGTGGTTCCTGGTTTCACTGCAGCTCTGAAGAGAATGTTAGCAAAGAGGTAATCGGGACAGTGCAAACAGTACTCAAAGACAGGGAGAGCAAGTTCTCTCGGCACTTTGGATGTGGGACATACAGCGAGATGTTTGCTGCTTTTACATTTGGCTGTTGGGAGATTTACAGCACAAAGATATCTAGTTGATTTGAAGCAGTTCCGAGAAAGTCTAAGCATAATCCTCACTTTTCCCTCCTGGCACTTTCCCTGTACGGGATACCGCAAGACGTTTCTGTACATTGGGCACAGCGCTCTGCAGGGTGTTAGCAGAGAGTTTCCCGGGAAGTGAAACCCTATATCGGAGACAGTGAGAAGAAGCCCCAATGTTCCCTCCAGGCACTTTCAGTGTGGGTGCCTTCTCCACGTGGTTCCTGGTTTCACTGCAGCTCTGAAGAGAATGTTAGCAAAGAGGTAATCGGGACAGTGCAAACAGTACTCAAAGACAGGGAGAGCAAGCTCTCTCTTGGCACTTTGGATGTGGGACATAGAGCGAGATGTTTGCTGCTTTTACATTTGGCTGTTGGGAGATTTACAGCACAAAGATATCTAGTTGATTTGAAGCAGTTCCGAGAAAGTCTAAGCATAATCCTCACTTTTCCCTCCTGGCACTTTCCCTGTAGGAGATACCGCAAGACGTTTCTGTATATTGGGCACAGCGCTCTGCAGGGTGTTAGCAGAGAGTTTCCCGGGACAGTGAAACCCTATGTCAGAGACACTGAGAAGAAGCCCCAATGTTCCTTCCAGGCACTTTCAGTGTGGGTGCCTTCTCCACGTGGTTCCTGGTTTCACTGCAGCTCTGAAGAGAATGTTAGCAAAGAGGTAATCGGGACAGTGCAAACAGTACTCAAAGACAGGGAGAGCAAGCTCTACATTACTCTCTTGGCACTTTGGATGTGGGACATAGAGCGAGATGTTTGCTGCTTTTACGTTTGGCTGTTGGGAGATTTACAGCACAAAGATATCTAGTTGATTTGAAGCAGTTCCGAGAAAGTCTAAGCATAATCCTCACTTTTCCCTCCTGGCACTTTCCCTGTAGGGGATACCGCAAGACGTTTCTGTATATTGGGCACAGCGCTCTGCAGGGTGTTAGCAGAGAGTTTCCCGGGACAGTGAAACCCTATGTCAGAGACAGTGAGAAGAAGCCCCAATGTTCCCTCCAGGCACTTTCAGTGTGGGTGCCTTCTCCACGTGGTTCCTGGTTTCACTGCAGCTCTGAAGAGAATGTTAGCAAAGAGGTAATCGGGACAGTGCAAACAGTACTCAAAGACAGGGAGAGCAAGCTCTACATTACTCTCTTGGCACTTTGGATGTGGGACATAGAGGGAGATGTTTGCTGCTTTTACATTTGGCTGTTGGGAGATTTACAGCACAAAGATATCTAGTTGATTTGAAGCAGTTCCGAGAAAGTCTAAACATAATCCTCACTTTTCCCTCCTGGCACTTTCCCTGTAGGAGATACCGCAAGACGTTTCTGTATATTGGGCACAGCGCTCTGCAGGGTGTTAGCAGAGACTTTCCCGGGACAGTGAAACCCTATGTCAAAGACACTGAGAAGAAGCCCCAATGTTCCCTCCAGGCACTTTCAGTGTGGGTGCCTTCTCCACGTGGTTCCTGGTTTCACTGCAGCTCTGAAGAGAATGTTAGCAAAGAGGTAATCGGGACAGTGCAAACAGTACTCAAAGACAGGGAGAGCAAGCTCTACATTACTCTCTTGGCACTTTGGATGTGGGACATACAGCGAGATGTTTGCTGCTTTTACATTTGGCTGTTGGGAGATTTACAGCACAAAGATATCTAGTTGATTTGAAGCAGTTCCGAGAAAGTCTAAGCATAATCCTCACTTTTCCCTCCTGGCACTTTCCCTGTAGGAGATACCGCAAGACGTTTCTGTATATTGGGCACAGCGCTCTGCAGGGTGTTAGCAGACAGTTTCCCGGGACAGTGAAACCCTATGTCAGAGACAGTGAGAAGAAGCCCCAATGTTCCTTCCAGGCACTTTCAGTGTGGGTGCCTTCTCCACGTGGTTCCTGGTTTCACTGCAGCTCTGAAGAGAATGTTAGCAAAGAGGTAATCGGGACAGTGCAAACAGTACTCAAAGACAGGGAGAGCAAGCTCTACATTACTCTCTTGGCACTTTGGATGTGGGACATACAGCGAGATGTTTGCTGCTTTTACATTTGGCTGTTGGGAGATTTACAGCACAAAGATATCTAGTTGATTTGAAGCAGTTCCGAGAAAGTCTAAGCATAATCCTCACTTTTCCCTCCTGGCACTTTCCCTGTACGGGATACCGCAAGACGTTTCTGTACATTGGGCACAGCGCTCTGCAGGGTGTTAGCAGAGAGTTTCCCGGGACAGTGAAACCCTATATCGGAGACACTGAGAAGAAGCCCCAATGTTCCCTCCAGGCACTTTCAGTGTGGGTGCCTTCTCCACGTGGTTCCTGGTTTCACTGCAGCTCTGAAGAGAATGTTAGCAAAGAGGTAATCGGGACAGTGCAAACAGTACTCAAAGACAGGCAGAGCAAGCTCTACATTACTCTCTTGGCACTTTGGATGTGGGACATACAGCGAGATGTTTGCTGCTTTTACATTTGGCTGTTGGGAGATTTACAGCACAAAGATATCTAGTTGATTTGAAGCAGTTCCGAGAAAGTCTAAGCAAAATCCTCACTTTTCCCTCCTGGCACTTTCCCTGTAGGAGATACCGCAAGACGTTTCTGTATATTGGGCACAGCGCTCTGCAGGGTGTTAGCAGAGAGTTTCCCGGGACAGTGAAACCCTATATCAGAGACACTGAGAAGAAGCCCCAACGTTCCTTCCAGGCACTTTCAGTGTGGGTGCCTTCTCCACGTGGTTCCTGGTTTCACTGCAGCTCTGAAGAGAATGTTAGCAAAGAGGTAATCGGGACAGTGCAAACAGTACTCAAAGACAGGGGAGCAAGTTCTCTCGGCACTTTGGATGTGGGACATACAGCGAGATGTTTGCTGCTTTTACATTTGGCTGTTGGGAGATTTACAGCACAAAGATATCTAGTTGATTTGAAGCAGTTCCGAGAAAGTCTAAGCATAATCCTCACTTTTCCCTCCAGGCACTTTCCCTGTAGGGGATACCGCAAGACGTTTCTGTACATTGGGCACAGCGCTCTGCAGGGTGTTAGCAGAGAGTTTCCCGGGACAGTGAAACCCTATATCAGAGACACTGAGAAGAAGCCCCAGTGTTCCCTCCAGGCACTTTCAGTGTGGGTGCCTTCTCCACGTGGTTCCTGGTTTCACTGCAGCTCTGAAGAGAATGTTAGCAAAGAGGTAATCGGGACAGTGCAAACAGTACTCAAAGACAGGGAGAGCAAGCTCTCTCTTGGCACTTTGGATGTGGGACATAGAGCGAGATGTTTGCTGCTTTTACATTTGGCTGTTGGGAGATTTACAGCACAAAGATATCTAGTTGATTTGAAGCAGTTCCGAGAAAGTCTAAGCATAATCCTCACTTTTCCCTCCTGGCACTTTCCCTGTAGGAGATACCGCAAGACGTTTCTGTATATTGGGCACAGCGCTCTGCAGGGTGTTAGCAGAGAGTTTCCCGGGACAGTGAAACCCTATGTCAGAGACACTGAGAAGAAGCCCCAATGTTCCCTCCAGGCACTTTCAGTGTGGGTGCCTTCTCCACGTGGTTCCTGGTTTCACTGCAGCTCTGAAGAGAATGTTAGCAAAGAGGTAATCGGGACAGTGCAAACAGTACTCAAAGACAGGGAGAGCAAGCTCTACATTACTCTCTTGGCACTTTGGATGTGGGACATACAGCGAGATGTTTGCTGCTTTTACATTTGGCTGTTGGGAGATTTACAGCACAAAGATATCTAGTTGATTTGAAGCAGTTCCGAGAAAGTCTAAGCAAAATCCTCACTTTTCCCTCCTGGCACTTTCCCTGTAGGAGATACCGCAAGACGTTTCTGTATATTGGGCACAGCGCTCTGCAGGGTGTTAGCAGAGAGTTTCCCGGGACAGTGAAACCCTATATCAGAGACACTGAGAAGAAGCCCCAACGTTCCTTCCAGGCACTTTCAGTGTGGGTGCCTTCTCCACGTGGTTCCTGGTTTCACTGCAGCTCTGAAGAGAATGTTAGCAAAGAGGTAATCGGGACAGTGCAAACAGTACTCAAAGACAGGGAGAGCAAGCTCTACATTACTCTCTTGGCACTTTGGATGTGGGACATAGAGCGAGATGTTTGCTGCTTTTACATTTGGCTGTTGGGAGATTTACAGCACAAAGATATCTAGTTGATTTGAAGCAGTTCCGAGAAAGTCTAAGCATAATCCTCACTTTTCCCTCCTGGCACTTTCCCTGTAGGAGATACCGCAAGACGTTTCTGTACATTGGGCACAGCGCTCTGCAGGGTGTTAGCAGAGAGTTTCCCGGGACAGTGAAACCCTATGTCAGAGACAGTGAGAAGAAGCCCCAATGTTCCCTCCAGGCACTTTCAGTGTGGGTGCCTTCTCCACGTGGTTCCTGGTTTCACTGCAGCTCTGAAGAGAATGTTAGCAAAGAGGTAATCGGGACAGTGCAAACAGTACTCAAAGACAGGGAGAGCAAGCTCTACATTACTCTCTTGGCACTTTGGATGTGGGACATACAGCGAGATGTTTGCTGCTTTTACATTTGGCTGTTGGGAGATTTACAGCACAAAGATATCTAGTTGATTTGAAGCAGTTCCGAGAAAGTCTAAGCATAATCCTCACTTTTCCCTCCTGGCACTTTCCCTGTAGGAGATACCGCAAGACGTTTCTGTATATTGGGCACAGCGCTCTGCAGGGTGTTAGCAGAGAGTTTCCCGGGACAGTGAAACCCTATGTCAGAGACACTGAGAAGAAGCCCCAATGTTCCCTCCAGGCACTTTCAGTGTGGGTGCCTTCTCCACGTGGTTCCTGGTTTCACTGCAGCTCTGAAGAGAATGTTAGCAAAGAGGTAATCGGGACAGTGCAAACAGTACTCAAAGACAGGGAGAGCAAGCTCTACATTACTCTCTTGGCACTTTGGATGTGGGACATAGAGCGAGATGTTTGCTGCTTTTACATTTGGCTGTTGGGAGATTTACAGCACAAAGATATCTAGTTGATTTGAAGCAGTTCCGAGAAAGTCTAAGCATAATCCTCACTTTTCCCTCCTGGCACTTTCCCTGTAGGAGATACCGCAAGACGTTTCTGTACATTGGGCACAGCGCTCTGCAGGGTGTTAGCAGAGAGTTTCCCGGGACAGTGAAACCCTATGTCAGAGACAGTGAGAAGAAGCCCCAATGTTCCCTCCAGGCACTTTCAGTGTGGGTGCCTTCTCCACGTGGTTCCTGGTTTCACTGCAGCTCTGAAGAGAATGTTAGCAAAGAGGTAATCGGGACAGTGCAAACAGTACTCAAAGACAGGGAGAGCAAGCTCTACATTACTCTCTTGGCACTTTGGATGTGGGACATACAGCGAGATGTTTGCTGCTTTTACATTTGGCTGTTGGGAGATTTACAGCACAAAGATATCTAGTTGATTTGAAGCAGTTCCGAGAAAGTCTAAGCAAAATCCTCACTTTTCCCTCCTGGCACTTTCCCTGTAGGAGATACCGCAAGACGTTTCTGTATATTGGGCACAGCGCTCTGCAGGGTGTTAGCAGAGAGTTTCCCGGGACAGTGAAACCCTATATCAGAGACACTGAGAAGAAGCCCCAACGTTCCTTCCAGGCACTTTCAGTGTGGGTGCCTTCTCCACGTGGTTCCTGGTTTCACTGCAGCTCTGAAGAGAATGTTAGCAAAGAGGTAATCGGGACAGTGCAAACAGTACTCAAAGACAGGGAGAGCAAGTTCTCTCGGCACTTTGGATGTGGGACATACAGCGAGATGTTTGCTGCTTTTACATTTGGCTGTTGGGAGATTTACAGCACAAAGATATCTAGTTGATTTGAAGCAGTTCCGAGAAAGTCTAAGCATAATCCTCACTTTTCCCTCCTGGCACTTTCCCTGTACGGGATACCGCAAGACGTTTCTGTACATTGGGCACAGCGCTCTGCAGGGTGTTAGCAGAGAGTTTCCCGGGACAGTGAAACCCTATATCGGAGACACTGAGAAGAAGCCCCAATGTTCCCTCCAGGCACTTTCAGTGTGGGTGCCTTCTCCACGTGGTTCCTGGTTTCACTGCAGCTCTGAAGAGAATGTTAGCAAAGAGGTAATCGGGACAGTGCAAACAGTACTCAAAGACAGGCAGAGCAAGTTCTCTCGGCACTTTGGATGTGGGACATACAGCGAGATGTTTGCTGCTTTTACATTTGGCTGTTGGGAGATTTACAGCACAAAGATATCTAGTTGATTTGAAGCAGTTCCGAGAAAGTCTAAGCATAATCCTCACTTTTCCCTCCTGGCACTTTCCCTGTACGGGATACCGCAAGACGTTTCTGTACATTGGGCACAGCGCTCTGCAGGGTGTTAGCAGAGAGTTTCCCGGGACAGTGAAACCCTATATCGGAGACACTGAGAAGAAGCCCCAGTGTTCCCTCCAGGCACTTTCAGTGTGGGTGCCTTCTCCACGTGGTTCCTGGTTTCACTGCAGCTCTGAAGAGAATGTTAGCAAAGAGGTAATCGGGACAGTGCAAACAGTACTCAAAGACAGGGAGAGCAAGCTCTACATTACTCTCTTGGCACTTTGGATGTGGGACATAGAGCGAGATGTTTGCTGCTTTTACATTTGGCTGTTGGGAGATTTACAGCACAAAGATATCTAGTTGATTTGAAGCAGTTCCGAGAAAGTCTAAGCATAATCCTCACTTTTCCCTCCTGGCACTTTCCCTGTAGGAGATACCGCAAGACGTTTCTGTATATTGGGCACAGCGCTCTGCAGGGTGTTAGCAGAGAGTTTCCCGGGACAGTGAAACCCTATGTCAGAGACACTGAGAAGAAGCCCCAATGTTCCCTCCAGGCACTTTCAGTGTGGGTGCCTTCTCCACGTGGTTCCTGGTTTCACTGCAGCTCTGAAGAGAATGTTAGCAAAGAGGTAATCGGGACAGTGCAAACAGTACTCAAAGACAGGGAGAGCAAGCTCTCTCTTGGCACTTTGGATGTGGGACATAGAGCGAGATGTTTGCTGCTTTTACATTTGGCTGTTGGGAGATTTACAGCACAAAGATATCTAGTTGATTTGAAGCAGTTCCGAGAAAGTCTAAGCATAATCCTCACTTTTCCCTCCTGGCACTTTCCCTGTAGGAGATACCGCAAGACGTTTCTGTATATTGGGCACAGCGCTCTGCAGGGTGTTAGCAGAGAGTTTCCCGGGACAGTGAAACCCTATGTCAGAGACACTGAGAAGAAGCCCCAATGTTCCCTCCAGGCACTTTCAGTGTGGGTGCCTTCTCCACGTGGTTCCTGGTTTCACTGCAGCTCTGAAGAGAATGTTAGCAAAGAGGTAATCGGGACAGTGCAAACAGTACTCAAAGACAGGGGAGCAAGTTCTCTCGGCACTTTGGATGTGGGACATACAGCGAGATGTTTGCTGCTTTTACATTTGGCTGTTGGGAGATTTACAGCACAAAGATATCTAGTTGATTTGAAGCAGTTCCAAGAAAGTCTAAGCATAATCCTCACTTTTCCCTCCTGGCACTTTCCCTGTACGGGATACCGCAAGACGTTTCTGTACATTGGGCACAGCGCTCTGCAGGGTGTTAGCAGAGAGTTTCCCGGGAAGTGAAACCCTATATCGGAGACACTGAGAAGAAGCCCCAATGTTCCCTCCAGGCACTTTCAGTGTGGGTGCCTTCTCCACGTGGTTCCTGGTTTCACTGCAGCTCTGAAGAGAATGTTAGCAAAGAGGTAATCGGGACAGTGCAAACAGTACTCAAAGACAGGGAGAGCAATTTCTCTCGGCACTTTGGATGTGGGACATACAGCGAGATGTTTGCTGCTTTTACATTTGGCTGTTGGGAGATTTACAGCACAGAGATATCTAGTTGATTTGAAGCAGTTCCGAGAAAGTCTAAGCATAATCCTCACTTTTCCCTCCTGGCACTTTCCCTGTACGGGATACCGCAAGACGTTTCTGTACATTTGGCACAGCGCTCTGCAGGGTGTTAGCAGAGAGTTTCCCGGGACAGTGAAACCCTATATCGGAGACACTGAGAAGAAGCCCCAGTGTTCCCTCCAGGCACTTTCAGTGTGGGTGCCTTCTCCACGTGGTTCCTGGTTTCACTGCAGCTCTGAAGAGAATGTTAGCAAAGAGGTAATCGGGACAGTGCAAACAGTACTCAAAGACAGGGAGAGCAAGCTCTACATTACTCTCTTGGCACTTTGGATGTGGGACATACAGCGAGATGTTTGCTGCTTTTACATTTGGCTGTTGGGAGATTTACAGCACAAAGATATCTAGTTGATTTGAAGCAGTTCCGAGAAAGTCTAAGCATAATCCTCACTTTTCCCTCCTGGCACTTTCCCTGTAGGAGATACCGCAAGACGTTTCTGTATATTGGGCACAGCGCTCTGCAGGGTGTTAGCAGAGAGTTTCCCGGGACAGTGAAACCCTATGTCAGAGACAGTGAGAAGAAGCCCCAATGTTCCCTCCAGGCACTTTCAGTGTGGGTGCCTTCTCCACGTGGTTCCTGGTTTCACTGCAGCTCTGAAGAGAATGTTAGCAAAGAGGTAATCGGGACAGTGCAAACAGTACTCAAAGACAGGGAGAGCAAGCTCTCTCTTGGCACTTTGGATGTGGGACATACAGCGAGATGTTTGCTGCTTTTACATTTGGCTGTTGGGAGATTTACAGCACAAAGATATCTAGTTGATTTGAAGCAGTTCCGAGAAAGTCTAAACATAATCCTCACTTTTCCCTCCTGGCACTTTCCCTGTAGGAGATACCGCAAGACGTTTCTGTATATTGGGCACAGCGCTCTGCAGGGTGTTAGCAGAGAGTTTCCCGGGACAGTGAAACCCTATGTCAGAGACAGTGAGAAGAAGCCCCAATGTTCCCTCCAGGCACTTTCAGTGTGGGTGCCTTCTCCACGTGGTTCCTGGTTTCACTGCAGCTCTGAAGAGAATGTTAGCAAAGAGGTAATCGGGACAGTGCAAACAGTACTTAAAGACAGGGAGAGCAAGCTCTACATTACTCTCTTGGCACTTTGGATGTGGGACATAGAGCGAGATGTTTGCTGCTTTTACGTTTGGCTGTTGGGAGATTTACAGCACAAAGATATCTAGTTGATTTGAAGCAGTTCCGAGAAAGTCTAAGCATAATCCTCACTTTTCCCTCCTGGCACTTTCCCTGTAGGAGATACCGCAAGACGTTTCTGTATATTGGGCACAGCGCTCTGCAGGGTGTTAGCAGAGAGTTTCCCGGGACAGTGAAACCCTATGTCAGAGACACTGAGAAGAAGCCCCAATGTTCCCTCCAGGCACTTTCAGTGTGGGTGCCTTCTCCACGTGGTTCCTGGCTCTTTGGGCGTGGGACCAGTCTCCAGACATATGGCCATTTTTGTGCCTGGCGCAGCGCCAAGTGGGAAAGGGTGGTTTTGAGGCTGAAAGCGCGAGAATAGCCTGCAGCCCCCAGTTTGTGTGGGGCTACGCAAGCGGTTCCCAAAGAGCTTTAGAACAAGGCATAGTTTTCCTTGCTGGCTCTTTGGGCGTGGGACCAATCTCCAGACATATGGCCATTTTTGGGCCTGGCGCGGCGCCATGTGGGAAAGTGTGCCTTTGAGGCTAAAGAGAGCAGGAAAGCCTGCAGCCCCCAGGTGTGTGGGGCTACGCAAGCGTTTCCCAAAGAGCTTTAGAAAAAGGCATAGTTTTCCCTGCTGGTTCTTTGGGCTTGGGACCAACCTCCAGACATATGGCCATTTTTGGGCCTGGCGTGACGCCATGTGGGAAAGGGTGGTTTTGAGGCTGAAGGCAGCAGGAAAGCCTGCAGCCCCCAGGTGTGTGGGGCTACGCAAGCGGTTCCCAAAGAGCTTTAGAACAAGGCATATTTTTCCCTGCTGGCTCTTTGGGCGTGGGACCAGTCTCCACACATATGGCCATTTTTGTGCCTGGCGTGACGCCATGTGGGAAAGGGTGGTTTTGAGGCTGAAGGTGCCAGAAAAGCCTGCAGCCCCCAGTTTGTGTGGGGCTACGCAAGCGGTTCCCAAAGAGCTTTAGAACAAGGCATAGTTTTCCCTGCTGGCTCTTTGTGAAAGGGACCAGTCTCCAGACATATGGCCATTTTTGTGCCTGGCGCGGCGCCATGTGGGAAAGGGTGGTTTTGAGGCTGAAGGCAGCAGGAAAGCCTGCAGCCCGCAGGTGTGTGGGGCTACGCAAGCAGTTCCCAAAGAGCTTTAGAACAAGGCATAGCTTTCCCTGCTGGCTTTTTGGGCGTGGGACCAACCTCCAGACATATGGCCATTTTTGTGCCTGGCGTGACGCCATGTGGCAAAGGGTGGTTTTGAGGCTGAAGGTGCCAGAAAAGCCTGCAGCCCCCAGGTCTGTGGGGCTACGCAAGCAGTTCCCAAAGACCTTTAGAACAAGGCATAGTTTTCCCTGCTGGCTCTTTGGGTGTGGGACCAGTCTCCAGACATATGGCCATTTTTGGGCCTGGCGCGGGGCCAAGTGGGAAAGGGTGGTTTTGAGGCTGAAGGCAGCAGGAAAGCCTGCAGCCCCCAGGTGTGTGGGGCTACGGAAGCAGTTCGCAAAGACCTTTAGATCAAGGTGTAGTTTTCCCTGCTGGCTCTTTGGGCGTGGGACCAGTCTCCAGACATATGGCCATTTTTGGACCTGGCGTGGCGCCAAGTGGGAAAGGGTGGTTTTGAGGCTGAAGGCAGCAGGAAAGCCTGCAGCCCCCAGGTGTGTGGGGCTACGCAAGCGGTTCCCAAAATGCTTTAGAACAAGGCATAGTTTTCCCTGCTGGCTCTTTGGGCGTGGGACCAACCTCCAGATATATGGCTATTTTTGTGCCTGGCGCAGCGCCAAGTGGGAAAGGGTGGTTTTGAGGCTGAAGGCAGCAGGAAAGCCTGCAGCCCCCAGGTCTGTGGGGCTACGCAAGCGGTTCCCAAAATGCTTTAGAACAAGGCATAGTATTCCCTTCTGGCTCTTTGGGCGTGGGATCAACTTCCAGACATATGGCCATTTTTGTGCCTGGCGTGACGCCATGTGGGAAAGGGTGGTTTTGAGGCTGAAGGCAGCAGGAAAGCCTGCAGCCCCCAGGTCTGTGGGGCTACGCAAGCCGTTCCCAAAGAGCTTTAGAATAAGGCATAGTTTTCCCTGCTGGCTCTTTCGGCGTGGGACCAGTCTCCAGACATATGGCCATTTTTGGGCCTGGCGCGGGGCCAAGTGGAAAAGGGTGGTTTTGAGGCTGAAGGCAGCAGGAAAGCCTGCAGCCCCCAGGTGTGTGGGGCTACGCAAGCGGTTCCCAAAGAGCTTTAGAACAAGGCATAGTTTCCCCTGCTGGCTCTTTGGGCGTGGGACCAGTCTCCAGACATATGGCCATTTTTGGGCCTGGTGCGGCGCCAAGTGGGAAAGGGTGGTTTTGAGGCTGAAGGCAGCAGGAAAGCCTGCAGCCCCCAGGTGTGTGGGGCTACGCAAGCGGTTCCCAAAGAGCTTTAGAACAAGGCATAGTTTTCCCTGCTGGCTCTTTCGGTGTAGGACCAATCTCCAGACATATGGCCATTTTTGTGCCTGGCGGCACGCCAAGTTGCACAGGATGGTTTTGAGGCTGAAGGCAGCAGGAAAGCCTGCAGCCCCCAGGTGTGTGGGGCTACGCAAGCGGTTCCCAAAGAGCTTTAGAACAAGGCATAGTTTTCCCTGCTGGCTCTTTGGGAAAGGGACCAGTCTCCAGAAATATAGCCATTTTTGTGCCTGGCGGGACGCCAAGTGGGAAAGGGTGGTTTTGAGGCTGAAGGCAGCAGGAAAGCCTGCAGCCCCCAGGTCTGTGGGGCTACGCAAGCGGTTCCCAAAGAGCTTTAGAACAAGGCATAGTTTTCCCTGCTGGCTCTTTGGGCGTGGGACCAACCTCCAGACATATGGCCATTTTTGTGCCTGGCGTGACGCCATGTGGGAAAGGGTGGTTTTGAGGCTGAAGGTGCCAGAAAAGCCTGCAGCCCCCAGGTCTGTGGGGCTACGCAAGCGGTTCCCAAAGAGCTTTAGAACAAGGCATAGTTTTCCCTGCTGGCTCTTTGGGCGTGGGACCAACCTCCAGACATATGGCCATTTTTGTGCCTGGCGTGACGCCATGTGGGAAAGGGTGGTTTTGAGGCTGAAGGCAGCAGGAAAGCCTGCAGCCCCCAGGTCTGTGGGGCTACGCAAGCGGTTCCCAAAGAGCTTTAGAACAAGGCATAGTTTTCCCTGCTGGCTCTTTGGGCGTGGGACCAGTCTCCAGACATATGGCCATTTTTGGGCCTGGCTTGGCGCCAAGTGGGAAAGGGTGGTTTTGAGGCTGAAGGCAGCAGGAAAGCCTGCAGCCCGCAGGTCTCTGGGGCCACGCAAGCTGTTTCCAAAGAGCTTTAGAACAAGGCATAGTTTTCCCTGCTGGCTCTTTGGGCGTGGGACCAAACTCCAGACATATGGCCATTTTTGTGCCTGGCGCGGGGCCAAGTGGGAAAGGGTGCTTTTGAGGCTGAAGGCAGCAGGAAAGCCTGCACCCCCCAGGTCTGTGGGGCCACACAAGCGGTTCCCAAACAGATTTAGAACAAGGCATAGTTTTCCCTGCTGGCTCTTTCGGCGTGGGACCAACCTCCAGACATATGGCCATTTTTGTGCCTGGCGTGACGCCATGTGGGAAAGGGTGGTTTTGAGGCTGAAGGCAGCAGGAAAGCCTGCAGCCCGCAGGTGTGTGGGCCTACGCAAGCGGTTCCCAAAGAGCTTTAGAACAAGGCATAGTTTTCCATGCTGGCTCTTTGGGCGTGGGACCAGTCTCCAGACATATGGCCATTTTTGGGCCTGGCGTGGCGCCAAGTGGGAAAGGGTGGTTTTGAGGCTGAAGGCAGCAGGAAAGCTTGCAGCCCCCAGGTCTGTGGGGCCACGCAAGCGGTTCCCAAAGAGCTTTAGAACAAGGCATCGTTTTCCGTGCTGGCTCTTTGGGCGTGGAACAAATCTCCAGATATATGGCCATTTTTGTGCCTGGCTTGGCGCCATGTGGGAAAGGGTGGTTTTGAGGCTGAAGGCAGCAGGAAAGCCTGCAGCCCGCAGGTGTGTGGGGCTACGCAAGCGGTTCCCAAAGAGCTTTAGAACAAGGCATAGTTTTCCCTGCTGGCTCTTTGGGCGTGGGACCAGTCTCCAGACATATGGCCATTTTTGGGCCTGGCTTGGCGCCATGTGGGACAGGGTGGTTTTGAGGCTGAAGGCAGCAGGAAAGCCTGCAGCCCGCAGGTGTGTGGGGCTACGCAAGCGGTTCCCAAAGAGCTTTAGAACAAGGCATAGTTTTCCCTGCTGGCTCCTTGGGCGTGGGACCAGTCTCCAGACATATGGCCATTTTTGGGCCTGGCGTGACGCCATGTGGGAAAGGGTGGTTTTGAGGCTGAAGGTGCCAGAAAAGCCTGCAGCCCCCAGGTCTGTGGGGCTACGCAAGCGGTTCCCAAAGAGCTTTAGAACAAGGCATAGTTTTCCCTGCTGGCTCTTTGGGCGTGGGACCAGTCTCCAGACATATGGCCATTTTTGGGCCTGGCGCGGCGCCACGTGGGAAAGGGTGGTTTTGAGGCTGAAGGCAGCAGGAAAGCCTGCAGCCCCCAGGTGTGTGGGGCTACGCAAGCGGTTCCCAAAGAGCTTTAGAACAAGGCATAGTTTTCCCTGCTGGCTCTTTGGGCGTGGGACCAACCTCCAGACATATGGCCATTTTTGTGCCTGGCGTGACGCCATGTGGGAAAGGGTGCTTTTGAGGCTGAAGGCAGCAGGAAAGCCTGCAGCCCCCAGGTCTGTGGGGCTACGCAAGCGGTTCCCAAAGAGCTTTATAACAAGGCATAGTTTTCCCTGCTGGCTCTTTGGGCGTGGGACCAGTCTCCAGACATATGGCCATTTTTGGGCCTGGCGTGGCGCCAAGTGGGAAAGGGTGGTTTTGAGGCTGAAGGCAGCAGGAAAGCCTGCAGCCCCCAGGTGTGTGGGGCTACGCAAGCGGTTCCCAAAGAGCTTCAGTACAAGGTATAATTTTCCCTGCTGGCTCTTTGGGCGTGGGACCAATCTCCAGACATATGGCCATTTTTGGGCCTGGCGTGACGCCATGTGGGAAAGGGTGGTTTTGAGGCTGAAGGCAGCAGGAAAGCCTGCAGCCCGCAGGTGTGTGGGCCTACGCAAGCGGTTCGCAAAGAGGTTTAGAACAAGGCATAGTTTTCCCTGCTGGCTCTTTGGGCGTGGGACCAGTCTCCAGACATATGGCCATTTTTGGGCCTGGCGTGGCGCCAAGTGGGAAAGGGTGGTTTTGAGGCTGAAGGCAGCAGGAAAGCTTGCAGCCCCCAGGTCTGTGGGGCCACGCAAGCGGTTCCCAAAGAGCTTTAGAACAAGGCATCGTTTTCCGTGCTGGCTCTTTGGGCGTGGAACAAATCTCCAGATATATGGCCATTTTTGGGCCTGGCTTGGCGCCATGTGGGAAAGGGTGGTTTTGAGGCTGAAGGCAGCAGGAAAGCCTGCAGCCCCCAGGTGTGTGGGGCTACGCAAGCGGTTCCCAAAGAGCTTTAGAACAAGGCATAGTTTTCCCTGCTGGCTATTTGGGCGTGGAACAAATCTCCAGATATATGGCCATTTTTGGGCCTGGAGCGGCGCCATGTGGGAAAGGGTCGTTTTGAGGCTGAAGGCAGCAGGAAAGCCTGCAGCCCGCAGGTGTGTGGGGCTACGCAAGCGGTTCCCAAAGAGCTTTAGAACAAGGCATAGTTTTCCCTGCTGGCTCCTTGGGCGTGGGACCAGTCTCCAGACATATGGCCATTTTTGGGCCTGGCGTGACGCCATGTGGGAAAGGGTGGTTTTGAGGCTGAAGGTGCCAGAAAAGCCTGCAGCCCCCAGGTCTGTGGGGCTACGCAAGCGGTTCCCAAAGAGCTTTAGAACAAGGCATAGTTTTCCCTGCTGGCTCTTTGGGCGTGGGACCAGTCTCCAGACATATGGCCATTTTTGGGCCTGGCGCGGCGCCAAGTGGGAAAGGGTGGTTTTGAGGCTGAAGGCAGCAGGAAAGCTTGCAGCCCCCAGGTCTGTGGGGCTACGCAAGCGGTTCCCAAAGAGCTTTAGAACAAGGCATAGTTTTCCCTGCTGGCTCTTTGGGCGTGGGACCAACCTCCAGACATATGGCCATTTTTGTGCCTGGCGTGACGCCATGTGGGAAAGGTTTGTTTTGAGGCTGAAGGCAGCAGGAAAGCCTGCACCCCCCAGGTCTGTGGGGCCTCACAAGCGGTTCCCAAACAGATTTAGAACAAGGCATAGTTTTCCCTGCTGGCTCTTTGGGCGTGGGACCAACCTCCAGACATATGGCCATTTTTGTGCCTGGCGTGACGCCATGTGGGAAAGGGTGGTTTTGAGGCTGAAGGCAGCAGGAAAGCCTGCAGCCCGCAGGTGTGTGGGCCTACGAAAGCGGTTCGCAAAGAGGTTTAGAACAAGGCATAGTTTTCCCTGCTGGCTGTTTGGGCGTGGGACCAGTCTCCAGACATATGGCCATTTTTGGGCCTGGCGTGGCGCCAAGTGGGAAAGGGTGGTTTTGAGGCTGAAGGCAGCAGGAAAGCTTGCAGCCCCCAGGTCTGTGGGGCCACGCAAGCGGTTCCCAAAGAGCTTTAGAACAAGGCATCGTTTTCCGTGCTGGATCTTTGGGCGTGGAACAAATCTCCAGATATATGGCCATTTTTGTGCCTGGCTTGGCGCCATGTGGGAAAGGGTGGTTTTGAGGCTGAAGGCAGCAGGAAAGCCTGCAGCTCCCAGGTGTGTGGGGCTACGCAAGCGGTTCCCAAAGAGCTTTAGAACAAGGCATAGTTTTCCCTGCTGGCTATTTGGGCGTGGAACAAATCTCCAGATATATGGCCATTTTTGGGCCTGGAGCGGCGCCATGTGGGAAAGGGTCGTTTTGAGGCTGAAGGCAGCAGGAAAGCCTGCAGCCCCCAGGTCTGTGGGGCTACGCAAGCGGTTCCCAAAGAGCTTTAGAACAAGGCATAGTTTTCCCTGCTGGCTCCTTGGGCGTGGGACCAGTCTCCAGACATATGGCCATTTTTGGGCCTGGCGTGACGCCATGTGGGAAAGGGTGGTTTTGAGGCTGAAGGTGCCAGAAAAGCCTGCAGCCCCCAGGTCTGTGGGGCCACGCAAGCGGTTCCCAAAGAGCTTTAGAACAAGGCATAGTTTTCCCTGCTGGCTCTTTGGGCGTGGGACCAGTCTCCAGACATATGGCCATTTTTGGGCCTGGCGCGGCGCCACGTGGGAAAGGGTGGTTTTGAGGCTGAAGGCAGCAGGAAAGCCTGCAGCCCCCAGGTGTGTGGGGCTACGCAAGCGGTTCCCAAAGAGCTTTAGAACAAGGCATAGTTTTCCCTGCTGGCTCTTTGGGCGTGGGACCAACCTCCAGACATATGGCCATTTTTGTGCCTGGCGTGACGCCATGTGGGAAAGGGTGCTTTTGAGGCTGAAGGCAGCAGGAGAGCCTGCAGCCCCCAGGTGTGTGGGGCTACGCAAGCGGTTCCCAAAGAGCTTTAGAACAAGGCATAGTTTTCCCTGCTGGCTCTTTGGGCGTGGGACCAGTCTCCAGACGTATGGCCATTTTTGGGCCTGGCGCGGCGCCAAGTGGGAAAGGGTGGTTTTGAGGCTGAAGGCAGCAGGAAAGCTTGCAGCCCCCAGGTCTGTGGGGCCACGCAAGCGGTTCCCAAAGAGCTTTAGAACAAGGCATCGTTTTCCCTGCTGGCTCTTTGGGCGTGGAACAAATCTCCACATATATGGCCATTTTTGGGCCTGGCGCGGCGCCATGTGGGAAAGGGTGGTTTTGAGGCTGAAGGCAGCAGGAAAGCCTGCAGCCCCCAGGTGTGTGGGGCTACGCAAGCGGTTCCCAAAGAGCTTTAGAACAAGGCATCGTTTTCCCTGCTGGCTCTTTGGGCGTGGAACAAATCTCCAGATATATGGCCATTTTTGGGCCTGGCGCGGCGCCATGTGGGAAAGGTTTGTATTGAGGCTGAAGGCAGCAGGAAAGCCTGCAGCCCCCAGGTGTGTGGGGCTACGCAAGCGGTTCCCAAAGAGCTTTAGAACAAGGCATAGTTTTCCCTGCTGGCTCTTTGGGCGTGGGACCAGTCTCCAGACATATGGCCATTTTTGTGCCTGGCGCGGGGCCAAGTGGGAAAGGGTGCTTTTGAGGCTGAAGGCAGCAGGAAAGCCTGCACCCCCCAGGTCTGTGGGGCCACACAAGCGGTTCCCAAACAGATTTAGAACAAGGCATAGTTTTCCCTGCTGGCTCTTTGGGCGTGGGACCAACCTCCAGACATATGGCCATTTTTGTGCCTGGCGTGACGCCATGTGGGAAAGGGTGGTTTTGAGGCTGAAGGCAGCAGGAAAGCCTGCAGCCCGCAGGTGTGTGGGCCTACGAAAGCGGTTCGCAAAGAGGTTTAGAACAAGGCATAGTTTTCCCTGCTGGCTGTTTGGGCGTGGGACCAGTCTCCAGACATATGGCCATTTTTGGGCCTGGCGTGGCGCCAAGTGGGAAAGGGTGGTTTTGAGGCTGAAGGCAGCAGGAAAGCTTGCAGCCCCCAGGTCTGTGGGGCCACGCAAGCGGTTCCCAAAGAGCTTTAGAACAAGGCATCGTTTTCCGTGCTGGATCTTTGGGCGTGGAACAAATCTCCAGATATATGGCCATTTTTGTGCCTGGCTTGGCGCCATGTGGGAAAGGGTGGTTTTGAGGCTGAAGGCAGCAGGAAAGCCTGCAGCTCCCAGGTGTGTGGGGCTACGCAAGCGGTTCCCAAAGAGCTTTAGAACAAGGCATAGTTTTCCCTGCTGGCTATTTGGGCGTGGAACAAATCTCCAGATATATGGCCATTTTTGGGCCTGGAGCGGCGCCATGTGGGAAAGGGTCGTTTTGAGGCTGAAGGCAGCAGGAAAGCCTGCAGCCCCCAGGTCTGTGGGGCTACGCAAGCGGTTCCCAAAGAGCTTTAGAACAAGGCATAGTTTTCCCTGCTGGCTCCTTGGGCGTGGGACCAGTCTCCAGACATATGGCCATTTTTGGGCCTGGCGTGACGCCATGTGGGAAAGGGTGGTTTTGAGGCTGAAGGTGCCAGAAAAGCCTGCAGCCCCCAGGTCTGTGGGGCCACGCAAGCGGTTCCCAAAGAGCTTTAGAACAAGGCATAGTTTTCCCTGCTGGCTCTTTGGGCGTGGGACCAGTCTCCAGACATATGGCCATTTTTGGGCCTGGCGCGGCGCCACGTGGGAAAGGGTGGTTTTGAGGCTGAAGGCAGCAGGAAAGCCTGCAGCCCCCAGGTGTGTGGGGCTACGCAAGCGGTTCCCAAAGAGCTTTAGAACAAGGCATAGTTTTCCCTGCTGGCTCTTTGGGCGTGGGACCAACCTCCAGACATATGGCCATTTTTGTGCCTGGCGTGACGCCATGTGGGAAAGGGTGCTTTTGAGGCTGAAGGCAGCAGGAAAGCCTGCAGCCCCCAGGTGTGTGGGGCTACGCAAGCGGTTCCCAAAGAGCTTTAGAACAAGGCATAGTTTTCCCTGCTGGCTCTTTGGGCGTGGGACCAGTCTCCAGACGTATGGCCATTTTTGGGCCTGGCGCGGCGCCAAGTGGGAAAGGGTGGTTTTGAGGCTGAAGGCAGCAGGAAAGCTTGCAGCCCCCAGGTCTGTGGGGCCACGCAAGCGGTTCCCAAAGAGCTTTAGAACAAGGCATCGTTTTCCCTGCTGGCTCTTTGGGCGTGGAACAAATCTCCACATATATGGCCATTTTTGGGCCTGGCGCGGCGCCATGTGGGAAAGGGTGGTTTTGAGGCTGAAGGCAGCAGGAAAGCCTGCAGCCCCCAGGTCTGTGGGGCTACGCAAGCGGTTCCCAAAGAGCTTTAGAACAAGGCATCGTTTTCCCTGCTGGCTCTTTGGGCGTGGAACAAATCTCCAGATATATGGCCATTTTTGGGCCTGGCGCGGCGCCATGTGGGAAAGGTTTGTATTGAGGCTGAAGGCAGCAGGAAAGCCTGCAGCCCCCAGGTGTGTGGGGCTACGCAAGCGGTTCCCAAAGAGCTTTAGAACAAGGCATAGTTTTCCCTGCTGGCTCTTTGGGCGTGGGACCAGTCTCCAGACATATGGCCATTTTTGTGCCTGGCGCGGGGCCAAGTGGGAAAGGGTGGTTTTGAGGCTGAAGGCAGCAGGAAAGCCTGGAGCCCCCAGGTGTGTGGGGCTACGCAAGCGGTCCCCAAAGAGCTTTAGAACAAGGCATAGTATTCCCTTCTGGCTCTTTAGGCGTGGGACCAACCTCCAGACATATGGCGATTTTTGGGCCTGGCGTGACGCCATGTAGGAAAGGGTGGTTTTGAGGCTGAAGGCAACAGGAAAGCCTGCAGCCCCCAGGTCTGTGGGGCTACGCAAGCGGTTCCCAAAGAGCTTTAGAACAAGGCATAGTTTTCCCTGCTGGCTCTTTGGGCGTGGGACCAGTCTCCAGACATATGGCCATTTTTGGGCCTGGCTTGGCGCCAAGTGGGAAAGGGTGCTTTTGAGGCTGAAGGCAGCAGGAAAGCCTGCAGCCCCCAGGTCTGTGGGGCTACGCAAGCGGTTCCTAAAGAGCTTTAGAACAAGGCATAGTTTTCCCTGCTGGCTCTTTGGGCGTGGGACCAGTCTCCAGACATATGGCCATTTTTGGGCCTGACTTGGCGCCATGTGGGAAAGGGTGGTTTTGAGGCTGAAGGCAGCAGGAAAGCCTGCAGCCCCCAGGTGTGTGGGGCTACGCAAGCGGTTCCCAAAGAGCTTCAGTACAAGGTATAATTTTCCCTGCTGGCTCTTTGGGCGTGGGACCAATCTCCAGACATATGGCCATTTTTGGGCCTGGCGTGACGCCATGTGGGAAAGGGTGGTTTTGAGGCTGAAGGCAGCAGGAAAGCCTGCAGCCCGCAGGTGTGTGGGCCTACGCAAGCGGTTCGCAAAGAGGTTTAGAACAAGGCATAGTTTTCCCTGCTGGCTCTTTGGGCGTGGGACCAGTCTCCAGACATATGGCCATTTTTGGGCCTGGCGTGGCGCCAAGTGGGAAAGGGTGGTTTTGAGGCTGAAGGCAGCAGGAAAGCTTGCAGCCCTCAGGTCTGTGGGGCCACGCAAGCGGTTCCCAAAGAGCTTTAGAACAAGGCATCGTTTTCCGTGCTGGCTCTTTGGGCGTGGAACAAATCCCAGATATATGGCCATTTTTGTGCCTGGCTTGGCGCCATGTGGGAAAGGGTGGTTTTGAGGCTGAAGGCAGCAGGAAAGCCTGCAGCCCCCAGGTGTGTGGGGCTACGCAAGCGGTTCCCAAAGAGCTTTAGAACAAGGCATAGTTTTCCCTGCTGGCTATTTGGGCGTGGAACAAATCTCCAGATATATGGCCATTTTTGGGCCTGGAGCGGCGCCATGTGGGAAAGGGTCGTTTTGAGGCTGAAGGCAGCAGGAAAGCCTGCAGCCCGCAGGTGTGTGGGGCTACGCAAGCGGTTCCCAAAGAGCTTTAGAACAAGGCATAGTTTTCCCTGCTGGCTCCTTGGGCGTGGGACCAGTCTCCAGACATATGGCCATTTTTGGGCCTGGCGTGACGCCATGTGGGAAAGGGTGGTTTTGAGGCTGAAGGTGCCAGAAAAGCCTGCAGCCCCCAGGTCTGTGGGGCTACGCAAGCGGTTCCCAAAGAGCTTTAGAACAAGGCATAGTTTTCCCTGCTGGCTCTTTGGGCGTGGGACCAGTCTCCAGACATATGGCCATTTTTGGGCCTGGCGCGGCGCCAAGTGGGAAAGGGTGGTTTTGAGGCTGAAGGCAGCAGGAAAGCCTGGAGCCCCCAGGTGTGTGGGGCTACGCAAGTGGTTCCCAAAGAGCTTTAGAACAAGGCATAGTTTTCCCTGCTGGCTCTTTGGGCGTGGGACCAACCTCCAGACATATGGCCATTTTTGTGCCTGGCGTGACGCCATGTGGGAAAGGGTGGTTTTGAGGCTGAAGGCAGCAGGAAAGCCTGCAGCCCCCAGGTGTGTGGGGCTACGCAAGCGGTTCCCAAAGAGCTTTATAACAAGGCATAGTTTTCCCTGCTGGCTCTTTGGGCGTGGGACCAGTCTCCAGACATATGGCCATTTTTGGGCCTGACTTGGCGCCATGTGGGAAAGGGTGGTTTTGAGGCTGAAGGCAGCAGGAAAGCCTGCAGCCCCCAGGTGTGTGGGGCTACGCAAGCGGTTCCCAAAGAGCTTTAGAACAAGGCACAGTTTTCCCTGCTGGCTCTTTGGGCGTGGAACAAATCTCCAGATATATGGCCATTTTTGGGCCTGGCTTGGCGCCATGTGGGAAAGGGTTGTTTTGAGGCTGAAGGCAGCAGGAAAGCCTGCAGCCCCCAGGTGTGTGGGGCTACGCAAGCGGTTCCCAAAGAGCTTTAGAACAAGGCATAGTTTTCCCTGCTGGCTCTTTGGGCGTGGAACAAATCTCCAGATATATGGCCATTTTTGGGCCTGGCGCGGCGCCATGTGGGAAAGGTTTGTTTTGAGGCTGAAGGCAGCAGGAAAGCCTGCAGCCCCCAGGTGTGTGGGGCTACGCAAGCGGTTCCCAAAGAGCTTTAGAACAAGGCATAGTTTTCCCTGCTGGCTCTTTGGGCGTGGGACCAGTCTCCAGACATATGGCCATTTTTGTGCCTGGCGCGGGGCCAAGTGGGAAAGGGTGGTTTTGAGGCTGAAGGCAGCAGGAAAGCCTGCAGCCCCCAGGTGTGTGGGGCTACGCAAGCGGTCCCCAAAGAGCTTTAGAACAAGGCATAGTATTCCCTTCTGGCTCTTTAGGCGTGGGACCAACCTCCAGACATATGGCGATTTTTTGGCCTGGCGTGACGCCATGTAGGAAAGGGTGGTTTTGAGGCTGAAGGCAACAGGAAAGCCTGCAGCCCCCAGGTCTGTGGGGCTACGCAAGCGGTTCCCAAAGAGCTTTAGAACAAGGCATAGTTTTCCCTGCTGGCTCTTTGGGCGTGGGACCAGTCTCCAGACATATGGCCATTTTTGGGCCTGGCGTGACGCCAAGTGGGAAAGGGTGGTTTTGAGGCTGAAGGCAGCAGGAAAGCCTGCAGCCCCCAGGTATGTGGGGCTACGCAAGCAGTTCCCAAAGAGCTGTAGAACAAGGCATCGTTATCCCTGCTGGCTCTTTGGGCGTGGGACCAGTCTCCAGACATATGGCCATTTTTGGGCCTGGCGTGGCGCCAAGTGGGAAAGGGTGCTTTTGAGGCTGAAGGCAGCAGGAAAGCCTGCAGCCCCCAGGTGTGTGGGGCTACGCAAGCGGTTCCCAAAGAGCTTCAGTACAAGGTATAATTTTCCCTGCTGGCTCTTTGGGAGTGGGACCAATCTCCAGACATATGGCCATTTTTGGGCCTGGCGTGACGCCATGTGGGAAAGGGTGGTTTTGAGGCTGAAGGCAGCAGGAAAGCCTGCAGCCCCCAGGTGTGTGGGGCTACGCAAGCGGTTCCCAAAGAGCTTTAGAACAAGGCATAGTTTTCCCTGCTGGCTCTTTGGGCGTGGGACCAGTCTCCAGACATATGGCCATTTTTGGGACTGGCACGGCGCCAAGTGGGAAAGGATTGCTTTGAGGCTGAAGGCAGCAGGAAAGCCTGCAGCCCCCAGGTGTGTGGGGCTACGCAAGCAGTTCCCAAAGAGCTTTAGAATAAGGCATAGTTTTCCCTGCTGGCTATTTGGGCGTGGAACAAATCTCCAGATATATGGCCATTTTTGGGCCTGGCGCGGCGCCATGTGGGAAAGGGTCGTTTTGAGGCTGAAGGCAGCAGGAAAGCCTGCAGCCCCCAGGTCTGTGGGGCTACGCAAGCGGTTCCCAAAGAGCTTTAGAACAAGGCATAGTTTTCCCTGCTGGCTCTTTGGGCGTGGGACCAGTCTCCAGACATATGGCCATTTTTGTGCCTGGCGTGACGCCAAGTGGGAAAGGGTGGTTTTGAGGCTGAAGGGAGCAGGAAAGCCTGCAGCCCCCAGGTCTGTGGGGCTACGCAAGCGGTCCCCAAAGAGCTTTAGAACAAGGCATAGTATTCCCTTCTGGCTCTTTGGGCGTGGAACCAACCTCCAGACATATGGCGATTTTTGTGCCTGGCGTGACGCCATGTGGGAAAGGGTGGTTTTGAAGCTGAAGAGAGCAGGAAAGCCTGCAGCCCCCAGGTGTGTGGGGCTACGCAAGCGGTTCCCAAAGAGCTTTAGAACAAGGCATAGTTTTCCCTGCTGGCTCTTTGGGCGTGGGACCAACCTCCAGACATATGGCCATTTTTGTGCCTGGCGTGACGCCATGTGGCAAAGGGTGGTTTTGAGGCTGAAGGTGCCAGAAAAGCCTGCAGCCCCCAGGTCTGTGGGGCTACGCAAGCGGTTCCCAAAGAGCTTTAGAACAAGGCATAGTTTTCCCTGCTGGCTCTTTGGGCGTGGGACCAGTCTCCAGACATATGGCCATTTTTGGGCCTGGCGTGGCGCCAAGTGGGAAAGGGTGGTTTTGAGGCTGAAGGCAGCAGGAAAGCTTGAAGCCCCCAGGTCTGTGGGGCCACGCAAGCGGTTCCCAAAGAGCTTTAGAACAAGGCATCGTTTTCCCTGCTGGCTCTTTGGGCGTGGAACAAATCTCCAGATATATGGCCATTTTTGGGCCTGGCGCGGCGCCATGTGGGAAAGGTTTGTTTTGAGGCTGAAGGCAGCAGGAAAGCCTGCAGCCCCCAGGTGTGTGGGGCTACGCAAGCGGTTCCCAAAGAGCTTTAGAACAAGGCATAGTTTTCCCTGCTGGCTCTTTGGGCGTGGGACCAGTCTCCAGACATATGGCCATTTTTGTGCCTGGCGCGGGGCCAAGTGGGAAAGGGTGGTTTTGAGGCTGAAGGCAGCAGGAAAGCCTGCAGCCCCCAGGTGTGTGGGGCTACGCAAGCGGTCCCCAAAGAGCTTTAGAACAAGGCATAGTATTCCCTTCTGGCTCTTTAGGCGTGGGACCAACCTCCAGACATATGGCGATTTTTTGGCCTGGCGTGACGCCATGTAGGAAAGGGTGGTTTTGAGGCTGAAGGCAACAGGAAAGCCTGCAGCCCCCAGGTCTGTGGGGCTACGCAAGCGGTTCCCAAAGAGCTTTAGAACAAGGCATAGTTTTCCCTGCTGGCTCTTTGGGCGTGGGACCAGTCTCCAGACATATGGCCATTTTTGGGCCTGGCTTGGCGCCAAGTGGGAAAGGGTGGTTTTGAGGCTGAAGGCAGCAGGAAAGCCTGCAGCCCCCAGGTATGTGGGGCTACGCAAGCAGTTCCCAAAGAGCTGTAGAACAAGGCATCGTTATCCCTGCTGGCTCTTTGGGCGTGGGACCAGTCTCCAGACATATGGCCATTTTTGGGCCTGGCGTGGCGCCAAGTGGGAAAGGGTGCTTTTGAGGCTGAAGGCAGCAGGAAAGCCTGCAGCCCCCAGGTGTGTGGGGCTACGCAAGCGGTTCCCAAAGAGCTTCAGTACAAGGTATAATTTTCCCTGCTGGCTCTTTGGGAGTGGGACCAATCTCCAGACATATGGCCATTTTTGGGCCTGGCGTGACGCCATGTGGGAAAGGGTGGTTTTGAGGCTGAAGGCAGCAGGAAAGCCTGCAGCCCCCAGGTGTGTGGGGCTACGCAAGCGGTTCCCAAAGAGCTTTAGAACAAGGCATAGTTTTCCCTGCTGGCTCTTTGGGCGTGGGACCAGTCTCCAGACATATGGCCATTTTTGGGACTGGCACGGCGCCAAGTGGGAAAGGATTGCTTTGAGGCTGAAGGCAGCAGGAAAGCCTGCAGCCCCCAGGTGTGTGGGGCTACGCAAGCAGTTCCCAAAGAGCTTTAGAATAAGGCATAGTTTTCCCTGCTGGCTATTTGGGCGTGGAACAAATCTCCAGATATATGGCCATTTTTGGGCCTGGCGCGGCGCCATGTGGGAAAGGGTCGTTTTGAGGCTGAAGGCAGCAGGAAAGCCTGCAGCCCCCAGGTCTGTGGGGCTACGCAAGCGGTTCCCAAAGAGCTTTAGAACAAGGCATAGTTTTCCCTGCTGGCTCTTTGGGCGTGGGACCAGTCTCCAGACATATGGCCATTTTTGTGCCTGGCGTGACGCCAAGTGGGAAAGGGTGGTTTTGAGGCTGAAGGGAGCAGGAAAGCCTGCAGCCCCCAGGTCTGTGGGGCTACGCAAGCGGTCCCCAAAGAGCTTTAGAACAAGGCATAGTATTCCCTTCTGGCTCTTTGGGCGTGGAACCAACCTCCAGACATATGGCGATTTTTGTGCCTGGCGTGACGCCATGTGGGAAAGGGTGGTTTTGAAGCTGAAGAGAGCAGGAAAGCCTGCAGCCCCCAGGTGTGTGGGGCTACGCAAGCGGTTCCCAAAGAGCTTTAGAACAAGGCATAGTTTTCCCTGCTGGCTCTTTGGGCGTGGGACCAACCTCCAGACATATGGCCATTTTTGTGCCTGGCGTGACGCCATGTGGCAAAGGGTGGTTTTGAGGCTGAAGGTGCCAGAAAAGCCTGCAGCCCCCAGGTCTGTGGGGCTACGCAAGCGGTTCCCAAAGAGCTTTAGAACAAGGCATAGTTTTCCCTGCTGGCTCTTTGGGCGTGGGACCAGTCTCCAGACATATGGCCATTTTTGGGCCTGGCGTGGCGCCAAGTGGGAAAGGGTGGTTTTGAGGCTGAAGGCAGCAGGAAAGCTTGAAGCCCCCAGGTCTGTGGGGCCACGCAAGCGGTTCCCAAAGAGCTTTAGAACAAGGCATCGTTTTCCCTGCTGGCTCTTTGGGCGTGGAACAAATCTCCAGATATATGGCCATTTTTGGGCCTGGCGCGGCGCCATGTGGGAAAGGTTTGTTTTGAGGCTGAAGGCAGCAGGAAAGCCTGCAGCCCCCAGGTGTGTGGGGCTACGCAAGCGGTTCCCAAAGAGCTTTAGAACAAGGCATAGTTTTCCCTGCTGGCTCTTTGGGCGTGGGACCAGTCTCCAGACATATGGCCATTTTTGTGCCTGGCGCGGGGCCAAGTGGGAAAGGGTGGTTTTGAGGCTGAAGGCAGCAGGAAAGCCTGCAGCCCCCAGGTGTGTGGGGCTACGCAAGCGGTCCCCAAAGAGCTTTAGAACAAGGCATAGTATTCCCTTCTGGCTCTTTAGGCGTGGGACCAACCTCCAGACATATGGCGATTTTTTGGCCTGGCGTGACGCCATGTAGGAAAGGGTGGTTTTGAGGCTGAAGGCAACAGGAAAGCCTGCAGCCCCCAGGTCTGTGGGGCTACGCAAGCGGTTCCCAAAGAGCTTTAGAACAAGGCATAGTTTTCCCTGCTGGCTCTTTGGGCGTGGGACCAGTCTCCAGACATATGGCCATTTTTGGGCCTGGCTTGGCGCCAAGTGGGAAAGGGTGGTTTTGAGGCTGAAGGCAGCAGGAAAGCCTGCAGCCCCCAGGTATGTGGGGCTACGCAAGCAGTTCCCAAAGAGCTGTAGAACAAGGCATCGTTATCCCTGCTGGCTCTTTGGGCGTGGGACCAGTCTCCAGACATATGGCCATTTTTGGGCCTGGCGTGGCGCCAAGTGGGAAAGGGTGCTTTTGAGGCTGAAGGCAGCAGGAAAGCCTGCAGCCCCCAGGTGTGTGGGGCTACGCAAGCGGTTCCCAAAGAGCTTCAGTACAAGGTATAATTTTCCCTGCTGGCTCTTTGGGAGTGGGACCAATCTCCAGACATATGGCCATTTTTGGGCCTGGCGTGACGCCATGTGGGAAAGGGTGGTTTTGAGGCTGAAGGCAGCAGGAAAGCCTGCAGCCCCCAGGTGTGTGGGGCTACGCAAGCGGTTCCCAAAGAGCTTTAGAACAAGGCATAGTTTTCCCTGCTGGCTCTTTGGGCGTGGGACCAGTCTCCAGACATATGGCCATTTTTGGGACTGGCACGGCGCCAAGTGGGAAAGGATTGCTTTGAGGCTGAAGGCAGCAGGAAAGCCTGCAGCCCCCAGGTGTGTGGGGCTACGCAAGCAGTTCCCAAAGAGCTTTAGAATAAGGCATAGTTTTCCCTGCTGGCTATTTGGGCGTGGAACAAATCTCCAGATATATGGCCATTTTTGGGCCTGGCGCGGCGCCATGTGGGAAAGGGTCGTTTTGAGGCTGAAGGCAGCAGGAAAGCCTGCAGCCCCCAGGTCTGTGGGGCTACGCAAGCGGTTCCCAAAGAGCTTTAGAACAAGGCATAGTTTTCCCTGCTGGCTCTTTGGGCGTGGGACCAGTCTCCAGACATATGGCCATTTTTGTGCCTGGCGTGACGCCAAGTGGGAAAGGGTGGTTTTGAGGCTGAAGGGAGCAGGAAAGCCTGCAGCCCCCAGGTCTGTGGGGCTACGCAAGCGGTCCCCAAAGAGCTTTAGAACAAGGCATAGTATTCCCTTCTGGCTCTTTGGGCGTGGAACCAACCTCCAGACATATGGCGATTTTTGTGCCTGGCGTGACGCCATGTGGGAAAGGGTGGTTTTGAAGCTGAAGAGAGCAGGAAAGCCTGCAGCCCCCAGGTGTGTGGGGCTACGCAAGCGGTTCCCAAAGAGCTTTAGAACAAGGCATAGTTTTCCCTGCTGGCTCTTTGGGCGTGGGACCAACCTCCAGACATATGGCCATTTTTGTGCCTGGCGTGACGCCATGTGGCAAAGGGTGGTTTTGAGGCTGAAGGTGCCAGAAAAGCCTGCAGCCCCCAGGTCTGTGGGGCTACGCAAGCGGTTCCCAAAGAGCTTTAGAACAAGGCATAGTTTTCCCTGCTGGCTCTTTGGGCGTGGGACCAGTCTCCAGACATATGGCCATTTTTGGGCCTGGCGTGGCGCCAAGTGGGAAAGGGTGGTTTTGAGGCTGAAGGCAGCAGGAAAGCTTGAAGCCCCCAGGTATGTGGGGCCACGCAAGCGGTTCCCAAAGAGCTTTAGAACAAGGCATCGTTTTCCCTGCTGGCTATTTGGGCGTGGAACAAATCTCCAGATATATGGCCATTTTTGGGCCTGGCGCGGCGCCATGTGGGAAAGGGTCGTTTTGAGGCTGAAGGCAGCAGGAAAGCCTGCAGCCCCCAGGTGTGTGGGGCTACGCAAGCGGTTCCCAAAGAGCTTTAGAACAAGGCATAGTTTTCCCTGCTGGCTCTTTGGGCGTGGGACCAACCTCCAGACATATGGCCGTTTTTGTGCCTGGCGTGACGCCATGTGGCAAAGGGTGGTTTTGAGGCTGAAGGCAGCAGGAAAGCCTGCAGCCCCCAGGTGTGTGGGGCTACGCAAGCGGTTCCCAAAGAGCTTCAGTACAAGGTATAATTTTCCCTGCTGGCTCTTTGGGCGTGGGACCAATCTCCAGACATATGGCCATTTTTGGGCCTGGCGTGACGCCATGTGGGAAAGGGTGGTTTTGAGGCTGAAGGCAGCAGGAAAGCCTGCAGCCCGCAGGTGTGTGGGCCTACGCAAGCGGTTCGCAAAGAGGTTTAGAACAAGGCATAGTTTTCCCTGCTGGCTCTTTGGGCGTGGGGCCAGTCTCCAGACATATGGCCATTTTTGGGCCTGGCGTGGCGCCAAGTGGGAAAGGGTGGTTTTGAGGCTGAAGGCAGCAGGAAAGCTTGCAGCCCCCAGGTCTCTGGGGCCACGCAAGCGGTTCCCAAAGAGCTTTAGAACAAGGCATCGTTTTCCGTGCTGGCTCTTTGGGCGTGGAACAAATCTCCAGATATATGGCCATTTTTGTGCCTGGCTTGGCGCCATGTGGGAAAGGGTGGTTTTGAGGCTGAAGGCAGCAGGAAAGCCTGCAGCCCCCAGGTGTGTGGGGCTACGCAAGCGGTTCCCAAAGAGCTTTAGAACAAGGCATAGTTTTCCCTGCTGGCTATTTGGGCGTGGAACAAATCTCCAGATATATGGCCATTTTTGGGCCTGGAGCGGCGCCATGTGGGAAAGGGTCGTTTTGAGGCTGAAGGCAGCAGGAAAGCCTGCAGCCCGCAGGTGTGTGGGGCTACGCAAGCGGTTCCCAAAGAGCTTTAGAACAAGGCATAGTTTTCCCTGCTGGCTCCTTGGGCGTGGGACCAGTCTCCAGACATATGGCCATTTTTGGGCCTGGCGTGACGCCATGTGGGAAAGGGTGGTTTTGAGGCTGAAGGTGCCAGAAAAGCCTGCAGCCCCCAGGTCTGTGGGGCTACGCAAGCGGTTCCCAAAGAGCTTTAGAACAAGGCATAGTTTTCCCTGCTGGCTCTTTGGGCGTGGGACCAGTCTCCAGACATATGGCCATTTTTGGGCCTGGCGCGGCGCCAAGTGGGAAAGGGTGGTTTTGAGGCTGAAGGCAGCAGGAAAGCCTGGAGCCCCCAGGTGTGTGGGGCTACGCAAGTGGTTCCCAAAGAGCTTTAGAACAAGGCATAGTTTTCCCTGCTGGCTCTTTGGGCGTGGGACCAACCTCCAGACATATGGCCATTTTTGTGCCTGGCGTGACGCCATGTGGGAAAGGGTGGTTTTGAGGCTGAAGGCAGCAGGAAAGCCTGCAGCCCCCAGGTGTGTGGGGCTACGCAAGCGGTTCCCAAAGAGCTTTATAACAAGGCATAATTTTCCCTGCTGGCTCTTTGGGCGTGGGACCAGTCTCCAGACATATGGCCATTTTTGGGCCTGACTTGGCGCCAAGTGGGAAAGGGTGGTTTTGAGGCTGAAGGCAGCAGGAAAGCCTGCAGCCCCCAGGTCTGTGGGGCCACGCAAGCGGTTCCCAAAGAGCTTTAGAACAAGGCACAGTTTTCCCTGCTGGCTCTTTGGGCGTGGAACAAATCTCCAGATATATGGCCATTTTTGGGCCTGGCGCGGCGCCATGTGGGAAAGGGTTGTTTTGAGGCTGAAGGCAGCAGGAAAGCCTGCAGCCCCCAGGTGTGTGGGGCTACGCAAGCGGTTCCCAAAGAGCTTTAGAACAAGGCATAGTTTTCCCTGCTGGCTCTTTGGGCGTGGGACCAGTCTCCAGATATATGGCCATTTTTGGGCCTGGCGCGGCGCCATGTGGGAAAGGTTTGTTTTGAGGCTGAAGGCAGCAGGAAAGCCTGCAGCCCCCAGGTGTGTGGGGCTACGCAAGCGGTTCCCAAAGAGCTTTAGAACAAGGCATAGTTTTCCCTGCTGGCTCTTTGGGCGTGGGACCAGTCTCCAGACATATGGCCATTTTTGTGCCTGGCGCGGGGCCAAGTGGGAAAGGGTGGTTTTGAGGCTGAAGGCAGCAGGAAAGCCTGGAGCCCCCAGGTGTGTGGGGCTACGCAAGCGGTCCCCAAAGAGCTTTAGAACAAGGCATAGTATTCCCTTCTGGCTCTTTAGGCGTGGGACCAACCTCCAGACATATGGCGATTTTTTGGCCTGGCGTGACGCCATGTAGGAAAGGGTGGTTTTGAGGCTGAAGGCAACAGGAAAGCCTGCAGCCCCCAGGTCTGTGGGGCTACGCAAGCGGTTCCCAAAGAGCTTTAGAACAAGGCATAGTTTTCCCTGCTGGCTCTTTGGGCGTGGGACCAGTCTCCAGACATATGGCCATTTTTGGGCCTGGCGTGACGCCAAGTGGGAAAGGGTGGTTTTGAGGCTGAAGGCAGCAGGAAAGCCTGCAGCCCCCAGGTGTGTGGGGCTACGCAAGCAGTTCCCAAAGAGCTGTAGAACAAGGCATCGTTATCCCTGCTGGCTCTTTGGGCGTGGGACCAGTCTCCAGACATATGGCCATTTTTGGGCCTGGCGTGGCGCCAAGTGGGAAAGGGTGCTTTTGAGGCTGAAGGCAGCAGGAAAGCCTGCAGCCCCCAGGTGTGTGGGGCTACGCAAGCGGTTCCCAAAGAGCTTCAGTACAAGGTATAATTTTCCCTGCTGGCTCTTTGGGAGTGGGACCAATCTCCAGACATATGGCCATTTTTGGGCCTGGCGTGACGCCATGTGGGAAAGGGTGGTTTTGAGGCTGAAGGCAGCAGGAAAGCCTGCAGCCCCCAGGTGTGTGGGGCTACGCAAGCGGTTCCCAAAGAGCTTTAGAACAAGGCATAGTTTTCCCTGCTGGCTCTTTGGGCGTGGGACCAGTCTCCAGACATATGGCCATTTTTGGGACTGGCACGGCGCCAAGTGGGAAAGGATTGCTTTGAGGCTGAAGGCAGCAGGAAAGCCTGCAGCCCCCAGGTGTGTGGGGCTACGCAAGCAGTTCCCAAAGAGCTTTAGAATAAGGCATAGTTTTCCCTGCTGGCTATTTGGGCGTGGAACAAATCTCCAGATATATGGCCATTTTTGGGCCTGGCGCGGCGCCATGTGGGAAAGGGTCGTTTTGAGGCTGAAGGCAGCAGGAAAGCCTGCAGCCCCCAGGTCTGTGGGGCTACGCAAGCGGTTCCCAAAGAGCTTTAGAACAAGGCATAGTTTTCCCTGCTGGCTCTTTGGGCGTGGGACCAGTCTCCAGACATATGGCCATTTTTGTGCCTGGCGTGACGCCAAGTGGGAAAGGGTGGTTTTGAGGCTGAAGGGAGCAGGAAAGCCTGCAGCCCCCAGGTGTGTGGGGCTACGCAAGCGGTCCCCAAAGAGCTTTAGAACAAGGCATAGTATTCCCTTCTGGCTCTTTGGGCGTGGAACCAACCTCCAGACATATGGCGATTTTTGTGCCTGGCGTGACGCCATGTAGGAAAGGGTGGTTTTGGGGCTGAAGGCAACAGGAAAGCCTGCAGCCCCCAGGTCTGTGGGGCTACGCAAGCGGTTCCCAAAGAGCTTTAGAACAAGGCATAGTTTTCCCTGCTGGCTCTTTGGGCGTGGGACCAGTCTCCAGCCATATGGCCATTTTTGTGCCTGGCGTGACGCCATGTGGGAAAGGGTGGTTTTGAGGCTGAAGGCAGCAGGAAAGCCTGCAGCCCCCAGGTCTGTGGGGCTACGCAAGCAGTTCCCAAAGAGCTGTAGAACAAGGCATCGTTTTCCCTGCTGGCTCTTTGGGCGTGGGACCAGTCTCCAGACATATGGCCATTTTTGGGCCTGGCTTGGCGCCAAGTGGGAAAGGGTGCTTTTGAGGCTGAAGGCAGCAGGAAAGCCTGCAGCCCGCAGGTGTGTGGGGCTACGCAAGCGGTTCCTAAAGAGCTTTAGAACAAGGCATAGTTTTCCCTGCTGGCTCTTTGGGCGTGGGACCAGTCTCCAGACATATGGCCATTTTTGGGCCTGACTTGGCGCCATGTGGGAAAGGGTGCTTTTGAGGCTGAAGAGAGGAGGAAAGCCTGCAGCCCCCAGGTCTGTGGGGTTACGCAAGCGGTTCCCAAAGAGCTTCAGTACAAGGTATAATTTTCCCTGCTGGCTCTTTGGGCGTGGGACCAATCTCCAGACATATGGCCATTTTTGGGCCTGGCGTGACGCCATGTGGGAAAGGGTGGTTTTGAGGCTGAAGGTGCCAGAAAAGCCTGCAGCCCCCAGGTGTGTGGGGCTACGCAAGCAGTTCCCAAAGAGCTTTAGAATAAGGCATAGTTTTCCCTGCTGGCTATTTGGGCGTGGAACAAATCTCCAGATATATGGCCATTTTTGGGCCTGACGCGGCGCCATGTGGGAAAGGGTGGTTTTGAGGCTGAAGGCAGCAGGAAAGCCTGCAGCCCACAGGTCTGTGGGGCTACGCAAGCGGTCCCCAAAGAGCTTTAGAACAAGGCATAGTATTCCCTTCTGGCTCTTTGGGCGTGGAACCAAAAACCAGACATATGGCGATTTTTGTGCCTGGCGTGACGCCATGTGGGAAAGGGTGGTTTTGAAGCTGAAGAGAGCAGGAAAGCCTGCAGCCCCCAGGTGTGTTGGGCCACGCAAGCGGTTCCCAAAGAGCTTTAGAACAAGGCATAGTTTTCCCTGCTGGCTCTTTGGGCGTGGGACCAGTCTCCAGACATATGGCCATTTTTGGGCCTGGCGTGGCGCCAAGTGGGAAAGGGTGGTTTTGAGGCTGAAGGCAGCAGGAAAGCTTGCAGCCCCCAGGTCTGTGGGGCCACGCAAGCGGTTCCCAAAGAGCTTTAGAACAAGGCATCGTTTTCCCTGCTGGCTCTTTGGGCGTGGAACAAATCTCCAGATATATGGCCATTTTTGGGCCTGGCGCGGCGCCATGTGGGAAAGGGTTGTTTTGAGGCTGAAGGCAGCAGGAAAGCCTGCAGCCCCCAGGTGTGTGGGGCTACGCAAGCGGTTCCCAAAGAGCTTTAGAACAAGGCATCGTTTTCCCTGCTGGCTCTTTGGGCGTGGAACAAATCTCCAGATATATGGCCATTTTTGGGCCTGGCGCGGCGCCATGTGGGAAAGGTTTGTTTTGAGGCTGAAGGCAGCAGGAAAGCCTGCAGCCCGCAGGTGTGTGGGCCTACGCAAGCGGTTCGCAAAGAGGTTTAGAACAAGGCATAGTTTTCCCTGCTGGCTCTTTGGGCGTGGGACCAGTCTCCAGACATATGGCCATTTTTGGGCCTGGCGTGGCGCCAAGTGGGAAAGGGTGGTTTTGAGGCTGAAGGCAGCAGGAAAGCTTGCAGCCCTCAGGTCTGTGGGGCCACGCAAGCGGTTCCCAAAGAGCTTTAGAACAAGGCATCGTTTTCCGTGCTGGCTCTTTGGGCGTGGAACAAATCTCCAGATATATGGCCATTTTTGTGCCTGGCTTGGCGCCATGTGGGAAAGGGTGGTTTTGAGGCTGAAGGCAGCAGGAAAGCCTGCAGCCCCCAGGTGTGTGGGGCTACGCAAGCGGTTCCCAAAGAGCTTTAGAACAAGGCATAGTTTTCCCTGCTGGCTATTTGGGCGTGGAACAAATCTCCAGATATATGGCCATTTTTGGGCCTGGAGCGGCGCCATGTGGGAAAGGGTCGTTTTGAGGCTGAAGGCAGCAGGAAAGCCTGCAGCCCGCAGGTGTGTGGGGCTACGCAAGCGGTTCCCAAAGAGCTTTAGAACAAGGCATAGTTTTCCCTGCTGGCTCCTTGGGCGTGGGACCAGTCTCCAGACATATGGCCATTTTTGGGCCTGGCGTGACGCCATGTGGGAAAGGGTGGTTTTGAGGCTGAAGGTGCCAGAAAAGCCTGCAGCCCCCAGGTCTGTGGGGCTACGCAAGCGGTTCCCAAAGAGCTTTAGAACAAGGCATAGTTTTCCCTGCTGGCTCTTTGGGCGTGGGACCAGTCTCCAGACATATGGCCATTTTTGGGCCTGGCGCGGCGCCAAGTGGGAAAGGGTGGTTTTGAGGCTGAAGGCAGCAGGAAAGCCTGCAGCCCCCAGGTGTGTGGGGCTACGCAAGCGGTTCCCAAAGAGCTTTAGAACAAGGCATAGTTTTCCCTGCTGGCTCTTTGGGCGTGGGACCAACCTCCAGACATATGGCCATTTTTGTGCCTGGCGTGACGCCATGTGGGAAAGGGTGGTTTTGAGGCTGAAGGCAGCAGGAAAGCCTGCAGCCCGCAGGTCTCTGGGGCCACGCAAGCTGTTTCCAAAGAGCTTTAGAACAAGGCATAGTTTTCCCTGCTGGCTCTTTGGGCGTGGGACCAAACTCCAGACATATGGCCATTTTTGGGCCTGGCGCGGGGCCAAGTGGGAAAGGGTGCTTTTGAGGCTGAAGGCAGCAGGAAAGCCTGCACCCCCCAGGTCTGTGGGGCCACGCAAGCGGTTCCCAAAGAGCTTTAGAACAAGGCATCGTTTTCCGTGCTGGCTCTTTGGGCGTGGAACAAATCTCCAGATATATGGCCATTTTTGTGCCTGGCTTGGCGCCATGTGGGAAAGGGTGGTTTTGAGGCTGAAGGCAACAGGAAAGCCTGCAGCCCCCAGGTGTGTGGGGCTACGCAAGCGGTTCCCAAAGAGCTTTAGAACAAGGCATAGTTTTCCCTGCTGGCTATTTGGGCGTGGAACAAATCTCCAGATATATGGCCATTTTTGGGCCTGGAGCGGCGCCATGTGGGAAAGGGTCGTTTTGAGGCTGAAGGCAGCAGGAAAGCCTGCAGCCCGCAGGTGTGTGGGGCTACGCAAGCGGTTCCCAAAGAGCTTTAGAACAAGGCATAGTATTCCCTTCTGGCTCTTTGGGCGTGGAACCAAAAACCAGACATATGGCGATTTTTGTGCCTGGCGTGACGCCATGTGGGAAAGGGTGGTTTTGAAGCTGAAGAGAGCAGGAAAGCCTGCAGCCCCCAGGTGTGTTGGGCCACGCAAGCGGTTCCCAAAGAGCTTTAGAACAAGGCATAGTTTTCCCTGCTGGCTCTTTGGGCGTGGGACCAGTCTCCAGACATATGGCCATTTTTGGGCCTGGCGTGGCGCCAAGTGGGAAAGGGTGGTTTTGAGGCTGAAGGCAGCAGGAAAGCTTGCAGCCCCCAGGTCTGTGGGGCCACGCAAGCGGTTCCCAAAGAGCTTTAGAACAAGGCATCGTTTTCCCTGCTGGCTCTTTGGGCGTGGAACAAATCTCCAGATATATGGCCATTTTTGGGCCTGGCGCGGCGCCATGTGGGAAAGGGTTGTTTTGAGGCTGAAGGCAGCAGGAAAGCCTGCAGCCCCCAGGTGTGTGGGGCTACGCAAGCGGTTCCCAAAGAGCTTTAGAACAAGGCATCGTTTTCCCTGCTGGCTCTTTGGGCGTGGAACAAATCTCCAGATATATGGCCATTTTTGGGCCTGGCGCGGCGCCATGTGGGAAAGGTTTGTTTTGAGGCTGAAGGCAGCAGGAAAGCCTGCAGCCCGCAGGTGTGTGGGCCTACGCAAGCGGTTCGCAAAGAGGTTTAGAACAAGGCATAGTTTTCCCTGCTGGCTCTTTGGGCGTGGGACCAGTCTCCAGACATATGGCCATTTTTGGGCCTGGCGTGGCGCCAAGTGGGAAAGGGTGGTTTTGAGGCTGAAGGCAGCAGGAAAGCTTGCAGCCCTCAGGTCTGTGGGGCCACGCAAGCGGTTCCCAAAGAGCTTTAGAACAAGGCATCGTTTTCCGTGCTGGCTCTTTGGGCGTGGAACAAATCTCCAGATATATGGCCATTTTTGTGCCTGGCTTGGCGCCATGTGGGAAAGGGTGGTTTTGAGGCTGAAGGCAGCAGGAAAGCCTGCAGCCCCCAGGTGTGTGGGGCTACGCAAGCGGTTCCCAAAGAGCTTTAGAACAAGGCATAGTTTTCCCTGCTGGCTATTTGGGCGTGGAACAAATCTCCAGATATATGGCCATTTTTGGGCCTGGCGCGGCGCCAAGTGGGAAAGGGTCGTTTTGAGGCTGAAGGCAGCAGGAAAGCCTGCAGCCCGCAGGTGTGTGGGGCTACGCAAGCGGTTCCCAAAGAGCTTTAGAACAAGGCATAGTTTTCCCTGCTGGCTCCTTGGGCGTGGGACCAGTCTCCAGACATATGGCCATTTTTGGGCCTGGCGTGACGCCATGTGGGAAAGGGTGGTTTTGAGGCTGAAGGTGCCAGAAAAGCCTGCAGCCCCCAGGTCTGTGGGGCTACGCAAGCGGTTCCCAAAGAGCTTTAGAACAAGGCATAGTTTTCCCTGCTGGCTCTTTGGGCGTGGGACCAGTCTCCAGACATATGGCCATTTTTGGGCCTGGCGCGGCGCCAAGTGGGAAAGGGTGGTTTTGAGGCTGAAGGCAGCAGGAAAGCCTGCAGCCCCCAGGTGTGTGGGGCTACGCAAGCGGTTCCCAAAGAGCTTTAGAACAAGGCATAGTTTTCCCTGCTGGCTCTTTGGGCGTGGGACCAACCTCCAGACATATGGCCATTTTTGTGCCTGGCGTGACGCCATGTGGGAAAGGGTGGTTTTGAGGCTGAAGGCAGCAGGAAAGCCTGCAGCCCGCAGGTCTCTGGGGCCACGCAAGCTGTTTCCAAAGAGCTTTAGAACAAGGCATAGTTTTCCCTGCTGGCTCTTTGGGCGTGGGACCAAACTCCAGACATATGGCCATTTTTGGGCCTGGCGCGGGGCCAAGTGGGAAAGGGTGCTTTTGAGGCTGAAGGCAGCAGGAAAGCCTGCACCCCCCAGGTCTGTGGGGCCACGCAAGCGGTTCCCAAAGAGCTTTAGAACAAGGCATCGTTTTCCGTGCTGGCTCTTTGGGCGTGGAACAAATCTCCAGATATATGGCCATTTTTGTGCCTGGCTTGGCGCCATGTGGGAAAGGGTGGTTTTGAGGCTGAAGGCAACAGGAAAGCCTGCAGCCCCCAGGTGTGTGGGGCTACGCAAGCGGTTCCCAAAGAGCTTTAGAACAAGGCATAGTTTTCCCTGCTGGCTATTTGGGCGTGGAACAAATCTCCAGATATATGGCCATTTTTGGGCCTGGAGCGGCGCCATGTGGGAAAGGGTCGTTTTGAGGCTGAAGGCAGCAGGAAAGCCTGCAGCCCGCAGGTGTGTGGGGCTACGCAAGCGGTTCCCAAAGAGCTTTAGAACAAGGCATAGTTTTCCCTGCTGGCTCCTTGGGCGTGGGACCAGTCTCCAGACATATGGCCATTTTTGGGCCTGGCGTGACGCCATGTGGGAAAGGGTGGTTTTGAGGCTGAAGGTGCCAGAAAAGCCTGCAGCCCCCAGGTCTGTGGGGCTACGCAAGCGGTTCCCAAAGAGCTTTAGAACAAGGCATAGTTTTCCCTGCTGGCTCTTTGGGCGTGGGACCAGTCTCCAGACATATGGCCATTTTTGGGCCTGGCGCGGCGCCACGTGGGAAAGGGTGGTTTTGAGGCTGAAGGCAGCAGGAAAGCCTGCAGCCCCCAGGTCTGTGGGGCTACGCAAGCGGTTCCCAAAGAGCTTTAGAACAAGGCATAGTTTTCCCTGCTGGCTCTTTGGGCGTGGGACCAACCTCCAGACATATGGCCATTTTTGTGCCTGGCGTGACGCCATGTGGGAAAGGGTGCTTTTGAGGCTGAAGGCAGCAGGAAAGCCTGCAGCCTGCAGGTCTGTGGGGCTACGCAAGCGGTTCCCAAAGAGCTTTAGAACAAGGCATAGTTTTCCCTGCTGGCTCTTTGGGCGTGGGACCAGTCTCCAGACATATGGCCATTTTTGGGCCTGGCGTGGCGCCATGTGGGAAAGGTTTGTTTTGAGGCTGAAGGCAGCAGGAAAGCCTGCAGCCCCCAGGTGTGTGGGGCTACGCAAGCGGTTCCCAAAGAGCTTTAGAACAAGGCATAGTTTTCCCTGCTGGCTCTTTGGGCGTGGGACCAGTCTCCAGACATATGGCCATTTTTGGGCCTGGCGCGGGGCCAAGTGGGAAAGGGTGGTTTTGAGGCTGAAGGCAGCAGGAAAGCCTGCAGCCCGCAGGTGTGTGGGGCTACGCAAGCGGTCCCCAAAGAGCTTTAGAACAAGGCATAGTATTCCCTTCTGGCTCTTTAGGCGTGGGACCAACCTCCAGACATATGGCCATTTTTGGGCCTGGCGTGACGCCATGTAGGAAAGGGTGGTTTTGAGGCTGAAGGCAACAGGAAAGCCTGCAGCCCCCAGGTCTGTGGGGCTACGCAAGCGGTTCCCAAAGAGCTTTAGAACAAGGCATAGTTTTCCCTGCTGTCTCTTTGGGCGTGGGACCAGTCTCCAGCCATATGGCCATTTTTGGGCCTGGCGTGACGCCAAGTGGGAAAGGGTGGTTTTGAGGCTGAAGGCAGCAGGAAAGCCTGCAGCCCCCAGGTCTGTGGGGCTACGCAAGCAGTTCCCAAAGAGCTGTAGAACAAGGCATTGTTATCCCTGCTGGCTCTTTGGGCGTGGGACCAGTCTCCAGACATATGGCCATTTTTGGGCCTGGCTTGGCGCCAAGTGGGAAAGGGTGCTTTTGAGGCTGAAGGCAGCAGGAAAGCCTGCAGCCCCCAGGTCTTTGGGGCTACGCAAGCGGTTCCCAAAGAGCTTTAGAACAAGGCATAGTTTTCCCTGCTGGCTCTTTGGGCGTGGGACCAGTCTCCAGACATATGGCCATTTTTGGGCCTGACTTGGCGCCATGTGGGAAAGGGTGGTTTTGAGGCTGAAGGCAGCAGGAAAGCCTGCAGCCCCCAGGTGTGTGGGGCTACGCAAGCGGTTCCCAAAGAGCTTCAGTACAAGGTATAATTTTCCCTGCTGGCTCTTTGGGCGTGGGACCAATCTCCAGACATATGGCCATTTTTGGGCCTGGCGTGACGCCATGTGGGAAAGGGTGGTTTTGAGGCTGAAGGCAGCAGGAAAGCCTGCAGCCCGCAGGTGTGTGGGCCTACGCAAGCGGTTCGCAAAGAGGTTTAGAACAAGGCATAGTTTTCCCTGCTGGCTCTTTGGGCGTGGGACCAGTCTCCAGACATATGGCCATTTTTGGGCCTGGCGTGGCGCCAAGTGGGAAAGGGTGGTTTTGAGGCTGAAGGCAGCAGGAAAGCTTGCAGCCCCCAGGTCTGTGGGGCCACGCAAGCGGTTCCCAAAGAGCTTTAGAACAAGGCATCGTTTTCCGTGCTGGCTCTTTGGGCGTGGAACAAATCTCCAGATATATGGCCATTTTTGGGCCTGGCTTGGCGCCATGTGGGAAAGGGTGGTTTTGAGGCTGAAGGCAGCAGGAAAGCCTGCAGCCCGCAGGTGTGTGGGGCTACGCAAGCGGTTCCCAAAGAGCTTTAGAACAAGGCATAGTTTTCCCTGCTGGCTATTTGGGCGTGGAACAAATCTCCAGATATATGGCCATTTTTGGGCCTGGAGCGGCGCCATGTGGGAAAGGGTCGTTTTGAGGCTGAAGGCAGCAGGAAAGCCTGCAGCCCGCAGGTGTGTGGGGCTACGCAAGCGGTTCCCAAAGAGCTTTAGAACAAGGCATAGTTTTCCCTGCTGGCTCCTTGGGCGTGGGACCAGTCTCCAGACATATGGCCATTTTTGGGCCTGGCGTGACGCCATGTGGGAAAGGGTGGTTTTGAGGCTGAAGGTGCCAGAAAAGCCTGCAGCCCCCAGGTCTGTGGGGCTACGCAAGCGGTTCCCAAAGAGCTTTAGAACAAGGCATAGTTTTCCCTGCTGGCTCTTTGGGCGTGGGACCAGTCTCCAGACATATGGCCATTTTTGGGCCTGGCGCGGCGCCAAGTGGGAAAGGGTGGTTTTGAGGCTGAAGGCAGCAGGAAAGCCTGCAGCCCCCAGGTCTGTGGGGCTACGCAAGCGGTTCCCAAAGAGCTTTAGAACAAGGCATAGTTTTCCCTGCTGGCTCTTTGGGCGTGGGACCAACCTCCAGACATATGGCCATTTTTGTGCCTGGCGTGACGCCATGTGGGAAAGGGTGGTTTTGAGGCTGAAGGCAGCAGGAAAGCCTGCAGCCCGCAGGTCTCTGGGGCCACGCAAGCTGTTTCCAAAGAGCTTTAGAACAAGGCATAGTTTTCCCTGCTGGCTCTTTGGGCGTGGGACCAAACTCCAGACATATGGCCATTTTTGTGCCTGGCGCGGGGCCAAGTGGGAAAGGGTGCTTTTGAGGCTGAAGGCAGCAGGAAAGCCTGCCCCCCCCCCGGTCTGTGGGGCCACACAAGCGGTTCCCAAACAGATTTAGAACAAGGCATAGTTTTCCCTGCTGGCTCTTTGGGCGTGGGACCAACCTCCAGACATATGGCCATTTTTGTGCCTGACGTGACGCCATGTGGGAAAGGGTGGTTTTGAGGCTGAAGGCAGCAGGAAAGCCTGCAGCCCGCAGGTGTGTGGGCCTACGAAAGCGGTTCGCAAAGAGGTTTAGAACAAGGCATAGTTTTCCCTGCTGGCTCTTTGGGCGTGGGACCAGTCTCCAGACATATGGCCATTTTTGGGCCTGGCGTGGCGCCAAGTGGGAAAGGGTGGTTTTGAGGCTGAAGGCAGCAGGAAAGCTTGCAGCCCCCAGGTCTCTGGGGCCACGCAAGCGGTTCCCAAAGAGCTTTAGAACAAGGCATCGTTTTCCGTGCTGGATCTTTGGGCGTGGAACAAATCTCCAGATATATGGCCATTTTTGTGCCTGGCTTGGCGCCATGTGGGAAAGGGTGGTTTTGAGGCTGAAGGCAGCAGGAAAGCCTGCAGCTCCCAGGTGTGTGGGGCTACGCAAGCGGTTCCCAAAGAGCTTTAGAACAAGGCATAGTTTTCCCTGCTGGCTATTTGGGCGTGGAACAAATCTCCAGATATATGGCCATTTTTGGGCCTGGAGCGGCGCCATGTGGGAAAGGGTCGTTTTGAGGCTGAAGGCAGCAGGAAAGCCTGCAGCCCCCAGGTCTGTGGGGCTACGCAAGCGGTTCCCAAAGAGCTTTAGAACAAGGCATAGTTTTCCCTGCTGGCTCCTTGGGCGTGGGACCAGTCTCCAGACATATGGCCATTTTTGGGCCTGGCGTGACGCCATGTGGGAAAGGGTGGTTTTGAGGCTGAAGGTGCCAGAAAAGCCTGCAGCCCCCAGGTCTGTGGGGCCACGCAAGCGGTTCCCAAAGAGCTTTAGAACAAGGCATAGTTTTCCCTGCTGGCTCTTTGGGCGTGGGACCAGTCTCCAGACATATGGCCATTTTTGGGCCTGGCGCGGCGCCATGTAGGAAAGGGTGGTTTTGAGGCTGAAGGCAACAGGAAAGCCTGCAGCCCCCAGGTGTGTGGGGCTACGCAAGCGGTTCCCAAAGAGCTTTAGAACAAGGCATAGTTTTCCCTGCTGGCTCTTTGGGCGTGGGACCAGTCTCCAGACATATGGCCATTTTTGGGCCTGGCGTGACGCCAAGTGGGAAAGGGTGGTTTTGAGGCTGAAGGCAGCAGGAAAGCCTGGAGCCCCCAGGTGTGTGGGGCTACGCAAGCAGTTCCCAAAGAGCTGTAGAACAAGGCATCGTTATCCCTGCTGGCTCTTTGGGCGTGGGACCAGTCTCCAGACATATGGCCATTTTTGGGCCTGGCTTGGCGCCAAGTGGGAAAGGGTGCTTTTGAGGCTGAAGGCAGCAGGAAAGCCTGCAGCCCCCAGGTCTGTGGGGCTACGCAAGCGGTTCCTAAAGAGCTTTAGAACAAGGCATAGTTTTCCCTGCTGGCTCTTTGGGCGTGGGACCAGTCTCCAGACATATGGCCATTTTTGGGCCTGACTTGGCGCCATGTGGGAAAGGGTGGTTTTGAGGCTGAAGGCAGCAGGAAAGCCTGCAGCCCCCAGGTGTGTGGGGCTACGCAAGTGGTTCCCAAAGAGCTTCAGTACAAGGTATATTTTTCCCTGCTGGCTCTTTGGGCGTGGGACCAATCTCCAGACATATGGCAATTTTTGGGCCTGGCGTGACGCCATGTGGGAAAGGGTGGTTTTGAGGCTGAAGGCAGCAGGAAAGCCTGCAGCCCGCAGGTGTGTGGGCCTACGCAAGCGGTTCGCAAAGAGGTTTAGAACAAGGCATAGTTTTCCCTGCTGGCTGTTTGGGCGTGGGACCAGTCTCCAGACATATGGCCATTTTTGGGCCTGGCGTGGCGCCAAGTGGGAAAGGGTGGTTTTGAGGCTGAAGGCAGCAGGAAAGCTTGCAGCCCCCAGGTCTGTGGGGCCACGCAAGCGGTTCCCAAAGAGCTTTAGAACAAGGCATCGTTTTCCGTGCTGGCTCTTTGGGCGTGGAACAAATCTCCAGATATATGGCCATTTTTGTGCCTGGCTTGGCGCCATGTGGGAAAGGGTGGTTTTGAGGCTGAAGGCAGCAGGAAAGCCTGCAGCCCCCAGGTGTGTGGGGCTACGCAAGCGGTTCCCAAAGAGCTTTAGAACAAGGCATAGTTTTCCCTGCTGGCTATTTGGGCGTGGAACAAATCTCCAGATATATGGCCATTTTTGGGCCTGGAGCGGCGCCATGTGGGAAAGGGTCGTTTTGAGGCTGAAGGCAGCAGGAAAGCCTGCAGCCCGCAGGTGTTTGGGGCTACGCAAGCGGTTCCCAAAGAGCTTTAGAACAAGGCATAGTTTTCCCTGCTGGCTCCTTGGGCGTGGGACCAGTCTCCAGACATATGGCCATTTTTGGGCCTGGCGTGACGCCATGTGGGAAAGGGTGGTTTTGAGGCTGAAGGTGCCAGAAAAGCCTGCAGCCCCCAGGTCTGTGGGGCTACGCAAGCGGTTCCCAAAGAGCTTTAGAACAAGGCATAGTTTTCCCTGCTGGCTCTTTGGGCGTGGGACCAGTCTCCAGACATATGGCCATTTTTGGGCCTGACGCGGCGCCAAGTGGGAAAGGGTGGTTTTGAGGCTGAAGGCAGCAGGAAAGCCTGCAGCCCCCAGGTGTGTGGGGCTACGCAAGTGGTTCCCAAAGAGCTTTAGAACAAGGCATAGTTTTCCCTGCTGGCTCTTTGGGCGTGGGACCAACCTCCAGACATATGGCCATTTTTGTGCCTGGCGTGACGCCATGTGGGAAAGGGTGGTTTTGAGGCTGAAGGCAGCAGGAAAGCCTGCAGCCCCCAGGTGTGTGGGGCTACGCAAGCGGTTCCCAAAGAGCTTTATAACAAGGCATAGTTTTCCCTGCTGGCTCTTTGGGCGTGGGACCAGTCTCCAGACATATGGCCATTTTTGGGCCTGACTTGGCGCCATGTGGGAAAGGGTGGTTTTGAGGCTGAAGGCAGCAGGAAAGCCTGCAGCCCCCAGGTGTGTGGGGCTACGCAAGCGGTTCCCAAAGAGCTTTAGAACAAGGCACAGTTTTCCCTGCTGGCTCTTTGGGCGTGGAACAAATCTCCAGATATATGGCCATTTTTGGGCCTGGCGCGGCGCCATGTGGGAAAGGGTTGTTTTGAGGCTGAAGGCAGCAGGAAAGCCTGCAGCCCCCAGGTGTGTGGGGCTACGCAAGCGGTTCCCAAAGAGCTTTAGAACAAGGCATCGTTTTCCCGGCTGGCTCTTTGGGCGTGGAACAAATCTCCAGATATATGGCCATTTTTGGGCCTGGAGCGGCGCCATGTGGGAAAGGGTCGTTTTGAGGCTGAAGGCAGCAGGAAAGCCTGCAGCCCGCAGGTGTGTGGGGCTACGCAAGCGGTTCCCAAAGAGCTTTAGAACAAGGCATAGTTTTCCCTGCTGGCTCCTTGGGCGTGGGACCAGTCTCCAGACATATGGCCATTTTTGGGCCTGGCGTGACGCCATGTGGGAAAGGGTGGTTTTGAGGCTGAAGGTGCCAGAAAAGCCTGCAGCCCCCAGGTCTGTGGGGCTACGCAAGCGGTTCCCAAAGAGCTTTAGAACAAGGCATAGTTTTCCCTGCTGGCTCTTTGGGCGTGGGACCAGTCTCCAGACATATGGCCATTTTTGGGCCTGACGCGGCGCCAAGTGGGAAAGGGTGGTTTTGAGGCTGAAGGCAGCAGGAAAGCCTGCAGCCCCCAGGTGTGTGGGGCTACGCAAGTGGTTCCCAAAGAGCTTTAGAACAAGGCATAGTTTTCCCTGCTGGCTCTTTGGGCGTGGGACCAACCTCCAGACATATGGCCATTTTTGTGCCTGGCGTGACGCCATGTGGGAAAGGGTGGTTTTGAGGCTGAAGGCAGCAGGAAAGCCTGCAGCCCCCAGGTGTGTGGGGCTACGCAAGCGGTTCCCAAAGAGCTTTATAACAAGGCATAGTTTTCCCTGCTGGCTCTTTGGGCGTGGGACCAGTCTCCAGACATATGGCCATTTTTGGGCCTGACTTGGCGCCATGTGGGAAAGGGTGGTTTTGAGGCTGAAGGCAGCAGGAAAGCCTGCAGCCCCCAGGTGTGTGGGGCTACGCAAGCGGTTCCCAAAGAGCTTTAGAACAAGGCACAGTTTTCCCTGCTGGCTCTTTGGGCGTGGAACAAATCTCCAGATATATGGCCATTTTTGGGCCTGGCGCGGCGCCATGTGGGAAAGGGTTGTTTTGAGGCTGAAGGCAGCAGGAAAGCCTGCAGCCCCCAGGTGTGTGGGGCTACGCAAGCGGTTCCCAAAGAGCTTTAGAACAAGGCATCGTTTTCCCGGCTGGCTCTTTGGGCGTGGAACAAATCTCCAGATATATGGCCATTTTTGGGCCTGGCGCGGCGCCATGTGGGAAAGGTTTGTTTTGAGGCTGAAGGCAGCAGGAAAGCCTGCAGCCCCCAGGTGTGTGGGGCTACGCAAGCGGTTCCCAAAGAGCTTTAGAACAAGGCATAGTTTTCCCTGCTGGCTCTTTGGGCGTGGGACCAGTCTCCAGACATATGGCCATTTTTGTGCCTGGCGTGACGCCAAGTGGGAAAGGGTGGTTTTGAGGCTGAAGGCAGCAGGAAAGCCTGCAGCCCCCAGGTCTGTGGGGCTACGCAAGCAGTTCCCAAAGAGCTGTAGAACAAGGCATCGTTATCCCTGCTGGCTCTTTGGGCGTGGGACCAGTCTCCAGACATATGGCCATTTTTGGGCCTGGCGTGGCGCCAAGTGGGAAAGGGTGCTTTTGAGGCTGAAGGCAGCAGGAAAGCCTGCAGCCCCCAGGTCTGTGGGGCTACGCAAGCGGTTCCCAAAGAGCTTCAGTACAAGGTATAATTTTCCCTGCTGGCTCTTTGGGAGTGGGACCAATCTCCAGACATATGGCCATTTTTGGGCCTGGCGTGACGCCATGTGGGAAAGGGTGGTTTTGAGGCTGAAGGCAGCAGGAAAGCCTGCAGCCCCCAGGTGTGTGGGGCTACGCAAGCGGTTCCCAAAGAGCTTTAGAACAAGGCATAGTTTTCCCTGCTGGCTCTTTGGGCGTGGGACCAGTCTCCAGACATATGGCCATTTTTGGGCCTGGCGCGGCGCCAAGTGGGAAAGGATTGCTTTGAGGCTGAAGGCAGCAGGAAAGCCTGCAGCCCCCAGGTGTGTGGGGCTACGCAAGCAGTTCCCAAAGAGCTTTAGAATAAGGCATAGTTTTCCCTGCTGGCTATTTGGGCGTGGAACAAATCTCCAGATATATGGCCATTTTTGGGCCTGGCGCGGCGCCATGTGGGAAAGGGTCGTTTTGAGGCTGAAGGCAGCAGGAAAGCCTGCAGCCCCCAGGTGTGTGGGGCTACGCAAGCGGTTCCCAAAGAGCTTTAGAACAAGGCATAGTTTTCCCTGCTGGCTCTTTGGGCGTGGGACCAGTCTCCAGACATATGGCCATTTTTGTGCCTGGCGTGACGCCAAGTGGGAAAGGGTGGTTTTGAGGCTGAAGGGAGCAGGAAAGCCTGCAGCCCCAGGTCTGTGGGGCTACGCAAGCGGTCCCCAAAGAGCTTTAGAACAAGGCATAGTATTCCCTTCTGGCTCTTTGGGCGTGGAACCAACCTCCAGACATATGGCGATTTTTGTGCCTGGCGTGACGCCATGTGGGAAAGGGTGGTTTTGAAGCTGAAGAGAGCAGGAAAGCCTGCAGCCCCCAGGTGTGTGGGGCTACGCAAGCGGTTCCCAAAGAGCTTTAGAACAAGGCATAGTTTTCCCTGCTGGCTCTTTGGGCGTGGGACCAACCTCCAGACATATGGCCATTTTTGTGCCTGGCGTGACGCCATGTGGCAAAGGGTGGTTTTGAGGCTGAAGGTGCCAGAAAAGCCTGCAGCCCCCAGGTCTGTGGGGCTACGCAAGCGGTTCCCAAAGAGCTTTAGAACAAGGCATAGTTTTCCCTGCTGTCTCTTTGGGCGTGGGACCAGTCTCCAGACATATGGCCATTTTTGGGCCTGGCGTGGCGCCAAGTGGGAAAGGGTGGTTTTGAGGCTGAAGGCAGCAGGAAAGCTTGAAGCCCCCAGGTCTGTGGGGCCACGCAAGCGGTTCCCAAAGAGCTTTAGAACAAGGCATCGTTTTCCCTTCTGGCTCTTTGGGCGTGGGACCAATCTCCAGATATATGGCCATTTTTGGGCCTGGCGCGGCGCCATGTGGGAAAGGGTTGTTTTGAGGCTGAAGGCAGCAGGAAAGCCTGCAGCCCCCAGGTGTGTGGGGCTACGCAAGCGGTTCCCAAAGAGCTTTAGAACAAGGCATAGTTTTCCCTGCTGGCTCTTTGGGCGTGGGACCAGTCTCCAGACATATGGCCATTTTTGGGCCTGACTTGGCGCCATGTGGGAAAGGGTGGTTTTGAGGCTGAAGGCAGCAGGAAAGCCTGCAGCCCCCAGGTGTGTGGGGCTACGCAAGCGGTTCCCAAAGAGCTTCAGTACAAGGTATAATTTTCCTTGCTGGCTCTTTGGGCGTGGGACCAATCTCCAGACATATGGCCATTTTTGGGCCTGGCGTGACGCCATGTGGGAAAGGGTGGTTTTGAGGCTGAAGGCAGCAGGAAAGGCTGCAGCCCGCAGGTGTGTGGGCCTACGCAAGCGGTTCGCAAAGAGGTTTAGAACAAGGCATAGTTTTCCCTGCTGGCTCTTTGGGCGTGGGACCAGTCTCCAGACATATGGCCATTTTTGGGCCTGGCGTGGCGCCAAGTGGGAAAGGGTGGTTTTGAGGCTGAAGGCAGCAGGAAAGCTTGCAGCCCCCAGGTCTGTGGGGCCACGCAAGCGGTTCCCAAAGAGCTTTAGAACAAGGCATCGTTTTCCGTGCTGGCTCTTTGGGCGTGGAACAAATCTCCAGATATATGGCCATTTTTGTGCCTGGCTTGGCGCCATGTGGGAAAGGGTGGTTTTGAGGCTGAAGGCAGCAGGAAAGCCTGCAGCCCCGAGGTCTGTGGGGCTACGCAAGCGGTTCCCAAAGAGCTTTAGAACAAGGCATAGTTTTCCCTGCTGGCTCCTTGGGCGTGGGACCAGTCTCCAGACATATGGCCATTTTTGGGCCTGGCGTGACGCCATGTGGGAAAGGGTGGTTTTGAGGCTGAAGGTGCCAGAAAAGCCTGCAGCCCCCAGGTCTGTGGGGCTACGCAAGCGGTTCCCAAAGAGCTTTAGAACAAGGCATAGTTTTCCCTGCTGGCTCTTTGGGCGTGGGACCAGTCTCCAGACATATGGCCATTTTTGGGCCTGGCGCGGCGCCAAGTGGGAAAGGGTGGTTTTGAGGCTGAAGGCAGCAGGAAAGCCTGCAGCCCCCAGGTGTGTGGGGCTACGCAAGCGGTTCCCAAAGAGCTTTAGAACAAGGCATAGTTTTCCCTGCTGGCTCTTTGGGCGTGGGACCAGTCTCCAGACATATGGCCATTTTTGGGACTGGCACGGCGCCAAGTGGGAAAGGGTTGCTTTGAGGCTGAAGGCAGCAGGAAAGCCTGCAGCCCCCAGGTGTGTGGGGCTACGCAAGCGGTTCCCAAAGAGCTTTAGAAGAAGGCATAGTTTTCCCTGCTGGCTATTTGGGCGTGGAACAAATCTCCAGATATATGGCCATTTTTGGGCCTGGCGCGGCGCCATGTGGGAAAGGGTCGTTTTGAGGCTGAAGGCAGCAGGAAAGCCTGCAGCCCCCAGGTGTGTGGGGCTACGCAAGCGGTTCCCAAAGAGCTTTAGAACAAGGCATAGTTTTCCCTGCTGGCTCTTTGGGCGTGGGACCAGTCTCCAGACATATGGCCATTTTTGTGCCTGGCGTGACGCCAAGTGGGAAAGGGTGGTTTTGAGGCTGAAGGGAGCAGGAAAGCCTGCAGCCCCCAGGTCTGTGGGGCTACGCAAGCGGTCCCCAAAGAGCTTTAGAACAAGGCATAGTATTCCCTTCTGGCTCTTTGGGCGTGGAACCAACCTCCAGACATATGGCGATTTTTGTGCCTGGCGTGACGCCATGTGGGAAAGGGTGGTTTTGAAGCTGAAGAGAGCAGGAAAGCCTGCAGCCCCCAGGTGTGTGGGGCTACGCAAGCGGTTCCCAAAGAGCTTTAGAACAAGGCATAGTTTTCCCTGCTGGCTCTTTGGGCGTGGGACCAATCTCCAGACATATGGCCATTTTTGGGCCTGGCGTGACGCCATGTGGGAAAGGGTGGTTTTGAGGCTGAAGGTGCCAGAAAAGCCTGCAGCCCCCAGGTGTGTGGGGCTACGCAAGCGGTTCCCAAAGAGCTTTATAACAAGGCATAGTTTTCCCTGCTGGCTCTTTGGGCGTGGGACCAGTCTCCAGACATATGGCCATTTTTGGGCCTGGCGTGGCGCCAAGTGGGAAAGGGTGGTTTTGAGGCTGAAGGCAGCAGGAAAGCTTGAAGCCCCCAGGTCTGTGGGGCCACGCAAGCGGTTCCCAAAGAGCTTTAGAACAAGGCATCGTTTTCCCTGCTGGCTCTTTGGGCGTGGGACCAATCTCCAGATATATGGCCATTTTTGGGCCTGGCGCGGCGCCATGTGGGAAAGGGTTGTTTTGAGGCTGAAGGCAGCAGGAAAGCCTGCAGCCCCCAGGTGTGTGGGGCTACGCAAGCGGTTCCCAAAGAGCTTTAGAACAAGGCATAGTTTTCCCTGCTGGCTCTTTGGGCGTGGAACAAATCTCCAGATATATGGCCATTTTTGGGCCTGGCGTGGCGCCATGTGGGAAAGGTTTGTTTTGAGGCTGAAGGCAGCAGGAAAGCCTGCAGCCCCCAGGTGTGTGGGGCTACGCAAGCGGTTCCCAAAGAGCTTTAGAACAAGGCATAGTTTTCCCTGCTGGCTCTTTGGGCGTGGGACCAGTCTCCAGACATATGGCCATTTTTGTGCCTGGCGCGGGGCCAAGTGGGAAAGGGTGGTTTTGAGGCTGAAGGCAGCAGGAAAGCCTGGAGCCCCCAGGTGTGTGGGGCTACGCAAGCGGTCCCCAAAGAGCTTTAGAACAAGGCATAGTTTTCCCTGCTGCCTCTTTGGGCGTGGGACCAACCTCCAGACATATGGCGATTTTTGTGCCTGGCGTGACGCCATGTAGGAAAGGGTGGTTTTGGGGCTGAAGGCAACAGGGAAGCCTGCAGCCCCCAGGTCTGTAGGGCTACGCAAGTGGTTCCCAAAGAGCTTTAGAACAAGGCATAGTTTTCCCTGCTGGCTCTTTGGGCGTGGGACCAGTCTCCAGCCATATGGCCATTTTTGTGCCTGGCGTGACGCCATGTGGGAAAGGGTGGTTTTGAGGCTGAAGGCAGCAGGAAAGCCTGCAGCCCCCAGGTCTGTGGGGCTACGCAAGCAGTTCCCAAAGAGCTGTAGAACAAGGCATCGTTTTCCCTGCTGGCTCTTTGGGCGTGGGACCAGTCTCCAGACATATGGCCATTTTTGGGCCTGGCTTGGCGCCAAGTGGGAAAGGGTGCTTTTGAGGCTGAAGGCAGCAGGAAAGCCTGCAGCCCGCAGGTGTGTGGGGCTACGCAAGCGGTTCCTAAAGAGCTTTAGAACAAGGCATAGTTTTCCCTGCTGGCTCTTTGGGCGTGGGACCAGTCTCCAGACATATGGCCATTTTTGGGCCTGACTTGGCGCCAAGTGGGAAAGGGTGCTTTTGAGGCTGAAGAGAGGAGGAAAGCCTGCAGCCCCCAGGTCTGTGGGGCTACGCAAGCGGTTCCCAAAGAGCTTCAGTACAAGGTATAATTTTCCCTGCTGGCTCTTTGGGCGTGGGACCAATCTCCAGACATATGGCCATTTTTGGGCCTGGCGTGACGCCATGTGGGAAAGGGTGGTTTTGAGGCTGAAGGTGCCAGAAAAGCCTGCAGCCCCCAGGTGTGTGGGGCTACGCAAGCAGTTCCCAAAGAGCTTTAGAATAAGGCATAGTTTTCCCTGCTGGCTCTTTGGGCGTGGAACAAATCTCCAGATATATGGCCATTTTTGGGCCTGACGCGGCGCCATGTGGGAAAGGGTGGTTTTGAGGCTGAAGGCAGCAGGAAAGCCTGCAGCCCACAGGTCTGTGGGGCTACGCAAGCGGTCCCCAAAGAGCTTTAGAACAAGGCATAGTATTCCCTTCTGGCTCTTTGGGCGTGGAACCAAAAACCAGACATATGGCGATTTTTGTGCCTGGCGTGACGCCATGTGGGAAAGGGTGGTTTTGAAGCTGAAGAGAGCAGGAAAGCCTGCAGCCCCCAGGTGTGTGGGGCCACGCAAGCGGTTCCCAAAGAGCTTTAGAACAAGGCATCGTTTTCCCTGCTGGCTCTTTGGGCGTGGGACCAGTCTCCAGACATATGGCCATTTTTGTGCCTGGCGTGACGCCATGTGGGAAAGGGTGGTTTTGAGGCTGAAGGCAGCAAGAAAGCCTGCAGCCCGCAGGTGTGTGGGGCTACGCAAGCGGTTCCCAAAGAGCTTTAGAACAAGGCATAATTTTCCCTGCTGGCTCTTTGGGCGTGGGGCCAGTCTCCAGACATATGGCCATTTTTGGGCCTGGCGTGGCGCCAAGTGGGAAAGGGTGCTTTTGAGGCTGAAGGTGCCAGAAAAGCCTGCAACCCCCATGGGTGTGGGGCTACGCAAGCGGTTCCCAAAGAGCTTTAGAACAAGGCATCGTTTTCCCTGCTGGCACTTTGGGCGTGAGACCAGTCGCCAGACATATGGCCATTTTTGTGCCTGGCTTGGCGCCAAGTGGGAAAGGGTGGTTTTGAAGCTGAAGGCAGCAGGAAAGCCTGCAGCCCCCAGGTCTGTGGGGCTGCGCAAGCGGTTCCCAAAGAGCTTTAGAACAAGGCATCGTTTTCCCTGCTGGCTCTTTGGGCGTGGGACCAGACTCCAGCCATATGGCCATTTTTGGGCCTGGCGCGGCGCCAAGTGGGAAAGGGTGGTTTTGAGGCTGAAGGCAGCAGGAAAGCCTGCAGCCCCCAGGTGTGTGGAGCCACGCAAGCGGTTCCCAAAGATCTTTAGAACAAGGCATCATTTTCCCTGCTGGCTCTTTTTGCGTGGAACCAATCTCCAGATATATGGCCATTTTTGGGCCTAGGGCGGCGCCATGTGGGAAAGGGTGGTTTTGAGGCTGAAGGCAGCAGAAAAGCCTGCAGCCCCCAGGTCTGTGGGGCTACGCAAGCGGTTCCCAAAGAGCTTTAGCACAAGGCATAGTTTTCCCTGCTGGCTCTTCCGGCGTGCGACCAGTCTCCAGCCATATGGCCATTTTTGTGCCTGGCGCGACGCCATGTGGGAAAGGGTGGTTTTGAGGCTGAAGGCAGCAGGAAAGTCTGCAGCCCGCAGGTCTGTGGGGCCACGCAAGCGGTTCCCAAAGAGCTTTAGAATAAGGCATCGAAATGAAAAAGCCTGGAAGGAACGTTGGGGCTTCTTCTCAGTGTCTCTGATATGGGGTTTCACTGTCCCGGGAAAGTCTCTGCTACCACCCTGCAGAGCGCTGTGCCCAATATACAGAAACGTCTTGCAGTGTCTCCTACAGGGAAAGTGCCAGGAGGGAAAAGTGAGGATTATGCTTAGACTTTCTTGGAACTGCTTCAAATCAACTGGATATCTTTGTGCTGTAAATCTCCCAACAGCCAAATGCAAAAGCAGCAAACATCTCGCTGTATGTCCCACATCCAAAGTGCCAAGAGAGAGCTTGCTCTCCCTGTCTTTGAGTACTGTTTGCACTGTCCCGATTACCTCTTTGCTAACATTCTCTTCAGAGCTGCAGTGAAACCAGGAACCACGTGGAGAAGGCACCCACACTGAAAATGCCTGGAAGGAACGTTGGGGCTTCTTCTCACTGTCTCTGATATAGGGTTTCACTGTCCCGGGAAAGTCTCTGCTAACACCCTGCAAAGCGCTGTGCCCAATATACAGAAACGTCTTGAGGTATCTCCTACAGGGAAAGTGCCAGGAGGGAAAAGTGAGGATTATGTTTAGACTTTCTCGGAACTGCTTCAAATCAACTAGATATCTTTGTGCTGTAAATCTCCCAACAGCCAAATGTAAAACAGCAAACATCTCGCTGTATGGTCCCACATCCAAAGTGCCAAGACTGAGCTCTTTGGGAACCGCTTGCGTTGCCCCACACACCTGGGGGCTGCAGACTTTCCTGCTGCCTTCAGCCTCAAAACCATCGTCTTCAACTTGGCGTGCCGCCAGGCACAAAAATGGCCATATGTCTGGAGATTGGTCCTACACCGAAAGAGCCAGCAGGGAAAACGATGCCTTGTTCTAAAGCTCTTTAGGAACCGCTTGCGTGGCCCCAGAGACCTGGGGGCTGCAAGCTTTCCTGCTGCCTTCAGCCTCAAAACCACCCTTTCCCACTTGGCGCAGCGCCAGTCCCAAAAATGGCCATATGTCTGGAGACTGGTCCCACGCCCAAAGAGCCAGCAGGGAAAACTATGCCTTGTTCTAAAGCTCTTTGGGAACCGCTTGCGTAGCCCCACACACCTGGGGGCTGCAGGCTTTCCTGCTGCCTTCAGCCTCAAAACCACCCTTTCCCACTTGGCGCCGCGCCAGGCCCAAAAATGGCCATATGTCTGGAGGTTGGTCCCACGCCCAAAGAGCCAGCAGGGAAAACTATGCCTTATTCTAAAGCTCTTTGGGAACGGCTTGCGTAGCCCCACAGACCTGGGGGCTGCAGGCTTTCCTGCTGCCTTCAGCCTCAAAACCACCCTTTCCCACATGGCGTCACGCCAGGCCCAAAAATGGCCATATGTCTGGAGGTTGATCCCACGCCCAAAGAGCCAGCAGGGAAAACTATGCCTTGTTCTAAAGCTCTTTGGGAACTGCTTGCGTAGCCCCACAGACCTGGGGGCTGCAGGCTTTTCTGGCACCTTCAGCCTCAAAACCACCCTTTCCCAAATGGCGTCACGCCAGGCCCAAAAATGGCCATATATCTGGAGACTGGTCCCACGCCCAAAGAGCCAGCAGGGAAAACTATGCCTTGTTTTAAACCTCTTTGGGAACGGCTTGCGTAGCCCCACAGACCTGGGGGCTGCAGGCTTTCCTGCTGCCTTCAGCCTCAAAACCACCCTTTCCCACTTGGCGCCGCGCCAGGCCCAAAAATGGCCATATGTCTGGAGACTGGTCCCACGCCCAAAGAGCCAGCAGGGAAAACTATGCCTTGTTCTAAAGCTCTTTGGGAACCGCTTGCGTAGCCCCACACACCTGGGGGCTGCAGGCTTTCATGCTGCCTTCAGCCTCAAAACCACCCTTTCCCACTTGGCCCCACGCCAGGCCCAAAAATGGCCATATGTCTGGGGACTGGTCCCACGCCCAAAGAGCCAGCAGGGAAAACTATGCCTTGTTCTAAAGCTCTTTGGGAACCGCTTGCGTAACCGCAGACACCTGCGGGCTGCAAGCTTTCCTGCTGCCTTCAGCCTCAAAACCACCCTTTCCCACTTGGCCCCACGCCAGGCACAAAAATGGCCATATGTCTGGCGACTGGTCTCACGCCCAAAGAGCCAGCAGGGAAAACTATGCCTTGTTCTAAAGCTCTTTGGGAACCGCTTGCGTAGCCCCACACACCTGCGGGCCGCAGGCCTTCCTGCTGCCTTCAGCCTCAAAACCACCCTTTCCCACATGGCGTCACGCCAGGCCCAAAAATGGCCATATGTCTGGAGACTGGTCCCACGCCCAAAGAGCCAGCAGGGAAAAATATGCCTTGTTCTAAAGCTCTTTGGGAACCGCTTGCGTAGCCCCACACACCTGGGGGCTGCAGGCTTTCCTGCTGCCTTCAGCCTCAAAACCACCCTTTCCCACATGGCGTCGCTCAAGGTAAAAAAATGGCCATATGTCTGGAGACTGGTCCCACGCCCAAAGAGCCAGCAGGGAAAACTATGCCTTGTTCTAAAGCTCTTTGGGAACCGCTTGTGTAGCCCCACACACCTGGGGGCTGCAGGCTTTCCTGCTGCCTTCAGCCTCAAAACCACCCTTTCCCACATGGCGCCAAGCCAGGCACAAAAATGGCCATATGTCTGGAGACTGGTCCCACGCCCAAAGAGCCAGCAGGGAAAACTATGCCTTGTTCTAAAGCTCTTTGGGAACCGCTTGCGTAGCCCCACACACCTGGGGGCTGCAGGCTTTCCTGCTGCCTTCAGCCTCAAAACCACCCTTTCCCACATGGCGCCAAGCCAGGCACAAAAATGGCCATATGTCTGGAGACTGGTCCCACGCCCAAAGAGCCAGCAGGGAAAACTATGCCTTCTTCTAAAGCTCTTTGGGAACTGCTTGCGTAGCCCCACAGACCTGGGGGCTGCAAGCTTTCCTGCTGCCTTCAGCCTCAAAACCACCCTTTCCCACTTGGCGTCACGCCAGGCACAAAAATGGCCATATGGCTGGAGACTGGTCCCACGCCCAAAGAGCCAGCAGGGAAAACTATGCCTTGTTCTAAAGCTCTTTGGGAACCGCTTGCGTAGCCCCACACACCTGGGGGCTGCAGGCTTTCCTGCTGCCTTCAGCCTCAAAACCACCCTTTCCCACTTGGCGCCACGCAAGGCACAAAAATGGCCATATGTCTGGAGACTGGTCCCACGCCCAAAGAGCCAGCAGGGAAAGCTATGCCTTGTTCTAAATCTTTTTGGGAACCGCTTGCGTAGCCCCACAGACCTGGGGGCTGCAGGCTTTCCTGCTGCCTTCAGCCTCAAAACCACCCTTTCCCACTTGGCGCCGCGCCAGGCCCAAAAATGGCCATATGTCTGGAGACTGGTCCCACGCCCAAAGAGCCAGCAGGGAAAACTATGCCTTGTTCTAAAGCTCTTTGGGAACCGCTTGCGTAGCCCCACAGACCTGGGGGCTGCAGGCTTTCCTGCTGCCTTCAGCCTCAAAACCACCCTTTCCCACTTGGCGCCGCGCCAGGCCCAAAAATGGCCATATGTCTGGAGACTGGTCCCACGCCCAAAGAGCCAGCAGGGAAAACTGTGCCTTGTTCTAAATCTCTTTGGGAACCGCTTGCGTAGCCCCACACACCTTGGGACTGCAAGCTTTCATGCTGCCTTCAGCCTCAAAACCACCCTTTCCCACTTGGCGTCACGCCAGGCACAAAAATGGCCATATGTCTGGAGACTGGTCCCACGCCCAAAGAGCCAGCAGGGAAAACTATGCCTTGTTCTAAAGCTCTTTGGGAACCGCTTGCGTAGCCCCACACACCTGGGGGCTGCAGGCTTTCCTGCTGCCTTCAGCCTCAAAACCACCCTTTCCCACTTGGCGCTGCGCCAGGCCCAAAAATGGCCATATGTCTGGAGACTGGTCCCACGCCCAAAGAGCCAGCAGGGAAAACTATGCCTTGTTCTAAAGCTCTTTGGGAACCGCTTGCGTAGCCCCACAGACCTGGGGGCTGCAGGCTTTCCTGCTGCCTTCAGCCTCAAAACAATCCTTTTCAACATGGCGCCGCGCCAGGCCCAAAAATGGCCATATGTCTGGAGACTGGTCCCACGCCCAAAGAGCCAGCAGGGAAAAATATGCCTTGTTCTAAAGCTCTTTGGGAACCGCTTGCGTAGCCCCACACACCTGGGGGCTGCAGGCTTTCCTGCTGCCTTCAGCCTCAAAACCACCCTTTCCCACATGGCGTCGCTCAAGGTAAAAAAATGGCCATATGTCTGGAGACTGGTCCCACGCCCAAAGAGCCAGCAGGGAAAACTATGCCTTGTTCTAAAGCTCTTTGGGAACCGCTTGTGTAGCCCCACACACCTGGGGGCTGCAGGCTTTCCTGCTGCCTTCAGCCTCAAAACCACCCTTTCCCACATGGCGCCAAGCCAGGCACAAAAATGGCCATATGTCTGGAGACTGGTCCCACGCCCAAAGAGCCAGCAGGGAAAACTATGCCTTGTTCTAAAGCTCTTTGGGAACCGCTTGCGTAGCCCCACACACCTGGGGGCTGCAGGCTTTCCTGCTGCCTTCAGCCTCAAAACCACCCTTTCCCACATGGCGCCAAGCCAGGCACAAAAATGGCCATATGTCTGGAGACTGGTCCCACGCCCAAAGAGCCAGCAGGGAAAACTATGCCTTGTTCTAAAGCTCTTTGGGAACTGCTTGCGTAGCCCCACAGACCTGGGGGCTGCAAGCTTTCCTGCTGCCTTCAGCCTCAAAACCACCCTTTCCCACTTGGCGTCGCGCCAGGCACAAAAATGGCCATATGGCTGGAGACTGGTCCCACGCCCAAAGAGCCAGCAGGGAAAACTATGCCTTGTTCTAAAGCTCTTTGGGAACCGCTTGCGTAGCCCCACACACCTGGGGGCTGCAGGCTTTCCTGCTGCCTTCAGCCTCAAAACCACCCTTTCCCACTTGGCGCTGCGCCAGGCCCAAAAATGGCCATATGTCTGGAGACTGGTCCCACGCCCAAAGAGCCAGCAGGGAAAACTATGCCTTGTTCTAAAGCTCTTTGGGAACCGCTTGCGTAGCCCCACACACCTGGGGGCTGCAGGCTTTCCTGCTGCCTTCAGCCTCAAAACCACCCTTTCCCACTTGGCGCTGCGCCAGGCCCAAAAATGGCCATATGTCTGGAGACTGGTCCCACGGCCAAAGAGCCAGTAGGGAAAATTATGCCTTGTTCTAAAGCTCTTTGGGAACAGCTTGCGTGGCCCCACAGACCTGGGGGCTGCAGGCTTTCCTGCTGCCTTCAGCCTCAAAACCACCCTTTCCCACTTGGCGTCGCGCCAGGCACAAAAATGGCTATATTTCTGGAGACTGGTCCCTTTCCCAAAGAGCCAGCAGGGAAAACTATGCCTTGTTCTAAAGCTCTTTGGGAACCGCTTGCGTAGCCCCACACACCTGGGGGCTGCAGGCTTTCCTGCTGCCTTCAGCCTCAAAACCACCCTTTCCCACTTGGCGTCGCGCCAGGCACAAAAATGGCTATATTTCTGGAGACTGGTCCCTTTCCCAAAGAGCCAGCAGGGAAAACTATGCCTTGTTCTAAAGCTCTTTGGGAACCGCTTGCGTAGCCCCACAGACCTGGGGGCTGCAGACTTTCCTGCTGCCTTCAGCCTCAAAACCATCCTCCGCAACTTGGCGTGCCGCCAGGCCCAAAAATGGCCATATGTCTGGAGATTGGTCCTACACTGAAAGAGCCAGCAGGGAAAACTATGCCTTGTTCTAAATCTCTTTGGGAACCGCTTGCGTAGCCCCACAGACCTGGGGGCTGCAGGCTTTCCTGCTGCCTTCAGCCTCAAAACCACCCTTTCCCACATGGCGCCGCGCCAGGCCGAAAAATGGCCATATGTCTGGAGACTGGTCCCACGCCCAAAGAGCCAGCAGGGAAAACGATGCCTTGTTCTAAAGCTCTTTGGGAACCGCTTGCGTAGCCCCACAGACCTGGGGGCTGCAGGCTTTCCTGCTGCCTTCAGCCTCAAAACAACCCTTTCCCACTTGGCGCCGCGCCAGTCCCAAAAATGGCCATATTGCTGGAGTTTGGTCCCACGCCGAAAGAGCCAGCAGGGAAAATTATGCCTTGTTCTAAAGCTCTTTGGGAACCGCTTGCGTAGCCCCACAGACCTGGGGGCTGCAGGCTTTCCTGCTGCCTTCAGCCTCAAAACCACCCTTTCCCACTTGGCGCCGCGCCAGGCCCAAAAATGGCCATATGTCTGGAGACTGGTCCCACGCCCAAAGAGCCAGCAGGGAAAACTGTGCCTTGTTCTAAATCTCTTTGGGAACCGCTTGCGTAGCCCCACACACCTTGGGACTGCAAGCTTTCATGCTGCCTTCAGCCTCAAAACCACCCTTTCCCACTTGGCGTCACGCCAGGCACAAAAATGGCCATATGTCTGGAGACTGGTCCCACGCCCAAAGAGCCAGCAGGGAAAACTATGCCTTGTTCTAAAGCTCTTTGGGAACCGCTTGCGTAGCCCCACACACCTGGGGGCTGCAGGCTTTCCTGCTGCCTTCAGCCTCAAAACCACCCTTTCCCACTTGGCGCCACGCCAGGCCCAAAAATGGCCATATGTCTGGAGACTGGTCCCACGCCCAAAGAGCCAGCAGGGAAAACTATGCCTTGTTCTAAAGCTCTTTGGGAACCGCTTGCGTAGCCCCACAGACCTGGGGGCTGCAGGCTTTCCTGCTGCCTTCAGCCTCAAAACAATCCTTTTCCACATGGCGCCGCGCCAGGCCCAAAAATGGCCATATATCTGGAGATTTGTTCCACGACCAAAGAGCCAGCAGGGAAAACGATGCCTTGTTCTAAAGCTCTTTGGGAACCGCTTGCGTGGCCCCAGAGACCTGGGGGCTTGCAAGCTTTCCTGCTGCCTTCAGCCTCAAAACCACCCTTTCCCACTTGGCGCTGCGCCAGGCCCAAAAATGGCCATATGGCTGGAGACTGGTCCCACGCCCAAAGAGCCAGTAGGGAAAACTATGCCTTGTTCTAAAGCTCTTTGGGAACCGCTTGCGTAGCCCCACACACCTGCGGGCTGCAGGCTTTCCTGCTGCCTTCAGCCTCAAAACCACCCTTTCCCACATGGCGCCGCGCCAGTCCCAAAAATGGCCATATGGCTGGAGTTTGGTCCCACGCCCAAAGAGCCAGCAGGGAAAATTATGCCTTGTTCTAAAGCTCTTTGGGAACAGCTTGCGTAGCCCCACACACCTGCGGGCTGCAGGCTTTCCTGCTGCCTTCAGCCTCAAAACCACCCTTTCCCACTTGGCGTCGCGCCAGGCACAAAAATGGCTATATTTCTGGAGACTGGTCCCTTTCCCAAAGAGCCAGCAGGGAAAACTATGCCTTGTTCTAAAGCTCTGTGGGAACCGCTTGCGTAGCCCCACACACCTGGGGGCTGCAGACTTTCCTGCTGCCTTCAGCCTCAAAACCATCCTCTGCAACTTGGCGTGCCGCCAGGCACAAAAATGGCCATATGTCTGGAGATTGGTCCTACACCGAAAGAGCCAGCAGGGAAAACTATGCCTTGTTCTAAAGCTCTTTGGGAACCGCTTGCGTAGCCCCACACACCTGCGGGCTGCAGGCTTTTCTGGCACCTTCAGCCTCAAAACCACCCTTTCCCACATGGCGTCACGCCAGGCACAAAAATGGCCATATGTCTGGAGACTGGTCCCACGCCCAAATAGCCAGCAGGGAAAACTGTGCCTTGTTCTAAAGCTCTTTGGGAACCGCTTGCGTAGTCCCACACACCTGGGGGCTGCAGGCTTTCCTGCTGCCTTCAGCCTCAAAACAACCCTTTCCCACATGGCGCCGCGCCAGGCCCAAAAATGGCCATATATCTGGAGATTTGTTCCACGCCCAAAGAGCCAGCAGGGAAAACGATGCCTTGTACTAAAGCTCTTTGGGAACCGCTTGCGTGGCCACAGAGACCTGGGGGCTGCAAGCTTTCCTGCTGCCTTCAGCCTCAAAACCACCCTTTCCCACATGGCGCCACGCCAGGCCCAAAAATGGCCATATGTCTGGAGACTGGTCCCACGCCCAAAGAGCCAGCAGGAAAAACTATGCCTTGTTCTAAAGCTCTTTGGGAACCGCTTGCGTAGCCCCACACACCTGCGGGCTGCAGACTTTTCTGGCATCTTCAACCTCAAAACCACCCTTTCCCACATGGCGTCACGCCAGGCACAAAAATGGCCATATGTCTGGAGACTGGTCCCACGCCCAAAGAGCCAGCAGGGAAAACTATGCCTTGTTCTAAAGCTCTTTGGGAACCACTTGCGTAGCCCCACACACCTGGGGGCTGCAGGCTTTCCTGCTGCCTTCAGCCTCAAAACCACCCTTTCCCACTTGGCCCCGTGCCAGGCACAAAAATGGCCATATGTCTGGAGACTGGTCCCACGCCCAAAGAGCCAGCAGGGAAAATTATGCCTTGTTCTAAAGCTCTTTGGGAACCGCTTGCGTAGCCCCACAGACCTGGGGGCTGCAGGCTTTTCTGGCACCTTCAGCCTCAAAACCACCCTTTCCCACATGGCGTCACGCCAGGCACAAAAATGGCCATATGTCTGGAGGTTGGTCCCACGCCCAAAGAGCCAGCAGGGAAAACTATGCCTTGTTCTAAAGCTCTTTGGGAACCGCTTGCGTAGCCCCACACACCTGGGGGCTGCAGGCTTTCCTGCTGCCTTCAGCCTCAAAACCACCCTTTCCCACATGGCGCCGCGCCAGGCCCAAAAATGGCCATATATCTGGAGATTTGTTCCACGCCCAAATAGCCAGCAGGGAAAACGATGCCTTGTTCTAAAGCTCTTTGGGAACCGCTTGCGTAGCCCCACACACCTGGGGGCTGCAGGCTTTCCTGCTGCCTTCAGCCTCAAAACAACCCTTTCCCACATGGCGCCGCGCCAGGCCCAAAAATGGCCATATATCTGGAGATTTGTTCCACGCCCAAAGAGCCAGCAGGGAAAACGATGCCTTGTACTAAAGCTCTTTGGGAACCGCTTGCGTGGCCCCACACACCTGGGGGCTGCAGGCTTTCCTGCTGCCTTCATCCTCAAAAGCACCCTTTCCCACTTGGCCCCGCGCCAGGCACAAAAATGGCCATATATCTGGAGATTGGTTCCACGCCCAAAGAACCAGCAGGGAAAACTATGCCTTGTTCTAAAGCTCTTTGGGAACTGCTTGCGTAGCCCCACAGACCTGGGGGCTGCAGGCTTTTCTAGCACCTTCAGCCTCAAAACCACCCTTTCCCAACTGGCGTCACGCCAGGCCCAAAAATGGCCATATGTCTGGAGACTGGTCCCACGCCCAAAGAGCCAGCAGGGAAAACTATGCCTTGTTCTAAAGCTCTTTGGGAACCGCTTGCGTAGCCCCACACACCTGGGGGCTGCAGGCTTTCCTGCTGCCTTCAGCCTCAAAACCACCCTTTCCCACATGGCGCCGCGCCAGGCCCAAAAATGGCCATATATCTGGAGATTTGTTCCACGCCCAAATAGCCAGCAGGGAAAACGATGCCTTGTTCTAAAGCTCTTTGGGAACCGCTTGCGTAGCCCCACACACCTGGGGGCTGCAGGCTTTCCTGCTGCCTTCAGCCTCAAAAGCACCCTTTCCCACTTGGCCCCGCGCCAGGCACAAAAATGGCCATATATCTGGAGATTGGTTCCACGCCCAAAGAACCAGCAGGGAAAACTATGCCTTGTTCTAAAGCTCTTTGGGAACTGCTTGCGTAGCCCCACAGACCTGGGGGCTGCAGGCTTTTCTAGCACCTTCAGCCTCAAAACCACCCTTTCCCAAATGGCGTCACGCCAGGCCCAAAAATGGCCATATGTCTGGAGACTGGTCCCACGCCCAAAGAGCCAGCAGGGAAAACTATGCCTTGTTCTAAAGCTCTTTGGGAACCGCTTGCGTAGCCCCACACACCTGGGGGCTGCAGGCTTTCCTGCTGCCTTCAGCCTCAAAACCACCCTTTCCCACTTGGCGCCACGCCAGGCACAAAAATGGCCATATGTCTGGAGGTTGGTCCCACGCCCAAAGAGCCAGCAGGGAAAACTATGCCTTGTTCTAAAGCTCTTTGGGAACCGCTTGTGTAGCCCCACACACCTGGGGGCTGCAGGCTTTCCTGCTGCCTTCAGCCTCAAAACCACCCTTTCCCACATGGCGCCGCGCCAGGCCCAAAAATGGCCATATATCTGGAGATTTGTTCCACGCCCAAATAGCCAGCAGGGAAAACGATGCCTTGTTCTAAAGCTCTTTGGGAACCGCTTGCGTAGCCCCACACACCTGGGGGCTGCAGGCTTTCCTGCTGCCTTCAGCCTCAAAACAACCCTTTCCCACATGGCGCCGCGCCAGGCCCAAAAATGGCCATATATCTGGAGATTTGTTCCACGACCAAGAGCCAGCAGGGAAAACGATGCCTTGTACTAAAGCTCTTTGGGAACCGCTTGCGTGGCCCCACACACCTGGGGGCTGCAAGCTTTCCTGCTGCCTTCAGCCTCAAAAGCACCCTTTCCCACTTGGCCCCGCGCCAGGCACAAAAATGGCCATATATCTGGAGATTGGTTCCACGCCCAAAGAACCAGCAGGGAAAACTATGCCTTGTTCTAAAGCTCTTTGGGAACTGCTTGCGTAGCCCCACAGACCTGGGGGCTGCAGGCTTTTCTAGCACCTTCAGCCTCAAAACCACCCTTTCCCAACTGGCGTCACGCCAGGCCCAAAAATGGCCATATGTCTGGAGACTGGTCCCACGCCCAAAGAGCCAGCAGGGAAAACTATGCCTTGTTCTAAAGCTCTTTGGGAACCGCTTGCGTAGCCCCACACACCTGGGGGCTGCAGGCTTTCCTGCTGCCTTCAGCCTCAAAACCACCCTTTCCCACTTGGCGCCACGCAAGGCACAAAAATGGCCATATGTCTGGAGGTTGGTCCCACGCCCAAAGAGCCAGCAGGGAAAACTATGCCTTGTTCTAAAGCTCTTTGGGAACCGCTTGCGTAGCTCCACAGACCTGCGGGCTGCAGGCCTTCCTGCTGCCTTCAGCCTCAAAACCACCCTTTCCCACTTGGCGTCATGCCAGGCACAAAAATGGCCATATGTCTGGAGGTTGGTCCCACGCCCAAAGAGCCAGCAGGGGAAACTATGCCTTGTTCTAAAGCTCTTTGGGAACGGCTTGCGTAGCCCCACACACCTGGGGGCTGCAGGCTTTCCTGCTGCCTTCAGCCTCAAAACCACCCTTTCCCACTTGGCCCCTCGCCAGGAACAAAAATGGCCATATATCTGGAGATTGGTTCCACGCCCAAAGAGCCAGCAGGGAAAACTATGCCTTGTTCTAAAGCTCTTTGGGAACTGCTTGCGTAGCCCCACAGACCTGGGGGCTGCAGGCTTTTCTGGCACCTTCAGCCTCAAAACCACCCTTTCCCAACTGGCGTCACGCCAGGCACAAAAATGGCCATATGTCTGGAGACTGGTCCCACGCCCAAAGAGCCAGCAGGGAAAACTATGCCTTGTTCTAAAGCTCTTTGGGAACCGCTTGCGTAGCCCCACACACCTGGGGGCTGCAGGCTTTCCTGCTGCCTTCAGCCTCAAAACCACCCTTTCCCACATGGCGCCAAGCCAGGCACAAAAATGGCCATATGTCTGGAGACTGGTCCCACGCCCAAAGAGCCAGCAGGGAAAACTATGCCTTGTTCTAAAGCTCTTTGGGAACCGCTTGCGTGGCCCCACAGACCTGGGGGCTGCAGGCTTTCCTGCTGCCTTCAGCCTCAAAAGCACCCTTTCCCACTTGGCCCCGCGCCAGGCACAAAAATGGCCATATGTCTGGAGACTGGTCCCACGCCCAAAGAGCCAGCAGGGAAAACTATGCCTTGTTCTAAAGCTCTTTGGGAACCGCTTGCGTAGCCCCACACACCTGGGGGCTGCAGGCTTTCCTGCTGCCTTCAGCCTCAAAACCACCCTTTCCCACATGGCGCCAAGCCAGGCACAAAAATGGCCATATGTCTGGAGACTGGTCCCACGCCCAAAGAGCCAGCAGGGAAAACTATGCCTTGTTCTAAAGCTCTTTGGGAACCGCTTGCGTAGCCCCACAGACCTGGGGGCTGCAGGCTTTCCTGCTGCCTTCAGCCTCAAAACCACCCTTTCCCACTTGGCGCCGCGCCAGGCACAAAAATGGCCATATGTCTGGAGGTTGGTCCCACGCCCAAAGAGCCAGCAGGGAAAACTATGCCTTGTTCTAAAGCTCTTTGGGAACCGCTTGCGTAGCCCCACAGACCTGGGGGCTGCAGGCTTTCCTGCTGCCTTCAGCCTCAAAACCACCCTTTGCCACTTGGCGCTTTACAACAAGGCATAGTTTTCCCTGCTGGCTCTTTGGGCGTGGGACCAGTCTCCAGACATATGGCCATTTCTGTGCCTGGCGTGACGCCAAGTGGGAAAGGGTGGTTTTGAGGCTGAAGGCAGCAGGAAAGCTTGCAGCCCCAAGCTGTGTGGGGCTACGCAAGCGGTTCCCAAAGAGCTTTAGAACAAGGCATAGTTTTCCCTGCTGGCTCTTTGGGCGTGGGACCAACCTCCAGACATATGGCCATTTTTGTGCCTGGCGCGGCGCCAAGTAGGAAAGGGTGGTTTTGAGGCTGAAGGCAGCAGGAAAGCCTGCAGCCCCCAGGTGTGTGGGGCTACGCAAGCGGTTCCCAAAGAGCTTTAGAACAAGGCATAGTTTTCCCTGATGGCTCTTTGGGCGTGGGACCAGTCTCCAGCCATATGGCCATTTTTGGGCCTGGCGCAGCGCCAAGTGGGAAACGGTGGTTTTGAGGCTGAAGGCAGCAGGAAAGCTTGCAAGCCCCCAGGTCTCTGGGGCCACGCAAGCGGTTCCCAAAGAGCTTTAGAACAAGGCATCGTTTTCCCTGCTGGCTCTTTGGGCGTGGAACAAATCTCCCCATATATGGCCATTTTTGGGCCTGGCGCGGCGCCATGTGGGAAAGGATTGTTTTGAGGCTGAAGGCAGCAGGAAAGCCTGCAGCCCGCTGGTGTGTGGGGCTACGCAAGCGGTTCCCAAAGAGCTTTAGAACAAGGCATAGTATTCCCTTCTGGCTCTTTGGGCGTGGGACCAACCTCCAGACATATGGCCATTTTTGTGCCTTGCGTGGCGCCAAGTGGGAAAGGGTGGTTTTGAGGCTGAAGGCAGCAAGAAAGCCTGCAGCCCCCAGGTGTGTGGGGCTACGCAAGCGGTTCCCAAAGAGCTTTAGAACAAGGCATAGTTTTCCCTGCTGGCTCTTTGGGCGTGGGACCAGTCTCCAGACATATGGCCATTTTTGTGCCTGGCGCGGCGCCATGTGGGAAAGGGTTGTTTTGAGGCTGAAAGCAGAAGGAAAGCCTGCAGCCCCCAGGTGTGTGGGGCTACGCAAGTGGTTCCCAAAGAGCTTTAGAACAAGGCATAGTTTTCCCTGCTGGCTCTTTGGGCGTGGGACCAACCTCCAGACATATGGCCATTTTTGTGCCTGGCATGACGCCATGTGGGAAAGGGTGGTTTTGAGGCTGAAGGCAGCAGGAAAGCCTGCAGCCCCGAGGTGTGTGGGGCTACGCAAGCGGTTCCCAAAGAGCTTTAGAACAAGGCATAGTTTTCCCTGCTGGCTCTTTGGGCGTGGGACCAGTCTCCAGACATATGGCCATTTTTGTGCCTTGCGTGGCGCCAAGTGGGAAAGGGTGGTTTTGAGGCTGAAGGCAGCAGGAAAGCCTGCAGCCCCCAGGTGTGTGGGGCTACGCAAGCGGTTCCCAAAGAGCTTTAGAACAAGGCATAGTTTTCCCTGCTGGCTCTTTGGGCGTGGGACCAGTCTCCAGACATATGGCCATTTTTGTGCCTGGCTTGGCGCCATGTGGGAAAGGGTGGTTTTGAGGCTGAAGACAGCAGGAAAGCCTGCAGCCCCCAGGTGTGTGGGGCTACGCAAGCGGTTCCCAAAGAGCTTTAGAACAAGGCATAGTTTTCCCTGCTGGCTCTTTGGGCGTGGGACCAGTCTCCAGACATATGGCCATTTTTGGGCCTGGCGTGACGCCATTTGGTAAAGGGTGGTTTTGAGGCTGAAGGTGCCAGAAAAGCCTGCAGCCCCCAGGTCTGTGGGGCTACGCAAGCAGTTCCCAAAGAGCTTTAGAACAAGGCATAGTTTTCCCTGCTGGCTCTTTGGGCGTGGAACCAATCTCCAGATATATGGCCATTTTTGTGCCTGGCGCGGGGCCAAGTGCGAAAGGGTGGTTTTGAGGCTGAAGGCAGCAGGAAAGCCTGCAGCCCCCAGGTCTGTGGGGCTACGCAAGCCGTTCCCAAAGAGCTTTAGAACAAGGCATAGTTTCCCCTGCTGGCTCTTTGGGCGTGGGACCAGTCTCCAGACATATGGCCATTTTTGTGCCTGGCTTGGCGCCATGTGGGAAAGGGTGGTTTTGAGGCTGAAGGCAGCAGGAAAGCTTGCAGCCCCCAGGTCTCTGTGGCCACGCAAGCGGTTCCCAAAGAGCTTTAGAACAAGGCATCGTTTTCCCTGCTGGCTCTTTGGGCGTGGAACAAATCTCCAGATATATGGCCATTTTTGGGCCTGGCGCGGCTCCCTGTGGGAAAGGGTTGTTTTGAGGCTGAAGGCAGCAGGAAAGCCTGCAGCCCCCAGGTGTGTGGGGCTACGCAAGCGGTTCCCAAAGAGCTTTAGAACAAGGCATCGTTTTCCCTGCTGGCTCTTTGGGCGTGGAACAAATCTCCAGATATATGGCCATTTTTGTGCCTGGCGCGGCGCCATGTGGGAAAGGGTTGTTTTGAGGCTGAAGGCAGCAGGAAAGCCTGCAGCCCCCAGGTGTGTGGGGCTACGCAAGCGGTTCCCAAAGAGCTTTAGAACAAGGCATAGTTTTCCCTGCTGGCTCTTTGGGCGTGGGACCAACCTCCAGACATATGGCCATTTTTGTGCCTGGCGTGACGCCATGTGGGAAAGGGTGGTTTTGAGGCTGAAGGTGCCAGAAAAGCCTGCAGCCCCCAGGTCTGTGGGGCTACGCAAGCGGTTCCCAAAGAGCTTTAGAACAAGGCATAGTTTTCCCTGCTGGCTCTTTGGGCGTGGGACCAGTCTCCAGACATATGGCCATTTTTGTGCCTGGCACAGGGCCAAGTGGGAAAGAGTGGTTTTGAGGCTGAAGGTGCCAGAAAAGCCTGCAGCCCCCAGGTGTGTGGGGCTACGCAAGCGGTTCCCAAAGAGCTTTAGAACAAGGCATAGTTTTCCCTGCTGGCTCTTTGGGCGTGGGACCAGTCTCCAGACATATGGCCATTTTTGTGCCTGGCGCGGCGCCATGTGGGAAAGGGTTGTTTTGAGGCTGAAAGCAGAAGGAAAGCCTGCAGCCCCCAGGTGTGTGGGGCTACGCAAGTGGTTCCCAAAGAGCTTTAGAACAAGGCATAGTTTTCCCTGCTGGCTCTTTGGGCGTGGGACCAACCTCCAGACATATGGCCATTTTTGTGCCTGGCATGACGCCATGTGGGAAAGGGTGGTTTTGAGGCTGAAGGCAGCAGGAAAGCCTGCAGCCCCGAGGTGTGTGGGGCTACGCAAGCGGTTCCCAAAGAGCTTTAGAACAAGGCATAGTTTTCCCTGCTGGCTCTTTGGGCGTGGGACCAGTCTCCAGACATATGGCCATTTTTGTGCCTTGCGTGGCGCCAAGTGGGAAAGGGTGGTTTTGAGGCTGAAGGCAGCAGGAAAGCCTGCAGCCCCCAGGTGTGTGGGGCTACGCAAGCGGTTCCCAAAGAGCTTTAGAACAAGGCATAGTTTTCCCTGCTGGCTCTTTGGGCGTGGGACCAGTCTCCAGACATATGGCCATTTTTGTGCCTGGCACAGGGCCAAGTGGGAAAGGGTGGTTTTGAGGCTGAAGACAGCAGGAAAGCCTGCAGCCCCCAGGTGTGTGGGGCTACGCAAGCGGTTCCCAAAGAGCTTTAGAACAAGGCATAGTTTTCCCTGCTGGCTCTTTGGGCGTGGGACCAGTCTCCAGACATATGGCCATTTTTGGGCCTGGCGTGACGCCATTTGGTAAAGGGTGGTTTTGAGGCTGAAGGTGCCAGAAAAGCCTGCAGCCCCCAGGTCTGTGGGGCTACGCAAGCAGTTCCCAAAGAGCTTTAGAACAAGGCATAGTTTTCCCTGCTGGCTCTTTGGGCGTGGAACCAATCTCCAGATATATGGCCATTTTTGTGCCTGGCGCGGGGCCAAGTGCGAAAGGGTGGTTTTGAGGCTGAAGGCAGCAGGAAAGCCTGCAGCCCCCAGGTCTGTGGGGCTACGCAAGCCGTTCCCAAAGAGCTTTAGAACAAGGCATAGTTTCCCCTGCTGGCTCTTTGGGCGTGGGACCAGTCTCCAGACATATGGCCATTTTTGTGCCTGGCTTGGCGCCATGTGGGAAAGGGTGGTTTTGAGGCTGAAGGCAGCAGGAAAGCTTGCAGCCCCCAGGTCTCTGTGGCCACGCAAGCGGTTCCCAAAGAGCTTTAGAACAAGGCATCGTTTTCCCTGCTGGCTCTTTGGGCGTGGAACAAATCTCCAGATATATGGCCATTTTTGGGCCTGGCGCGGCTCCCTGTGGGAAAGGGTTGTTTTGAGGCTGAAGGCAGCAGGAAAGCCTGCAGCCCCCAGGTGTGTGGGGCTACGCAAGCGGTTCCCAAAGAGCTTTAGAACAAGGCATCGTTTTCCCTGCTGGCTCTTTGGGCGTGGAACAAATCTCCAGATATATGGCCATTTTTGTGCCTGGCGCGGCGCCATGTGGGAAAGGGTTGTTTTGAGGCTGAAGGCAGCAGGAAAGCCTGCAGCCCCCAGGTGTGTGGGGCTACGCAAGCGGTTCCCAAAGAGCTTTAGAACAAGGCATAGTTTTCCCTGCTGGCTCTTTGGGCGTGGGACCAACCTCCAGACATATGGCCATTTTTGTGCCTGGCGTGACGCCATGTGGGAAAGGGTGGTTTTGAGGCTGAAGGTGCCAGAAAAGCCTGCAGCCCCCAGGTCTGTGGGGCTACGCAAGCGGTTCCCAAAGAGCTTTAGAACAAGGCATAGTTTTCCCTGCTGGCTCTTTGGGCGTGGGACCAGTCTCCGGACATATGGCCATTTTTGTGCCTGGCACAGGGCCAAGTGGGAAAGAGTGGTTTTGAGGCTGAAGGTGCCAGAAAAGCCTGCAGCCCCCAGGTGTGTGGGGCTACGCAAGCGGTTCCCAAAGAGCTTTAGAACAAGGCATAGTTTTCCCTGCTGGCTCTTTCGGTGTAGGACCAACCTCCAGACATATGGCCATTTTTGTGCCTGGCGGCACGCCAAGTTGCAGACGATGGTTTTGAGGCTGAAGGCAGCAGGAAAGTCTGCAGCCCCCAGGTGTGTGGGGCTACGCAAGCGGTTCCCACAGAGCTTTAGAACAAGGCATAGTTTTCCCTGCTGGCTCTTTGGGAAAGGGACCAGTCTCCAGAAATATAGCCATTTTTGTGCCTGGCGCGACGCCAAGTGGGAAAGGGTGGTTTTGAGGCTGAAAGCAGCAGGAAAGCCTGCAGCCCCCAGGTCTGTGGGGCCACGCAAGCTGTTCCCAAAGAGCTTTAGAACAAGGCATAGTTTTCCCTGCTGGCTCTTTGGGCGTGGGACCAGTCTCCAGCCATATGGCCATTTTTGTGCCTGGCGTGACGCCATGTGGGAAAGGGTGGTTTTGAGGCTGAAGGTGCCAGAAAAGTCTGCAGCCCCCAGGTCTGTGGGGCTACGCAAGCGGTTCCCAAAGAGCTTTAGAACAAGGCATCGTTTTCCCTGCTGGCTCTTTGGGCGTGGAACAAATCTCCAGATATATGGCCATTTTTGGGCCTGGCGCGGCGCCATGTGGGAAAGGATTGTTTTGAGGCTGAAGGCAGCAGGAAAGCCTGCAGCCCCCAGGTGTGTGGGGCTACGCAAGCGGTTCCCAAAGAGCTTTAGAACAAGGCATAGTTTTCCCTGCTGGCTCTTTGGGCGTGGGACCAGTCTCCAGACATATGGCCATTTTTGTGCCTGGCGCGACGCCAAGTGGGAAAGGGTGGTTTTGAGGCTGAAAGCAGCAGGAAAGCTTGCAGCCCCAAGGTGTGTGGGGCTACGCAAGCGGTTCCCAAAGAGCTTTAGAACAAGGCATAGTTTTCCCTGCTGGCTCTTTGGGCGTGGGACCAGTCTCCAGACATATGGCCATTTTTGGGCCTGGCGCGGCGCCAAGTGGGAAAGGGTGGTTTTGAGGCTGAAGGCAGCAGGAAAGCCTGCAGCCCCCAGGTCTGTGGGGCTACGCAAGCGGTTCCCAAAGAGCTTTAGAACAAGGCATAGTTTTCCCTGCTGGCTCTTTGGGCGTGGGACCAGTCTCCAGACATATGGCCATTTTTGTGCCTGGCTTGGCGCCATATGGGAAAGGGTGGTTTTGAGGCTGAAGGCAGCAGGAAAGCCTGCAGCCCCCAGGTGTGTGGGGCTACGCAAGCGGTTCCCAAAGAGCTTTAGAACAAGGCATAGTTTTCCCTGCTGGCTCTTTGAGCGTGGGACCAATCTCCAGACATATGGCCATTTCTGGGCCTGGCGGCACGCCAAGTTGCACAGGATGGTTTTGAGGCTGACGGCAGCAGGAAAGTCTGCAGCCCCCAGGTGTGTGGGGCTACGCAAGTGGTTCCCAAAGAGCTTTAGAACAAGGCACAGGTTTCCCTGCTGGCTCTTTGGGCGTGGGACCAAACTCCAGCAATATGGCCATTTTTGGTACTGGCGCGGCGCCATGTGGGAAAGGGTGGTTTTGAGGCTGAAGGCAGCAGGAAAGCCTGCAGCCCCCAGGTCTGTGCGGCTACGCAAGCGGTTCCCAAAGAGCTTTAGAACAAGGCATAGTTTTACCTGACGGCTCTGTGGGCGTGGGACCAGTCTCCAGACATATGGCCATTTTTGGGCCTGGCGCGGCACCAAGTGGGAAAGGGTGGTTTTGAGGCTGAAGGCAGCAGGAAAGCCTGCAAGCCCCCAGGTCTCTGGGGCCACGCAAGCGGTTCCCAAAGAGCTTTAGAACAAGGCATCGTTTTCCCTGCTGGCTCTTTGGGCGTGGAACAAATCTCCAGATATATGGCCATTTTTGGGCCTGGCGCGGCGCCATGTGGGAAAGGATTGTTTTGAGGCTGAAGGCAGCAGGAAAGCCTGCAGCCCCCAGGTCTGTGGGGCTACGCAAGCGGTTCCCAAAGAGCTTTAGAACAAGGCATAGTATTCCCTTCTGGCTCTTTAAGCGTGGGACCAACCTCCAGACATATGGCCATTTTTGTGCCTTGCGTGGCGCCAAGTGGGAAAGGGTGGTTTTGAGGCTGAAGGCAGCAGGAAAGCCTGCAGCCCCCAGGTGTGTGGGGCTACGCAAGCGGTTCCCAAAGAGCTTTAGAACAAGGCATAGTTTTCCCTGCTGGCTCTTTGGGCGTGGGACCAGTCTCCAGACATATGGCCATTTTTGTGCCTGGCGCGGCGCCAAGTGGGAAAGGGTGGTTTTGAGGCTGAAGGCAGCAGGAAAGCCTGCAGCCTCCAGGTGTGTGGGGCTACGCAAGCGGTTCCCAAAGAGCTTTAGAACAAGGCATAGTTTTCCCTGCTGGCTCTTTGGGCGTGGGACCAACCTCCAGACATATGGCCATTTTTGTGCCTGGCGTGACGCCATGTGGGAAAGGGTGGTTTTGAGGCTGAAGGCAGCAGGAAAGCCTGCAGCCCGCAGGTGTGTGGGGCTACGCAAGCGGTTCCCAAAGAGCTTTAGAACAAGGCATAGTTTTCCCTGCTGGCTCTTTGGGCGTGGGACCAACCTCCAGACATATGGCCATTTTTGTGCCTTGCGTGGCGCCAAGTGGGAAAGAGTGGTTTTGAGGCTGAAGGCAGCAGGAAAGCCTGCAGCTCGCAGGTGTGTGGGGCTACGCAAGCGGTTCCTAAAGAGCTTTAGAACAAGGCATAGTTTTCCCTGCTGGCTCTTTAGGCGTGGGACCAGCCTCCAGACATATGGCTATTTTTGTGCCTGGCGTGACGCCATGTGGGAAAGGGTGGTTTTGAGGCTGAAGGTGCTAGAAAAGCCTGCAGGCCCAGGTGTGTGGGGCTACGCAAGCGGTTCCCAAAGAGCTTTAGAACAAGGCATAGTTTTCCCTGCTTGCTCTTTCGGTGTAGGACCAATCTCCAGACATATGGCCATTTTTGTGCCTGGCGTGACGCCATGTGGGAAAGGGTGGTTTTGAGGCTGAAGGCAGCAGGAAAGTCTGCAGCCCCCAGGTGTGTGGGGCTACGCAAGCGGTTCCCAAAGAGCTTTAGAACAAGGCATAGTTTTCCCTGCTGGCTCTTTGGGCGTGGGACCAGTCTCCAGACATATGGCCATTTTTGGGCCTTGCTTGGCGCCATGTGGGAAAGGGTGGTTTTGAGGCTGAAGGCAGCAGGAAAGCCTGCAGCCCCCAGGTCTGTGGGGCTACGCAAGCGGTTCCCAAAGAGCTTTAGAACAAGGCATAGTTTTCCCTGCTGGCTCTTTCGGTGTAGGACCAATCTCCAGACATATGGCCATTTTTGTGCCTGGCGCGACGCCAAGTGGGAAAGGGTGGTTTTGAGGCTGAAGGCAGCAGGAAAGTCTGAAGCCCCCAGGTGTGTGGGGCTACGCAAGCGGTTCCCAAAGAGCTTTAGAACAAGGCATAATTTTCCCTGCTGGCTCTTTGGGAAAGGGACCAGTCTCCAGAAATATAGCCATTTTTGTGCATGGCGCGACGCCAAGTGGGAAAGGGTGGTTTTGAGGCTGAAGGCAGCAGGAAAGCCTGCAGCCCCCAGGTCTGTGGGGCCACGCAAGCGGTTCCCAAAGAGCTTTAGAACAAGGCATAGTTTTCCCTGCTGGCTCTTTGGGCGTGGGACCAGTCTCCAGACATATGGCCATTTTTGTGCCTGGCGTGACGCCATGTGTAAAGGGTGGTTTTGAGGCTGAAGGCAGCAGGAAAGCCTGCAGCCCCCAGGTGTGTGGGGCTACGCAAGCGGTTCCCAAAGAGCTTTAGAACAAGGCATAGTTTTCCCTGCTGGCTCTTTCGGTGTAGGACCAATCTCCAGACATATGGCCATTTTTGTGCCTGGCGGCACGCCAAGTTGAATACGATGGTTTTGAGGCTGAAGGCAGCAGGAAAGTCTGCAGCCCCAGGTCTGTGGGGCTACGCAAGCGGTTCCCAAAGAGCTTTAGAACAAGGCATAGTTTTCCCTGCTGGCTCTTTCGGTGTAGGACCAATCTCCAGACATATGGCCATTTTTGGGCCTGGCGCGGCGCCATGTGGGAAAGGGTGGTTTTGAGGCTGAAGGCAGCAGGAAAGTCTGCAGCCCCCAGGTGTGTGGGGCTACGCAAGCGGTTCCCAAAGAGCTTTAGAACAAGGCATAGTTTTCCCTGCTGGCTCTTTCGGTGTAGGACCAATCTCCAGACATATGGCCATTTTTGGGCCTGGCGTGACGCCATGTGGGAAAGGGTGGTTTTGAGGCTGAAGGTGCCAGAAAAGCCTGCAGCCCCCAGGTGTGTGGGGCTACACAAGCGGTTCCCAAAGAGCTTTAGAACAAGGCATAGTTTTCCCTGCTGGCTCTTTGGGCGTGAGACCAGTCTCCAGACATATGGCCATTTTTGTGCCTTGCGTGGGGCCAAGTGGGAAAGGGTGGTTTTGAGGCTGAAGGCAGCAGGAAAGCTTGCAGCCCCCAGGTCTGTGGGGCTACGCAAGCGGTTCCCAAAGAGCTTTAGAACAAGGCATAGTTTTCCCTGCTGGCTCTTTGGGCGTGGGACCAGTCTCCAGACATATGGCCATTTTTGTGCCTGGCGTGGCGCCAAGTGGGAAAGGGTGGTTTTGAGGCTGAAGGCAGCAGGAAAGCCTGCAGCCTCCAGTTGTGTGGGGCTACGCAAGTGGTTCCCAAAGAGCTTTAGAACAAGGCATAGTTTTCCCTGCTGGCTCTTTGGGCGTGGGACCAACCTCCAGACATATGGCCATTTTTGTGCCTGGCGTGACGCCATGTGGGAAAGGGTGGTTTTGAGGCTGAAGGCAGCAGGAAAGCCTGCAGCCCCCAGGTCTGTGGGGCTACGCAAGCGGTTCCCAAAGAGCTTTAGAACAAGGCATAGTTTTCCCTGCTGTCTCTTTGGGCGTGGGACCAGTCTCCAGCCATATGGCCATTTTTGGGCCTGGCGCTGCGCCAAGTGGGAAAGGGTGGTTTTGAGGCTGAAGGCAGCAGGAAAGCCTGCAGCCCCCAGGTCTGTGGGGCTACGCAAGCGGTTCCCAAAGAGCTTTAGAACAAGGCATAGTTTTCCCTGATGGCTCTTTGGGCGTGGGACCAGTCTCCAGCCATATGGCCATTTTTGGGCCTGGCGCAGCGCCAAGTGGGAAAGGGTGGTTTTGAGGCTGAAGGCAGCAGGAAAGCTTGCAAGCCCCCAGGTCTCTGGGGCCACGCAAGCGGTTCCCACAGAGCTTTAGAACAAGGCATAGTTTTCCCTTCTGGCTCTTTGGGCGTGGAACAAATCTCCAGATATATGGCCATTTTTGGGCCTGGCTTGGCGCCAAGTGGGAAAGGGTGATTTTGAGGCTGAAGGCAGCAGGAAAGCCTGCAGCCCCCAGGTCTGTGGGGCTACGCAAGCGGTTCCCAAAGAGCTTTAGAACAAGGCATAGTATTCCCTTCTGGCTCTTTGGGCGTGGGACCAACCTCCAGACATATGGCCATTTTTGTGCCTTGCGTGGCGCCAAGTGGGAAAGGGTGGTTTTGAGGCTGAAGGCAGCAGGAAAGCCTGCAGCCCCCAGGTGTGTGGGGCTACGCAAGCGGTTCCCAAAGAGCTTTAGAACAAGGCATAGTTTTCCCTGCTGGCTCTTTGGGCGTGGGACCAGTCTCCAGACATATGGCCATTTTTGGGCCTGGCGCGGCGCCAAGTGGGAAAGGGTGGTTTTGAGGCTGAAGGCAGCAGGAAAGCCTGCAGCCCCCAGGTCTGTGGGGCTACGCAAGTGGTTCCCAAAGAGCTTTAGAACAAGGCATAGTTTTCCCTGCTGGCTCTTTGGGCGTGGGACCAACCTCCAGACATATGGCCATTTTTGTGCCTGGCGTGACGCCATGTGGAAAGGGTGGTTTTGAGGCTGAAGGCAGCAGGAAAGCCTGCAGCCCCCAGGTGTGTGGGGCTACGCAAGCGGTTCCCAAAGAGCTTTAGAACAAGGCATAGTTTTCCCTGCTGGCTCTTTGGGCGTGGGACCAACCTCCAGACATATGGCCATTTTTGGGCCTGGCGGCACGCCAAGTTGCAGACGATGGTTTTGAGGCTAAAGGCAGCAGGAAAGTCTGCAGCCCCCAGGTGTGTGGGGCTACGCAAGCGGTTCCCAAAGAGCTTTAGAACAAGGCATAGTTTTCCCTGCTGGCTCTTTGGGAAAGGGACCAGTCTCCAGAAATATAGCCATTTTTGTGCCTGGCGCGACGCCATGTGGGAAAGGGTGGTTTTTGAGGCTGAAGGCAGCAGGAAAGTCTGCAGCCCCCAGGTGTGTGGGGCTATGCAAGCGGTTCCCAAAGAGCTTTAGAACAAGGCATAGTTTTCCCTGCTGGCTCTTTGGGAAAGGGACCAGTCTCTAGAAATATAGCCATTTTTGTGCCTGACGCGACGCCAAGTGGGAAAGGGTGGTTTTGAGGCTGAAGGCAGCAGGAAAGCCTGCAGCCCCCAGGTCTGTGGGGCCACGCAAGCTGTTCCCAAAGAGCTTTAGAACAAGGCATAGTTTTCCCTGCTGGCTCTTTGGGCGTGGGACCAGTCTCCAGACATATGGCCATTTTTGTGCCTGGCGCGGGGCCAAGTGGGAAAGGGTGGTTTTGAGGCTGAAGGCAGCAGGAAAGCTTGCAAGCCCCCAGGTCTCTGGGGCCACGCAAGCGGTTCCCAAAGAGCTTTAGAACAAGGCATCGTTTTCCCTGCTGGCTCTTTGGGCGTGGAACAAATCTCCAGATATATGGCCATTTTTGGGCCTGGCGCGGCGCCATGTGGGAAAGGATTCTTTTGAGGCTGAAGGCAGCAGGAAAGCCTGCAGCCCCCAGGTCTGTGGGGCTACGCAAGCGGTTCCCAAAGAGCTTTAGAACAAGGCATAGTTTTCCCTGCTGGCTCTTTGGGCGTGGGACCAGTCTCCAGACATATGGCCATTTTTGTGCCTGGCGCGGGGCCAAGTGGGAAAGGGTGGTTTTGAGGCTGAAGGCAGCAGGAAAGCCTGCAGCCTCCAGGTGTGTGGGGCTACGCAAGTGGTTCCCAAAGAGCTTTAGAACAAGGCATAGTTTTCCCTGCTGGCTCTTTGGGCGTGGGACCAACCTCCAGACATATGGCCATTTTTGTGCCTGGCGTGACGCCATGTGGGAAAGGGTGGTTTTGAGGCTGAAGGCAGCAGGAAAGCCTGCAGCCTGCAGGTGTGTGGGGCTACGCAAGCGGTTCCCAAAGAGCTTTAGAACAAGGCATAGTTTTCCCTGCTGGCTCTTTGGGAAAGGGACCAGTCTCTAGAAATATAGCCATTTTTGTGCCTGACGCGACGCCAAGTGAAAAAGGGTGGTTTTGAGGCTGAAGGCAGCAGGAAAGCCTGCAGCCCCCAGGTCTGTGGGGCCACGCAAGCTGTTCCCAAAGAGCTTTAGAACAAGGCATAGTTTTCCCTGCTGGCTCTTTCGGTGTAGGACCAATCTCCAGACATATGGCCATTTTTGGGCCTGGCGTGACGCCATGTGGGAAAGGGTGGTTTTGAGGCTGAAGGTGCCAGAAAAGCCTGCAGCCCCCAGGTGTGTGGGGCTACACAAGCGGTTCCCAAAGAGCTTTAGAACAAGGCATAGTTTTCCCTGCTGGCTCTTTGGGCGTGAGACCAGTCTCCAGACATATGGCCATTTTTGTGCCTGGCGTGGGGCCAAGTGGGAAAGGGTGGTTTTGAGGCTGAAGGCAGCAGGAAAGCTTGCAGCCCCCAGGTCTGTGGGGCTACGCAAGCGGTTCCCAAAGAGCTTTAGAACAAGGCATAGTTTTCCCTGCTGGCTCTTTGGGCGTGGGACCAGTCTCCAGACATATGGCCATTTTTGGGCCTGGCGCTGCGCCAAGTGGGAAAGGGTGGTTTTGAGGCTGAAGGCAGCAGGAAAGCCTGCAGCCCCCAGGTGTGTGGGGCTACGCAAGCGGTTCCCAAAGAGCTTTAGAACAAGGCATAGTTTTCCCTGATGGCTCTTTGGGCTTGGGACCAGTCTCCAGCCATATGGCCATTTTTGGGCCTGGCGCAGCGCCAAGTGGGAAAGGGTGGTTTTGAGGCTGAAGGCAGCAGGAAAGCTTGCAAGCCCCCAGGTCTCTGGGGCCACGCAAGCGGTTCCCAAAGAGCTTTAGAACAAGGCATCGTTTTCCCTGCTGGCTCTTTGGGCGTGGAACAAATCTCCAGATATATGGCCATTTTTGGGCCTGGCGCGGCGCCAAGTGGGAAAGGGTTGTTTTGAGGCTGAAGGCAGCAGGAAAGCCTGCAGCCCCCAGGTGTGTGGGGCTACGCAAGCGGTTCCCAAAGAGCTTTAGAACAAGGCATAGTATTCCCTTCTGGCTCTTTGGGCGTGGGACCAGTCTCCAGACATATGGCCATTTTTGGGCCTGGCGCGGCGCCAAGTGGGAAAGGGTGGTTTTGAGGCTGAAGGCAGCAGGAAAGCCTGCAGCCTCCAGGTGTGTGGGGCTACGCAAGTGGTTCCCAAAGAGCTTTAGAACAAGGCATAGTTTTCCCTGCTGGCTCTTTGGGCGTGGGACCAACCTCCAGACATATGGCCATTTTTGTGCCTGGCGTGACGCCATGTGGAAAGGGTGGTTTTGAGGCTGAAGGCAGCAGGAAAGCCTGCAGCCCCCAGGTGTGTGGGGCTACGCAAGCGGTTCCCAAAGAGCTTTAGAACAAGGCATAGTTTTCCCTGCTGGCTCTTTGGGCGTGGGACCAACCTCCAGACATATGGCCATTTTTGGGCCTGGCGGCACGCCAAGTTACAGACGATGGTTTTGAGGCTAAAGGCAGCAGGAAAGTCTGCAGCCCCCAGGTGTGTGGGGCTACGCAAGCGGTTCCCAAAGAGCTTTAGAACAAGGCATAGTTTTCCCTGCTGGCTCTTTGGGAAAGGGACCAGTCTCCAGAAATATAGCCATTTTTGTGCCTGACGCGACGCCAAGTGGGAAAGGGTGGTTTTGAGGCTGAAGGCAGCAGGAAAGCCTGCAGCCCCCAGGTCTGTGGGGCCACGCAAGCTGTTCCCAAAGAGCTTTAGAACAAGGCATAGTTTTCCCTGCTGGCTCTTTGGGCGTGGGACCAGTCTCCAGACATATGGCCATTTTTGTGCCTGGCGCGGGGCCAAGTGGGAAAGGGTGGTTTTGAGGCTGAAGGCAGCAGGAAAGCTTGCAAGCCCCCAGGTCTCTGGGGCCACGGAAGCGGTTCCCAAAGAGCTTTAGAACAAGGCATCGTTTTCCCTGCTGGCTCTTTGGGCGTGGAACAAATCTCCAGATATATGGCCATTTTTGGGCCTGGCGCGGCGCCATGTGGGAAAGGATTGTTTTGAGGCTGAAGGCAGCAGGAAAGCCTGCAGCCCCCAGGTCTGTGGGGCTACGCAAGCGGTTCCCAAAGAGCTTTAGAACAAGGCATAGTATTCCCTTCTGGCTCTTTGGGCGTGGGACCAACCTCCAGACATATGGCCATTTTTGTGCCTTGCGTGGCGCCAAGTGGGAAAGGGTGGTTTTGAGGCTGAAGGCAGCAGGAAAGCCTGCAGCCCCGAGGTGTGTGGGGCTACGCAAGCGGTTCCCAAAGAGCTTTAGAACAAGGCATAGTTTTCCCTGCTGGCTCTTTGGGCGTGGGACCAGTCTCCAGACATATGGCCATTTTTGTGCCTGGCGCGGGGCCAAGTGGGAAAGGGTGGTTTTGAGGCTGAAGGCAGCAGGAAAGCCTGCAGCCTCCAGGTGTGTGGGGCTACGCAAGTGGTTCCCAAAGAGCTTTAGAACAAGGCATAGTTTTCCCTGCTGGCTCTTTGGGCGTGGGACCAACCTCCAGACATATGGCCATTTTTGTGCCTGGCGTGACGCCATGTGGGAAAGGGTGGTTTTGAGGCTGAAGGCAGCAGGAAAGCCTGCAGCCCGCAGGTGTGTGGGGCTACGCAAGCGGTTCCCAAAGAGCTTTAGAACAAGGCATAGTTTTCCCTGCTGGCTCTTTGGGCGTGGGACCAACCTCCAGACATATGGCCATTTTTGTGCCTTGCGTGGCGCCAAGTGGGAAAGGGTGGTTTTGAGGCTGAAGGCAGCAGGAAAGCCTGCAGCCCCCAGGTCTGTGGGGCTACGCAAGCGGTTCCCAAAGAGCTTTAGAACAAGGCATAGTTTTCCCTGCTGGCTCTTTGGGCGTGGGACCAATCTCCAGACATATTGCCATTTTTGGGCCTAGCGCGGCGCCAAGTGGGAAAGGGTGGTTTTGAGGCTGAAGGCAGCAGGAAAGCCTGCAGCCTCCAGGTGTGTGGGGCTACGCAAGTGGTTCCCAAAGAGCTTTAGAACAAGGCATAGTTTTCCCTGCTGGCTCTTTGGGCGTGGGACCAGTCTCCAGACATATGGCCATTTTTGGGCCTGGCGCGGCGCCAAGTGGGAAAGGCTGGTTTTGAGGCTGAAGGCAGCAGGAAAGCCTGCAGCCCCCAGGTCTGTGGGGCTACGCAAGCGGTTCCCAAAGAGCTTTAGAACAAGGCATAGTTTTCCCTGCTGGCTCTTTCGGTGTAGGACCAATCTCCAGACATATGGCCATTTTTGTGCCTGGCGGCACGCCAAGTTGCAGAGGATTGTTTTGAGGCTAAAGGCAGCAGGAAAGCCTGCAGCCCCCAGGTGTGTGGGGCTACGCAAGCGGTTCCCAAAGAGCTTTAGAACAAGGCATAGTTTTCCCTGCTGGCTCTTTGGGAAAGGGACCAGTCTCCAGAAATATAGCCATTTTTGTGCCTGGCGCGACGCCAAGTGGGAAAGGGTGGTTTTGAGGCTGAATGCAGCAGGAAAGCCTGCAGCCCCCAGGTCTGTGGGGCCACGCAAGCTGTTCCCAAAGAGCTTTAGAACAAGGCATAGTTTTCCCTGCTGGCTCTTTGGGCGTGGGACCAAATTCCAGCCATATGGCCATTTTTGGGCCTGGCGCTGCGCCAAGTGGGAAAGGGTGGTTTTGAGGCTGAAGGCAGCAGGAAAGCCTGCAGCCCCCAGGTGTGTGGGGCTACGCAAGCGGTTCCCAAAGAGCTTTAGAACAAGGCATAGTTTTCCCTGCTGGCTCTTTGGGCGTGGGACCAGTCTCCAGCCATATGGCCATTTTTGGGCCTGGCGCAGCGCCAAGTGGGAAAGGGTGGTTTTGAGGCTGAAGGCAGCAGGAAAGCTTGCAAGCCCCCAGGTCTCTGGCGCCACGCAAGCGGTTCCCAAATAGCTTTAGAACAAGGCATAGTTTTCCCTGCTGGCTCTTTGGGCGTGGAACAAATCTCCAGATATATGGCCATTTTTGGGCCTGGCGCGGCGCCAAGTGGGAAAGGGTGATTTTGAGGCTGAAGGCAGCAGGAAAGCCTGCAGCCCCCAGGTCTGTGGGGCTACGCAAGCGGTTCCCAAAGAGCTTTAGAACAAGGCATAGTATTCCCTTCTGCCTCTTTGGGCGTGGGACCAACCTCCAGACATATGGCCATTTTTGTGCCTTGCGTGGCGCCAAGTGGGAAAGGGTGGTTTTGAGGCTGAAGGCAGCAGGAAAGCCTGCAGCCCCCAGGTCTGTGGGGCTACGCAAGTGGTTCCCAAAGAGCTTTAGAACAAGGCATAGTTTTCCCTGCTGGCTCTTTGGGCGTGCGACCAGTCTCCAGACATATGGCCATTTTTGTGCCTGGCGCGGGGCCAAGTGGGAAAGGGTGGTTTTGAGGCTGAAGGCAGCAGGAAAGCCTGCAGCCTCCAGGTGTGTGGGGCTACGCAAGTGGTTCCCAAAGAGCTTTAGAACAAGGCATAGTTTTCCCTGCTGGCTCTTTGGGCGTGGGACCAACCTCCAGACATATGGCCATTTTTGTGCCTGGCGTGACGCCATGTGGGAAAGGGTGGTTTTGAGGCTGAAGGCAGCAGGAAAGCCTGCAGCCCGCAGGTGTGTGGGGCTACGCAAGCGGTTCCCAAAGAGCTTTAGAACAAGGCATAGTTTTCCCTGCTGGCTCTTTGGGCGTGGGACCAACCTCCAGACATATGGCCATTTTTGGGCCTGGCGGCACGCCATGTTGCAGACGATGGTTTTGAGGCTGAAGGCAGCAGGAAAGTCTGCAGCCCCCAGGTGTGTGGGGCTACACAAGCGGTTCCCAAAGAGCTTTAGAATAAGGCATAATTTTCCCTGCTGGCTCTTTGGGAAAGGGACCAGTCTCTAGAAATATAGCCATTTTTGTGCCTGACGCGACGCCAAGTGGGAAAGGGTGGTTTTGAGGCTGAAGGCAGCAGGAAAGCCTGCAGCCCCCAGGTCTGTGGGGCCACGCAAGCTGTTCCCAAAGAGCTTTAGAACAAGGCATAGTTTTCCCTGCTGGCTCTTTGGGCGTGGGACCAGTCTCCAGACATATGGCCATTTTTGGGCCTGGCGCAGCGCCAAGTGGGAAAGGGTGGTTTTGAGGCTGAAGGCAGCAGGAAAGCTTGCAAGCCCCCAGGTCTCTGGGGCCACGCAAGCGGTTCCCAAAGAGCTTTAGAACAAGGCATCGTTTTCCCTGCTGGCTCTTTGGGCGTGGAACAAATCTCCAGATATATGGCCATTTTTAGGCCTGGCGCGGCGCCATGTGGGAAAGGATTGTTTTGAGGCTGAAGGCAGCAGGAAAGCCTGCAGCCCCCAGGTCTGTGGGGCTACGCAAGCGGTTCCCAAAGAGCTTTAGAACAAGGCATAGTATTCCCTTCTGGCTCTTTGGGCGTGGGACCAACCTCCAGACATATGGCCATTTTTGTGCCTTGCGTGGCGCCAAGTGGGAAAGGGTGGTTTTGAGGCTGAAGGCAGCAGGAAAGCCTGCAGCCCCGAGGTGTGTGGGGCTACGCAAGCGGTTCCCAAAGAGCTTTAGAACAAGGCATAGTTTTCCCTGCTGGCTCTTTGGGCGTGGGACCAATCTCCAGACATATTGCCATTTTTGGGCCTAGCGCGGCGCCAAGTGGGAAAGGGTGGTTTTGAGGCTGAAGGCAGCAGGAAAGCCTGCAGCCTCCAGGTGTGTGGGGCTACGCAAGTGGTTCCCAAAGAGCTTTAGAACAAGGCATAGTTTTCCCTGCTGGCTCTTTGGGCGTGGGACCAGTCTCCAGACATATGGCCATTTTTGGGCCTGGCGCGGCGCCAAGTGGGAAAGGCTGGTTTTGATGCTGAAGGCAGCAGGAAAGCCTGCAGCCCCCAGGTCTGTGGGGCTACGCAAGCGGTTCCCAAAGAGCTTTAGAACAAGGCATAGTTTTCCCTGCTGGCTCTTTCGGTGTAGGACCAATCTCCAGACATATGGCCATTTTTGTGCCTGGCGGCACGCCAAGTTGCAGAGGATGGTTTTGAGGCTAAAGGCAGCAGGAAAGCCTGCAGCCCCCAGCTGTGTGGGGCTACGCAAGCGGTTCCCAAAGAGCTTTAGAACAAGGCATAGTTTTCCCTGCTGGCTCTTTGGGAAAGGGACCAGTCTCCAGAAATATAGCCTTTTTTGTGCCTGGCGCGACGCCAAGTGGGAAAGGGTGCTTTTGAGGCTGAAGGCAGCAGGAAAGCTTGCAAGCCCCCAGGTCTCTGGGGCCACGCAAGCGGTTCCCAAAGAGCTTTAGAACAAGGCATAGTTTTCCCTGCTGGCTCTTTGGGCGTGGAACAAATCTCCAGATATATGGCCATTTTTGGGCCTGGCGCGGCGCCAAGTGGGAAAGGGTGATTTTGAGGCTGAAGGCAGCAGGAAAGCCTGCAGCCCCCAGGTCTGTGGGGCTACGCAAGCGGTTCCCAAAGAGCTTTAGAACAAGGCATAGTATTCCCTTCTGGCTCTTTGGGCGTGGGACCAACCTCCAGACATATGGCCATTTTTGTGCCTTGCGTGGCGCCAAGTGGGAAAGGGTGGTTTTGAGGCTGAAGGCAGCAGGAAAGCCTGCAGCCCCCAGGTCTGTGGGGCCACGCAAGCTGTTCCCAAAGAGCTTTAGAACAAGGCATAGTTTTCCCTGCTGGCTCTTTGGGCGTGGGACCAGTCTCCAGACATATGGCCATTTTTGGGCCTGGCGCAGCGCCAAGTGGGAAAGGGTGGTTTTGAGGCTGAAGGCAGCAGGAAAGCTTGCAAGCCCCCAGGTCTCTGGGGCCACGCAAGCGGTTCCCAAAGAGCTTTAGAACAAGGCATCGTTTTCCCTGCTGGCTCTTTGGGCGTGGAACAAATCTCCAGATATATGGCCATTTTTAGGCCTGGCGCGGCGCCATGTGGGAAAGGATTGTTTTGAGGCTGAAGGCAGCAGGAAAGCCTGCAGCCCCCAGGTCTGTGGGGCTACGCAAGCGGTTCCCAAAGAGCTTTAGAACAAGGCATAGTATTCCCTTCTGGCTCTTTGGGCGTGGGACCAACCTCCAGACATATGGCCATTTTTGTGCCTTGCGTGGCGCCAAGTGGGAAAGGGTGGTTTTGAGGCTGAAGGCAGCAGGAAAGTCTGCAGCCCGCAGGTGTGTGGGGCTACGCAAGCGGTTCGCAAAGAGCTTTAGAACAAGGCATAGTTTTCCCTGCTGGCTCTTTGGGCGTGGGACCAACCTCCAGACATATGGCCATTTTTGTGCCTTGCGTGGCGCCAAGTGGGAAAGGGTGGTTTTGAGGCTGAAGGCAGCAGGAAAGCCTGCAGCCCCCAGGTGTGTGGGGCTACGCAAGCGGTTCCCAAAGAGCTTTAGAACAAGGCATAGTTTTCCCTGCTGGCTCTTTGGGCGTGGGACCAGTCTCCAGACATATTGCCATTTTTGGGCATAGCGCGGCGCCAAGTGGGAAAGGGTGGTTTTGAGGCTGAAGGCAGCAGGAAAGCCTGCAGCCTCCAGGTGTGTGGGGCTACGCAAGTGGTTCCCAAAGAGCTTTAGAACAAGGCATAGTTTTCCCTGCTGGCTCTTTGGGCGTGGGACCAGTCTCCAGACATATGGCCATTTTTGGGCCTGGCGCGGCGCCAAGTGGGAAAGGCTGGTTTTGAGGCTGAAGGCAGCAGGAAAGCCTGCAGCCCCCAGGTCTGTGGGGCTACGCAAGCGGTTCCCAAAGAGCTTTAGAACAAGGCATAGTTTTCCCTGCTGGCTCTTTCGGTGTAGGACCAATCTCCAGACATATGGCCATTTTTGTGCCTGGCGCGGCGCCAAGTGGGAAAGGGTGGTTTTGAGGCTGAAGGCAGCAGGAAAGCCTGCAGCCTCCAGGTGTGTGGGGCTACGCAAGTGGTTCCCAAAGAGCTTTAGAACAAGGCATAGTTTTCCCTGCTGGCTCTTTGGGCGTGGGACCAACCTCCAGACATATGGCCATTTTTGTGCCTGGCGTGATGCCATGTGGGAAAGGGTGGTTTTGAGGCTGAAGGCAGCAGGAAAGCCTGCAGCCCCCAGGTGTGTGGGGCTACGCAAGCGGTTCCCAAAGAGCTTTAGAACAAGGCATAGTTTTCCCTGCTGGCTCTTTCGGTGTAGGACCAATCTCCAGACATATGGCCATTTTTGTGCCTGGCGGCACGCCAAGTTGAAAACGATGGTTTTGAGGCTGAAGGCAGCAGGAAAGTCTGCAGCCATCAGGTCTGTGGGGCTACGCAAGCGGTTCCCCAAGAGCTTTAGAACAAGGCATAGTTTTCCCTGCTGGCTCTTTGGGCGTGCGACCAGTCTCCAGACATATGGCCATTTTTGTGCCTGGCGCGGCGCCAAGTGGGAAAGGGTGGTTTTGAGGCTGAAGGCAGCAGGAAAGCCTGCAGCCTCCAGGTGTGTGGGGCTACGCAAGTGGTTCCCAAAGAGCTTTAGAACAAGGCATAGTTTTCCCTGCTGGCTCTTTGGGCGTGGGACCAACCTCCAGACATATGGCCATTTTTGTGCCTGGCGTGACGCCATGTGGGAAAGGGTGGTTTTGAGGCTGAAGGCAGCAGGAAAGCCTGCAGCCCGCAGGTGTGTGGGGCTACGCAAGCGGTTCCCAAAGAGCTTTAGAACAAGGCATAGTTTTCCCTGCTGGCTCTTTGGGCGTGGGACCAACCTCCAGACATATGGCCATTTTTGGGCCTGGCGGCACGCCATGTTGCAGACGATGGTTTTGAGGCTGAAGGCAGCAGGAAAGTCTGCAGCCCCCAGGTGTGTGGGGCTACACAAGCGGTTCCCAAAGAGCTTTAGAATAAGGCATAATTTTCCCTGCTGGCTCTTTGGGAAAGGGACCAGTCTCTAGAAATATAGCCATTTTTGTGCCTGACGCGACGCCAAGTGGGAAAGGGTGGTTTTGAGGCTGAAGGCAGCAGGAAAGCCTGCAGCCCCCAGGTCTGTGGGGCCACGCAAGCTGTTCCCAAAGAGCTTTAGAACAAGGCATAGTTTTCCCTGCTGGCTCTTTGGGCGTGGGACCAGTCTCCAGACATATGGCCATTTTTGGGCCTGGCGCAGCGCCAAGTGGGAAAGGGTGGTTTTGAGGCTGAAGGCAGCAGGAAAGCTTGCAAGCCCCCAGGTCTCTGGGGCCACGCAAGCGGTTCCCAAAGAGCTTTAGAACAAGGCATCGTTTTCCCTGCTGGCTCTTTGGGCGTGGAACAAATCTCCAGATATATGGCCATTTTTAGGCCTGGCGCGGCGCCATGTGGGAAAGGATTGTTTTGAGGCTGAAGGCAGCAGGAAAGCCTGCAGCCCCCAGGTCTGTGGGGCTACGCAAGCGGTTCCCAAAGAGCTTTAGAACAAGGCATAGTATTCCCTTCTGGCTCTTTGGGCGTGGGACCAACCTCCAGACATATGGCCATTTTTGTGCCTTGCGTGGCGCCAAGTGGGAAAGGGTGGTTTTGAGGCTGAAGGCAGCAGGAAAGCCTGCAGCCCGCAGGTGTGTGGGGCTACGCAAGCGGTTCGCAAAGAGCTTTAGAACAAGGCATAGTTTTCCCTGCTGGCTCTTTGGGCGTGGGACCAACCTCCAGACATATGGCCATTTTTGTGCCTTGCGTGGCGCCAAGTGGGAAAGGGTGGTTTTGAGGCTGAAGGCAGCAGGAAAGCCTGCAGCCCCCAGGTGTGTGGGGCTACGCAAGCGGTTCCCAAAGAGCTTTAGAACAAGGCATAGTTTTCCCTGCTGGCTCTTTGGGCGTGGGACCAGTCTCCAGACATATTGCCATTTTTGGGCATAGCGCGGCGCCAAGTGGGAAAGGGTGGTTTTGAGGCTGAAGGCAGCAGGAAAGCCTGCAGCCTCCAGGTGTGTGGGGCTACGCAAGTGGTTCCCAAAGAGCTTTAGAACAAGGCATAGTTTTCCCTGCTGGCTCTTTGGGCGTGGGACCAGTCTCCAGACATATGGCCATTTTTGGGCCTGGCGCGGCGCCAAGTGGGAAAGGCTGGTTTTGAGGCTGAAGGCAGCAGGAAAGCCTGCAGCCCCCAGGTCTGTGGGGCTACGCAAGCGGTTCCCAAAGAGCTTTAGAACAAGGCATAGTTTTCCCTGCTGGCTCTTTCGGTGTAGGACCAATCTCCAGACATATGGCCATTTTTGTGCCTGGCGCGGCGCCAAGTGGGAAAGGGTGGTTTTGAGGCTGAAGGCAGCAGGAAAGCCTGCAGCCTCCAGGTGTGTGGGGCTACGCAAGTGGTTCCCAAAGAGCTTTAGAACAAGGCATAGTTTTCCCTGCTGGCTCTTTGGGCGTGGGACCAACCTCCAGACATATGGCCATTTTTGTGCCTGGCGTGACGCCATGTGGGAAAGGGTGGTTTTGAGGCTGAAGGCAGCAGGAAAGCCTGCAGCCCGCAGGTGTGTGGGGCTACGCAAGCGGTTCCCAAAGAGCTTTAGAACAAGGCATAGTTTTCCCTGCTGGCTCTTTCGGTGTAGGACCAATCTCCAGACATATGGCCATTTTTGTGCCTGGCGGCACGCCAAGTTGAAAACGATGGTTTTGAGGCTGAAGGCAGCAGGAAAGTCTGCAGCCATCAGGTCTGTGGGGCTACGCAAGCGGTTCCCCAAGAGCTTTAGAACAAGGCATAGTTTTCCCTGCTGGCTCTTTGGGCGTGGGAACAGTCTCCAGACATATGGCCATTTTTGGGCCTTGCTTGGCGCCATGTGGGAAAGGGTGGTTTTGAGGCTGAAGGCAGCAGGAAAGCCTGCAGCCCCCAGGTCTGTGGGGCTACGCAAGCGGTTCCCAAAGAGCTTTAGAACAAGGCATAGTTTTCCCTGCTGGCTCTTTCGGTGTAGGACCAATCTCCAGATATATGGCCATTTTTGTGCCTGGCGCGACGCCAAGTGGGAAAGGGTGGTTTTGAGGCTGAAGGCAGCAGGAAAGTCTGCAGTCCCCAGGTGTGTGGGGCTACGCAAGCGGTTCCCAAAGAGCTTTAGAACAAGGCATAATTTTCCCTGCTGGCTCTTTGGGAAAGGGACCAGTCTCCAGAAATATAGCCATTTTTGTGCATGGCGCGACGCCAAGTGGGAAAGGGTGGTTTTGAGGCTGAAGGCAGCAGGAAAGCCTGCAGCCCGCAGGTCTGTGGGGCCACGCAAGCGGTTCCCAAAGAGCTTTAGAACAAGGCATAGTTTTCCCTGCTGGCTCTTTGGGCGTGGGACCAGTCTCCAGACATATGGCCATTTTTGGGCCTGGCGCGGCGCCAAGTGGGAAAGGCTGGTTTTGAGGCTGAAGGCAGCAGGAAAGCCTGCAGCCCCCAGGTCTGTGGGGCTACGCAAGCGGTTCCCAAAGAGCTTTAGAACAAGGCATAGTTTTCCCTGCTGGCTCTTTCGGTGTAGGACCAATCTCCAGACATATGGCCATTTTTGTGCCTGGCGGCACGCCAAGTTGCAGACGATGGTTTTGAGGCTAAAGGCAGCAGGAAAGCCTGCAGCCCCCAGCTGTGTGGGGCTACGCAAGCGGTTCCCAAAGAGCTTTAGAACAAGGCATAGTTTTCCCTGCTGGCTCTTTGGGAAAGGGACCAGTCTCCAGAAATATAGCCATTTTTGTGCCTGGCGCGACGCCAAGTGGGAAAGGGTGGTTTTGAGGCTGAAGGCAGCAGGAAAGCCTGCAGCCCCCAGGTCTGTGGGGCCACGCAAGCTGTTCCCAAAGAGCTTTAGAACAAGGCATAGTTTTCCCTGCTGGCTCTTTGGGCGTGGGACCAAATTCCAGCCATATGGCCATTTTTGGGCCTGGCGCTGCGCCAAGTGGGAAAGGGTGGTTTTGAGGCTGAAGGCAGCAGGAAAGCCTGCAGCCCCCAGGTCTGTGGGGCTACGCAAGCGGTTCCCAAAGAGCTTTAGAACAAGGCATAGTTTTCCCTGCTGGCTCTTTGGGCGTGGGACCAGTCTCCAGCCATATGGCCATTTTTGGGCCTGGCGCAGCGCCAAGTGGGAAAGGGTGGTTTTGAGGCTGAAGGCAGCAGGAAAGCTTGCAAGCCCCCAGGTCTCTGGGGCCACGCAAGCGGTTCCCAAATAGCTTTAGAACAAGGCATAGTTTTCCCTGCTGGCTCTTTGGGCGTGGAACAAATCTCCAGATATATGGCCATTTTTGGGCCTGGCGCGGCGCCAAGTGGGAAAGGGTGATTTTGAGGCTGAAGGCAGCAGGAAAGCCTGCAGCCCCCAGGTCTGTGGGGCTACGCAAGCGGTTCCCAAAGAGCTTTAGAACAAGGCATAGTATTCCCTTCTGCCTCTTTGGGCGTGGGACCAACCTCCAGACATATGGCCATTTTTGTGCCTTGCGTGGCGCCAAGTGGGAAAGGGTGGTTTTGAGGCTGAAGGCAGCAGGAAAGCCTGCAGCCCCCAGGTGTGTGGGGCTACGCAAGTGGTTCCCAAAGAGCTTTAGAACAAGGCATAGTTTTCCCTGCTGGCTCTTTGGGCGTGCGACCAGTCTCCAGACATATGGCCATTTTTGTGCCTGGCGCGGCGCCAAGTGGGAAAGGGTGGTTTTGAGGCTGAAGGCAGCAGGAAAGCCTGCAGCCTCCAGGTGTGTGGGGCTACGCAAGTGGTTCCCAAAGAGCTTTAGAACAAGGCATAGTTTTCCCTGCTGGCTCTTTGGGCGTGGGACCAACCTCCAGACATATGGCCATTTTTGTGCCTGGCGTGACGCCATGTGGGAAAGGGTGGTTTTGAGGCTGAAGGCAGCAGGAAAGCCTGCAGCCCGCAGGTGTGTGGGGCTACGCAAGCGGTTCCCAAAGAGCTTTAGAACAAGGCATAGTTTTCCCTGCTGGCTCTTTGGGCGTGGGACCAACCTCCAGACATATGGCCATTTTTGGGCCTGGCGGCACGCCATGTTGCAGACGATGGTTTTGAGGCTGAAGGCAGCAGGAAAGTCTGCAGCCCCCAGGTGTGTGGGGCTACACAAGCGGTTCCCAAAGAGCTTTAGAATAAGGCATAATTTTCCCTGCTGGCTCTTTGGGAAAGGGACCAGTCTCTAGAAATATAGCCATTTTTGTGCCTGACGCGACGCCAAGTGGGAAAGGGTGGTTTTGAGGCTGAAGGCAGCAGGAAAGCCTGCAGCCCCCAGGTCTGTGGGGCCACGCAAGCTGTTCCCAAAGAGCTTTAGAACAAGGCATAGTTTTCCCTGCTGGCTCTTTGGGCGTGGGACCAGTCTCCAGACATATGGCCATTTTTGGGCCTGGCGCAGCGCCAAGTGGGAAAGGGTGGTTTTGAGGCTGAAGGCAGCAGGAAAGCTTGCAAGCCCCCAGGTCTCTGGGGCCACGCAAGCGGTTCCCAAAGAGCTTTAGAACAAGGCATCGTTTTCCCTGCTGGCTCTTTGGGCGTGGAACAAATCTCCAGATATATGGCCATTTTTAGGCCTGGCGCGGCGCCATGTGGGAAAGGATTGTTTTGAGGCTGAAGGCAGCAGGAAAGCCTGCAGCCCGCAGGTGTGTGGGGCTACGCAAGCGGTTCCCAAAGAGCTTTAGAACAAGGCATAGTTTTCCCTGCTGGCTCTTTGGGCGTGGGACCAACCTCCAGACATATGGCCATTTTTGTGCCTTGCGTGGCGCCAAGTGGGAAAGGGTGGTTTTGAGGCTGAAGGCAGCAGGAAAGCCTGCAGCCCCCAGGTGTGTGGGGCTACGCAAGCGGTTCCCAAAGAGCTTTAGAACAAGGCATAGTTTTCCCTGCTGGCTCTTTGGGCGTGGGACCAATCTCCAGACATATTGCCATTTTTGGGCCTAGCGCGGCGCCAAGTGGGA